>NC_083689.1:103461459-103791816 GCF_033118175.1 Dama dama
TCCATAAGTTTCATAAAGAATAGTTTCTGCATAAATAAAAATGTTTATACCCACAGGGTATTTTATATTACTCTTGGGGGCTTCCCTGATAGCTCAGTTGGTAAAGAATCTGCCTGCAATGCAGGAGACCCCAGTTCGATTCCTGGGTCAGGAAGATCTGGTGGAGAAGGGATAGGCTACCCACTCAAGTATTTTTGGGCTTCCCTTGGGGGCTCAGCTGGAAAAGAATTGGCTTGCAATTTGGGAGACCTGGGTTTGATCCCTGGGTTGGGAAGATCCCCTGGAGAAGGGAAAGGCTACCCACTCCAGTATTCTGGCCTGAAGAATTCCATGGACTGTATAGTCCATGGGGTCACAAAGAGTCAGACATAACTGAGTGACTTGCACTTCACTTAAGCCTGCTCTAAAATATAGACTTCCCTGGTGGCTCAGATGGTAAAGCGTCTGCCTACAATGCAGGAGACCTCAATTCGATCCCTGGGTTGGAAAGATCCCCTGGAGAAGGGAAAGGCTACCCACTCCAGTATTCTGGCCTGGAGAATTCCATGGACTACATAATCCATGGGGTCACAAAGAGTGGGGCACGACTGAGCAACTTGCAGTTTGCACTGCACAGGGAACACGTACCGCTTCTAAGTACTGATTCCTATTTGTTCTTATTTTGCCTCTTTTGTCAGAGTGCTACTGGGCATCTAAGTACTAAGAAAAATATATTAGAATTATAGCTTACTTTTTCTAGTAGATTATCAGAATAAAAACAAAATAGCTATGGTATAATTTTATTCCTGAGATTTGCAAATTAGCCTGATGTGTAGAAAATAAAAGCTAAAATAAATTGCCACACAAGTTTGAAATGGTTATTTATTAAACTATTTTCCCCAAAGTATATTGTTCTTGTTGTTATCCTTCAGTCACCAGGTAGTGTCTGACTCTTTGCAACCCCATGAACTGCAGCATCAGGCTTCCCTGTCCTTCACCATCTCTGAGTTTGCTCAAACTCATGTCCATTGAGTCAGTGATGCCATCCAACCATCTCATCCTCTATCACCCCCTTCTCCTCCTGCCCTCAACCTTTCCCAGCATCAGAGTCTTTTCCAGTGAGTCAGCTCTTCACATCAGGTGGCCAAAGTATTGCAGCTTCAGCATCAGTCCTTCCAATGAATATTCAGGGTTGATCTTTAGAATTGCCTGGTTGGATCTCCTTGCAGTCCAAGGGACTTTCAAGAGTCTTCTCCAGAACCACAGTTCAAAAGCATCAATTCTTTGGCACTCAGCCTTCTTTATCGTCCAACTCACACATCCATACATGACTACCGGAAAAACCGTAGTTTTGACTATATGAGCCATTGTTGGCAAAGTGATGTCTCTGCTTTTTAATACACTGTGTAGGTTTGCCATAGCTATTCTTCCAGAGAAGACGCATCTTTTAATTTCATGGCTGCAGTTACCATCTGCAGTGATTTTGGAGCCAAAGAAAATGATTTTGGAGCCCAAGAAAATGAAGATGATTTATAGGAGGATCACAAAGAAAGTTTGGATAGAAGGACATGTATCAGCATATTAATGATTATATTAGTTTACTAGTGATTTTATGACATTTATATCTTTCATAACTGCAAGTATTCTTTGTATAGTTTATAATTTATTTTATGTATGATAAAATATTGGGCAAATATCATATTTAATGTAATGCATTTTGAATTCAGTTTTAAGTTGTTGATATGTCTCATAAAGAAAATTCTCCTTACGACCTTCTTATAAATCATTTGATAGGTGAGGAGGCTTAACCTACTTTCCAGAAGATAAAAATCTCTTCAAATCACTGGTCCAAAGTAATCTTGAAAGCACTGTCCACTAGAGCCTAGAGGGTTTGTATGGACATAAGGTAAGATTTTAGTCAGCTTGGGCTGCTGTAACAAAATGCTGCATACTGAACAGCTTAAACAAGCAACATTTATTTTCTCACAGTTCTGAAGGCTGGAAATCTGAGATCGGGGAGCCAGCATGGCTGGGTTCTGGCGAGAGCTCTCTTCCTGATTTGCAGATGGCCACCATCTAGATGTGGTCTTTTCTCGATGTGTGTATGAGGAGGTGGAGAGAGAAAAGCCTCTGGTGTCTCTTCTTACAGAGACACAAACTGTATCAGATCAGAGCTCCATCCTTATGACCTCATTTAACCAAAATCACTGGTCCCAGAATGGCCAGTGACTTCAGGGCAGTGGCCAGTGGCCATGGTAAGGCCGGGGTGCCCTCCACTCCTGGACACCTTCCAACATCGGCTCCAGCCTTCCCCAGACCCTCTCCCAGCCCCTCCAACAGGGCCTTTGCCTCAAGCCCTGGCTTCATGTTGACCAACACCTGATGACCAGTGAAGGTTTAAATACTCGGCAGGGACCAGCAGTGGGACAGCCAGGACGCTGGGCATATCATCCAGCCACGCTGAGCTGCTGAAAGGCATGCCCCTGATAGTTAGGGCCTGGCAGCCTGGCCCATGGAGAGGGGATGGCAAACCACTTCAGCACTCTTGCCTTGAGAACCCCATGGACAGTATGAATAGGCAAAAAGATACGACATGTAAAGATGAGCCCCCCGGTCAGTAGGTGCCCAATATGCTACTGGGGAAGAGAGGAGAGCTAGCAAACCTTTCAACATCACAGTAATCCAGGCTGTATAATGACATGGAAAAGATAAAATTAAAGCAGATATATGGATTTGTATATATATGTATGTATATATATACATGCATATATATCCCATATATGCACACATGCACACATATAGGTATAGATAGCCCTTCCTGAATGTCAGTAGTGTATTAGTGCATAGTTTAACTAGAAAGTTTCCATTTTTTCTCCAGACTTAGGACTTCCCTGGTGGCTCAGATGGTAAAGCGCCTGCCCATAATGCAGGAGACCCAGATTTGATCCCTGGGTTGGGAAGAACCCCTGGAGAAGGCAATGGCAACCCACTCCAGTACTATTGCCTGAAAAATCCCATGGACAGAGGAGGCTGGTAGGCTACAGTCCATGGGGTTGCAAAGAGTAGGACACGACTGAGCGGCTTCACTAATAGAGTGGGCAAAGGATATTCTTCACTTGGCTGCTGTGAGGAACTGTTGTTTAATGAGTTATTATTCACATAGCAAAGAAAAAGAGTATTTGAAGGGCTCCTGAATCCCCCTCTGGTGCATTATGATTGGGCACAAGCCCATCAACTATCATAATTAGCAATGTTTGCAAAATAAAGAAAAGCTGCTGTAGCTTTTGTTATAATGAAGAGGACGTACCTTCTTTTTGAGAAGCTCATAGGCTTATTTACTCTATAGAACAGCATAAGCAAAATTTTCACACAAGAATAAATCATGTGAAACACTGTAGTTGTAGCAGATGATTCAAAAAGCTGGAGGTGAGGACTTCACCTTTTTCCTCTTAGGTCATGAGGGTGAAGGCGAGAGGAGAGTCACTGGGACGAAGCGGAGGTGGTGGCCAAGATTTGCTGCTCTTTTGTGATGACCTTAACCATTGCTGACTTTTGTGATTAGAAGTCAGGGGCAGTGGGACGGACATACTGTATGACCAGGTTCTAGTTTGGAGCAGAAATGTCTGCAGTGTCCTACCAGAGTCTGTTCTTGTTTTACTTAAAAGACCTAATTCGTAATCACCGAGGTTTGAAGTCTGGTTGTTCCTGGCCTCCTTCCAGGTGAATTTTGATAGGATAGTAGACTGCCGTTCTGAGACTTTAGGGGCTTTACCGTTATCTATGCAGACAAAGGTTACTTGCCTCATAGTAATAATAAACTGTAATAATAAACAGGGACACAATGGAAATCAATTTTCTCGCTTCTTTCCTTCCTCTGTTCTTTTCTTCTACTCCTTCCTTTTCACCACTTTTGGGGCTTGACACATCATTAGGAGATCCAAGATACCTAAAATTAACAAGTAGATCTCTGTTGGAAATATTTAAAATCAAAAGTCCCCCACCAGATTTTTAAGCTATATTAAAATGCAGACATGTAAATAGTAACCCAAAGCAGGCATCCCGTTATAAATTAGTGCCCTCTCAAGCTTTTGGGTCAGAGTCAATCATGGTTTTCAAGAGGTCTAAGAAACGCCAGTGGTGTTTTAGAACTGACTGACATATTATCTTGTTTATAAGATAATTTGTAAAACAAGAGTTTTTTGACCTTTGCATTTTGAAACATTTTTTTTTTTTAAACAAAGCTATACTAGCAGAAAAGGTAAGGATATTTGATGTGGAGAGAATAAAAAAAATTAAAACTAGAGTGATTCCTGATAATTTATTTTCATTGTATCTTTGAAAGTTTAAATATTATTCATACACTTAAGCAAAGCTTGCAGGTCAGGATTATTGAGCCTGGTATAGACTGTATTAGAAAGCCTAGTAAAGAGGTACTAGGAATAGAATTTTTTTAAATCATGTAAGGAACTTTTATTTCTATATATCATGACCGAGTTCTTTACATCTAGATTTTTAGATCTGGACACTGAAGCTCAAGAGATGCGTGTTTGTGAGTATATCTATCTCAGGTCACACATTCAGGAGGCAGGAAAAATATATGCGAATGTGCCCGTATTCCCTCCCTACATCTATCCTTTCCTTAACATTAGTCTCATATCTTCTCCAGTATTGATTTGTTCATGTCATGAAAGAGAGAGGAGGGGAAGTGGAAACAGGGACGCAGCAAAGGTAAATTTTCTGTGGTGTTCTAATCAAAATGGCACTGAGGTCTACGTTAAGGGGAAAACAGGAGTGAGAGCAGCCGGGAAAAATTACTTTATCCCCTCCGCGTGATCATGAGCATCGAAGCGAAGCTGTGGAAGAACGCCAAGGTGGAAATGTTTACCTGTTGACAGAGAAAACACCAAAACAGGAAAAGAGTGAAAAAGCGTGTTGATTTGTTTTCTCTTTTGATTTCTTTTTTAGTGCTCTCTCTTGATGACTGACATTGCTTAAGGAAAGGGAATATATTTTATGGTACTTAAATTCAGTTCATTTTGAAAGCTTAAATATTTGAAAATCAATGACCTAAGGCGGAAAAACAAACGCTTGTCTGGCAATCTTAGTCAGTCAGTCTCCCCAGTGCAAAAGTGTGAATACCTGTTTCATATTTGACACACACGTCTGTGTGTGTGTGTTATAAAATACAAGGCAAAACATAAATGTCTGAGTCAATCTCTGACGTACTATGAAATATGGTATTCTACAGATACTATCCTATGAATTTGCATTTGTTGTCAAAAATGTATATATTTACATAGGTTAAATATATATATTATATATATTTTTAATTATCTGAAGAATTTCATTGATAATGTAATGCTTTGAATTTAGTTTTAAACTACTTAGCAAAATAAATAAATTGAAAACCTTTCACATCAAATCATTTAAATATGTTATTGTGTAATAATGTAATCTTTTCTGGCATATGATTTGGAATCAACAGAGAATTAATATCTATCTGAACTTCTGTTATATAAAAGCCAGATTTGCCTAGAGCACATACTCTATTATTCAATATTCAGTATTCAATATTCAATAAACTATTCAGTGTTGAGAATCAGTAAAATGTTTATTAACACACAATACTGAGGACTTAGGGGAATCCCCCAGAAGACTAAAATCCAGTGTAATCACACAAAGTGACAATATTTTTCAATGTACAGATAGATAAAATAATAGAAGATTATTTGAGTGGTTACAGAATATAAAGGTGGATAAATTGACCAGTGGATAGGTAAACATACCACATTCACACACATGCATACATATGTATACATTGGCCTTCCCAGGTGATGCTAGTGGTAAAGAATCCGCCTACCAATGCAGGAGACATGGGTTTGAGAAGGGAATGACTACCCACTCCAGAATTCTTGCCTGGAAAGTTCCATGGACAGAGAGGCCTGGTGGACTGCAGACCCCAGGACTGTAGCCCACCAGGCTAGCTCTGTTCCTGGAATTTTCTAGGCAAGAATACTAGAATAGGTTGCCATTTCTTTCTCCAGGGGATCTTCCTCACCCAGGGATCAAACTTGAATCTCCTGCATTGGCAGATGGATTCTTTACCACTGAGCCACCAGGGAAGCCTGAATAGACATATAAAGGCACTTAAATATTCATGAGAGCTATTTGATGTAAAATAGTGTGTGTGGGCTGGGCCCTAAAAGGGAAGTAATTCTATCAGAAAGGTAAAGAATAGGATACATAGTGTTTTGTTTTTTTTAATTCTGTTGATTATTGAGGGGCAATTATATGTGCTAGCCAGGTGGCTAAGCAGAGATGAAGATTTTGATGATATTGAACAGAGAAGAAATGGCAGCATTTGGGAAAGACTCCTAGTCCAAGAAAACTAGTAATAATGCAAGAAATGAGATGGAAAGAAGAACAAGGTCCAGGAAAGGGATGTAAGACCTTATATAGAATTTGAAAGAGGTGGGTTTTATCTTATAGCAAATAAGGTGTCAATAAATGTTTTAAGTATACAAAAATCACTTTAGCAGTATTGGGAAAGGTGAGTCTGTGGAGGGAGTGAGAAAGCAGAAAGGATCTGATCAGCAGTGTTGTAGACAGCAGTGTTGTAGATGAGAAGCATCGTTTAGCATTTTTAATCAAAATCCAAAGGATATACTATATACAGAGACTGCCTAGGAAAGTCATGATTGGGAGGTGGGGTGAGTTCTAAAAGAATACAACCTTTAAAAGGAAAACGAATTTTTGGTTGTTGGTTTTTGTTTAGAAATTGTTTTGGAAAGAGGATGGTGTTCAGCAAAATTAAGAAGGAAAAGAGGGGTATTGAAGGAAAGAAAAAGTTCTCTTTAGGACACATTTCAATGAAGAAATTTTGAGACGTAAAGTTTTTTTTTTTTAATTTAAAAAAATGGAGTATTTAGAGCATAATTCATGTGTTTTATGTACATAGAATAGATGTGTCTATCTGCAAGTTTTCAACATGTTGAAATTCTGAAGGCAGATGACTTTGCCTAATACTCATTAATAAAATGGAATTTATCCTGAGAAATAATTGGACAAATGCATGAAATATAAAGTATAAAATAACTTTTACTGATGAATTTTTATGTTAATGAAGGAAGAAACTGCTTGAATTATTTGCAGAAATTAAAAGGTTGGTATTAAGAGAAGAGGCTTATAATACATTAGATTAAAAAAGCAAGTTCCTAAAGTATGTATAGTGTAATACCACTTTTGACAGTGTATGTATTAATAGACAAAAACTTGAAGTATATTCCCTTACCAAACATTTAATATTGTAATCTTGAATCAGTGAGATAGGAATAATTCTAGTGACTAGTTTATGTATTTACAACTGGTTTAATACTATAATATGATATGTACTAGTATCAACTACATTTGCCATTTTTGTAGGTCAAAAATAATAAATATTGGCAAATTCAACCTGATGTTATCTCTGAGATAATACTTATAAGTGATAAATGCAGTTCAATTTTTGAAGAGAAAGTATGTGGGTAAGAAAACCACTCTGGCTTAAAATAGAATATTAAGTCATATCAGTCTTTAAAGAAATAGACCCTGGAATAAAAACTTACATAACTGAGAAGTGAAAGCCATAGAATGAAATCTAGTGAGCTTGGGCTCATGAAAAACTTGGAAGGAGAAACATGGTACCTTTAAGCTATTGTGGTGTGCACATTCTCAGGACAAACCACCCCCCACCCCTCCACTTTAGTTCCAGGTATATCCACCAGCTTACTAGATATGTCTATATGGATGTTTTGTATCTATCTCAAACTCAACTTGTGAATTAAAAAAAAAAAAAATCTCATTAAATTTCCGCCCTCCATCTAGTCTTCAAAATTGCTTCCTTTCCTTATATTTCTATTAATGACATAACATCTATTTTTTTTTATTATCACAGGTAGAAATCTTGATAATTGTTTACTTCTCTAGTTCCTAATGTGCACAATGTATTTATTCAGCTGAGCTTAAGTTCTTTCGATTTCACCTTCTCCATTTCTTTCCCCTCTGTCTCAACCTTGGTGCAGGTTCTTCCAGGGTCCTTGTTCAGGAGATCATCATTTTTCACTTGGATAGTTTGAAGAATAGCCTCTTCTCTTCACTTTCTAGTTCTTCCTCTGTCCGTTCGTTCTCCACACTGCAGCCAATTTTCTTTCTCTCTTTTTCAATTAAAAACTCAGGGCTGAAACCCTTGCCTTGCCGAGCCTCATTTTCTCTTCCCACTTCAAAACATCTTCTGCTTCAGGTACTAGCAAACAGCTATGAATTTTTCCTAGAACTGCCCTTTCTTCTTAAAACTTGACCCAGCACAGTATTTCCTATGTCCACTCTGTGCTCTTATCTGTTTCTACATTATGACAATTTAGAAAGTAGCATCTTAGTACTCCTTTTATTTTTTAATTCTTAATACAGCACCTTGTAAGGGGCTTCCCTGGTGGCTCAGATGGTAAAGAATCTGCCTGCAATGCAGGAGACCCAGGTTCTACCCCCGGATCAGAAAGATCCCCTGGAGAAGGGATTGGCCAATATCCTTGCCGGGAGAATTCCATGGGCAGAGGAGCCTGAGGTTACAGTCCATGCAGCTGCAAAGAATCAGACACAATTGAGCGACTAATGCAAGACAAGGCACATAGTAAGCATTTGCTGAGGAAACATATAATTATATAAATACTAAGTTTGGTGTGCAAGACTGATATTTCCTCATGTAAAACTATGAAGGGCAATTTTAATATAAAAAGTAATAAACTAAAAATATTAACTACCATATGACCCAGCAACTCCACTGCTTGGTATAAGCCTGGAAAAAAACAAAAACAAAGAAACACTAGTTAGAAAAACTGCACGCATCTTAATGTTCACAGAAGCGTTACTTACAACGCTTAAAATATGAAAACAACCTAAGTACTCATCAACAGATGATGAAGACTATATAATGATGTATGTGTGTGTCCGACTCTGCAACTGACGGTCGTGTCTGACTCTGCAGTCTCATGGACTGTGGCCTGCCAGGCTGGTCTATCCATGGAATTCTTCAGGCAAGAATACTGGAGTAGACAGCCATTCCCTTCTCCAGGGTATCTTTCCAAGCCAGGGACTGAACCCAGTCTCCTATATTTCAGGTGGATTCTTTATTCTCTGAGCCACAAGGAAAGCTTAAAATGGAATACTACACTCACAACGGAATACTACTCAGCCATAAAATCAATAATGGTGTTTCGTCATTTGCAGCATGGATGGCCTTGGAGGGTGCTGCGCTAAGTGAAGCTAAACAAAGACAAATTCTGTAGGATATAATTTCTCCTGTAAAAAATACGAGAAACTCATGAATGTAACAAAAAAGATAAAGAGATCCAACTAGTGGTTACCAGTGCGGAGCACAGGGAGGAAGCACCGTCGTGGCAACTATAGAAACATATGCAGATGAACACAGAGCAGTAATTTAGTTTAAACGAAGGGAAATCTCTTTGAATGTTATGACAGCGTACTCCCAAGAATCCTTTTTCAGTTAATTATACATTTCAATAAAATAAATGGTAATGAATTAAGTGGAAGTTAGCTTGTGAACTTTTCTTAAAAAATAAGAATCCAACTCTAATTCATGCCAGTTAAACACTCTAATTAAAATTTCCAAATAAGTGACATATGCCTTCCTTCAGTTTGAGCCAGCATCTCATCATGGAGAGCCTCATGTGACCTGGTGCACCCCCAACTACTTCCTGTAAATCCCTCCTGAGAAAAGCTGCCTTTATATGTAGAAGTAGACCTGGCTTTCAAAAATATGTATATGTTTATATACTAAAACAAAAAAGAGTATAACCTTTAACAATTGTGAATCACTGTATTATCAGCTACAACTTATGCAATAGTGTACATAAATATACTTCAATAAAAATAGAATGATGTACCTTTTCATAGGATTATATAAAACATATTAAATACTTCAGTATATTTAAAAAGTCATTAGGTTAAAACAGATATAATGTCACACAATATGTGTGATTCATAAGCTGGAAAATAGTTTTCTTTTCACTTAAAATGTTTAGAATACATTTATACAGTCACCTAAATTTTTTTTTTAATATTTGTGTTAATAACTATTGTGTTGTGTTGTGTTAATAACTATTTAGGAAATCAATATAATGTTCCTATTATAGAGACATTTTATTTAAAGAAAAAATTTAAGGAAAAGTAGTTTTTAAATAATGGTATTTCTCACAAGGTCTCAAAATAAGATAAGCTAACAATAATATGATTCTGTGGGAACATGTTCTTGTAATAAAAAACAAGCAAGCTCTAGTTGTTTATACTTTGTGAGATATTCTCACACAAACCAACCTTGAATTTTAAATAGGGCATAAGCCGTTAAGCTTGCCTAAGATTTACTAATCCTGTACATAAATACACAACTATCTTTGCCATTTTTCTTCAGTCCAGCATGCTGGGCAAGTTAGGGTTGTTTTGGGGATGAAAAAAAAAAAGATGAGGTTCAAAGCCTGAGAGAAAACTGGAGAAAATTCTACTGCTTCATAAAAGAAAATGGGTGTTATAATACTTTCCAGAAAATACTTTTAGATATCTAGACTGATAAAGAAAATAGTTCACTGAAGTAAGTAAATGAAAATCAAGATCCAAGGAGAGGGGTAGATGTGGAGTAGAGAGATTTTTAAAATAAAATTCTTTCTATTTAATTTTCATAGTTTAAATGCTTATTATATTATGTCTGGTCTATTACTACAGCCTCTTAGCTGGATACCTAATCTTCATCATTAACTGTAAAACATTCACTGGTTGTCTTTTTAGTATTGATTCAACAGGAGACTTTGTGTGGATCACAATAAACTATGGAAAATTTTGAAAGAGATGGGCATACCAGACCACCTGACCTGCCTCTTGAGAGACCTGTATGGTTCCAAATAGGAAAAGGAGTATGTCAAGGCTGTATATTGTTACCCTGCTTATTTAACTTATATGTAGAGTACATCATGAGAAACACTGGGCTGGAGGAAGCACAAGCTGGAATCAAGAATCCCGGGAGAAATATCAATAACCTCAGATATGCAAATGACACCACCATTAAGGCAAAAAGTGAAGAAGAACTAAAGAGCCTCTTGATGAAAGTGAAAGAGGAGAGTGAAAAAGTTGGCTTAAAGCTCAACATTCAGAAAACTAAGATCATGGCATCCAGTCCCATCACTTCATGGCAAATAGATGGAGAAACAGTGGAAACAGTGTCAGATTTTATTTTTTGGGCTCCCAAATCACTGCAGATGGTGATTGCAGCCATGAAATTAAAAGACGCTTACTCCTTGGAAGGAAAGTAATGACCAACCTAGATAGCATATTAAAAAGCAGAGATTTAGTTTGCCAACAAAGGTCCGTCTGGTCAAGGCTGTGGTTTTTCCAGTGGTCATGTATGGATGTGAGAGTTGGACTGTGAAGAAAGCTGAGTGCCGAAGAATTGATGCTTTTGAACTGTGGTGTTGGAGAAGACTCTTGAGAGTCCCCTGAACTGCAAGGAGATCCAACCAGTCCATCCTAAAGGAGATCAGTCCTGGGTGTTCATTGGAGGGACTGATGCTGAAGCTGAAACTCCAATACTTTGGCAACCTCATGTGAAGAGCTGACTCATTGGAAAAGACCCTGATGCTGGGAGGGATTGGGGGCAGGAGGAGAAGGGGATGACAGAGGATGAGATGGCTGGATGGCATCACTGACTCGATGGACATGGGTTTGGGTGGGCTCCGGGAGTTGGTGATGGACAGGGAGGCCTGGCATGCTCTGGTTCATTGGGTCACAAAGAGTCGGACACAACTGAGTGACTGAACTGAACAGGAGATAAATACTGGAAATATAAGTTTAACAATCAACACTCTTTCTGACATGGCAGTGATTAACCTTTCCAACATTTCCATAGTATGCAAACATTATCAGTTGCGACAAGGTTTTATTTAAGATAAACAGAGGTCCAAAATAACAGTGACTAAAGGAAGATTAAATTTTATTTATCTTTCATGTACAGTTCTCAAGGTAAGTAGTCAGGTAATGGTATGGAGCTCTGCTACATAAACTCCTCAGGGGCCTGGGCTCTTCCCAGCTCTGTACTTTGCCACCTCTGAAGTGTTGCCTTCATCCCCATAATCCAAAGTCATTCTCAAGTGTTGGTATTTATGTTCTAAGTAGGATACAGGGTAAGGAGGAAAGAAGAAGAAAAGAAAACATGCTGTCACAGAACATTTATACTTCTGTTTCTTGGGTCTCAGGCATAAGAACATGCCTAATTGAAAGGAACTTAGAAATTAGTCTTCTTTCCAAGTGAACATTAGTGAGTGAAAGTTGCTCAGTCGTGTCTGACTGATTTGCGACCCCATGGACTGTAGCCTACCAGGCTCCTCTGTCCATGGGACTCTCCAGGCAAGAGTCCTGGAGTGGGTAGCTGTTCTCTTCTCCAGGGGGTCTTCCTGACCCATGGATCAAACCCAGGTCTCCTGCATTGCAGGCAAATTCTTTACCGTCAAGTGAGCATCATTTCAGTTCAGTCGCTCAGTCGTGTCTGACTCTTTGCAACCCCATGAACCGCAGCACGCCAGGCCTCCCTTTTCATCACCAACTCCCGGAGTTTACTCAAACCCATGTCCATTGAGTCGGTGATGCCATCCAGCCATCTCATCCTCTGTCGTCCCCTTCTCCTCCCACCTTCATTTTTTCCCAGCATCAGGGTCTTTCCCAATGAGTCAGTTCTTCCAATCAGGTGGCCAAAGGATTAGAGCTTCAGCATCCATCCTTTCAAAGAATATTCAGGTCTATTCTCCTTTAGGATGGACTGGTTGGATCTCCTTGCAGTCCAAGGGACTCTCAAGAGTCTTCTCCAACACCACAGTTCAAAAGCATCAATTTTTCGGTGCTCAGCTTTCTCTATAGTCCAACTCTCACATCCATACATGACTACTGGTAAAAACCATAGCTTCGACTAGGCGGACCTTTGTTGGTAAAGTAATGTTTCTGCTTTTTAATAAGCTGTCTAGGTTGGTCATGACTTTTCTTCCAAGGAGCAAGCATCTTTTAATTTCATGGCTACAGTCACCATCTGCAGTGATTTTGGAGCCCCCCCATAAAATAGTGAGTATGAATCATGCTAAAAGTTGATGAGTGTTAATGAAAGGGAAAATGAGTTTTGGGGTGAGAAATGCACATATCTTCCACACTGTACCATCTCTAGCATGGTCTCTTGACTCCATGTCTATGCATCTTATTTCCTTTAGGTAGAGACAGTTTTCCTGGAGGGCATGAAAGATCAGCCCAATAGGAAGACAGCAAATTGCCAATCTTCCTGTAATCCAAACATTCATAAAAATTTAATTTCTTTCTTGTTCAAGATTTCTTTCCACGTTGCCTGGTAGAACAGATAAGAACAAGTGGTTTATGAAATTCTTTTCACATATCTTCAGGAAATAAAACATATTTGCAGTATCTGGGACGTCCCAAGAGTTCAGTAATCTGTTCACAAATCATTTCTCAAGATTTTATTGATGTCCTCCACTTAAATCCTTCAGAAATTTTGTTGAGAATCCCTGCTTAGGTAGTGTTATCTGAAATGAATATAGCTCTAGTTTACTCCTAACAAGTAGTTACCCCATTTCCATGTGGTTCTTATTAACATGAAGGTGAGGCTCTTGAATTCCAACTAAGGTCTTAGCTGACCTCATTCTGATTATGATAAAAATTTAAGTAGGGGAAATTGCCTCCAAAAAAAAAAAAAGTTGAAAACTGTCAACATCCTCTCCTTCCTTCTTTGCTCATACCTCACCATGCCTTCCTGGATGATATAGAATGCTCTGATTTGGCATATTTTGTCTCTACCAACACAAAGACTATTTCACAGAACCGTATTATTATACAGTAACATGCTTCTGGGTAAGCATGTTTTATATACCTGCTTCTTTTTAATGTACTATAATAATGTACTCTATTATATATTTGTTTTCTCATCATGGTTACCAAATATAGTCTAGTCATTTTCTTTCTGCTGAATACACGTTTCCCATTTTCTAATCTTGTTTTCATTGTACTAGTGAGGTAGTAAGGTTAGAAGTTAGGAGTGAGGCATTGTAGGGGAGTTTCTGTGTTCCCCCATGCCCTGCAGAGTTTGGGTTGGTTACTGAAAATTCTCTCTGTGTTGTAGTTTCCTCATCAGTAAGATAGAGACTTCAGTAGCATTGACATCATGGCATTGTTAAGAGTATTAAATAAGTTCTTAGAACATGAACACTTGATAAATTTTAGCTATTATTATCCTGTCTAGAATTATCTTACCCTAATTAACCACATATATCTCCATTTAATTTCTTCCTTACCTCATCTCACACAGTGCTTTGCCAAAGCTCCATTAAGGGACTTACCGGAGTCTGCCTTTTATCACAGTTGTGTATGCATCCATGGTCTTGATGAGATTGGGGGTGTTTATGGAGCTGGCTTTATGTCTCCTTCATCTACGGTTTACCAAGAATGCTTTGCTGTCATCAGTTCAGTTCAGTTCAGTTCAGTCACTCATTCATGTCCTATTTTGCTACCCCATGAACTGCAGCACGCCAGGCCTCCCTGTCCATCACCAACTCCTGGAGTTTACTCAAACCCATGTCCATAGAGTCAGTGATGCCATCCAACCATCTCATCCTCTGTCGTCCCCTTCTCCTCCTGCCCCCAATCCCTCCCAGCATCAGGGTCTTCTCCAATGAGTCAACTTATGATTTGCTGTCATAGTAGTTATTTAATATGTATTTGTTTAACTGCTTTCAACATTTTAGGAGAAAAAGATACAAGTATGACTTTATAGTATTGCCTAGGCTTTCAGAATTTTTTCTTGATCAAGCAATATGATTTATAATATAAAAATTACTTTTTCAGACCAGGCACTATTACTTATATTCTTTATTGGTATCCTTTGCCATCTTTGTAATAGCAGATCCTTAACAGATATCTTTTTATTGATTAATTCACAAAGATTTAATTTTGAATCATCCTGTATGCTCTGCCAACTTCTGAAGATATTCATCATTTTATAGTGAGCTCAAGTGTGCCTTTTCTGTGGAACCTTCCCTCATCATTCCCTGAGTATTTTGTTGCTTTATTCTTGGTTCTCAGATTTTGTTTATCCTCTATCAGCATTTGCATCACAATATTATGGTGATACAGACACATGTCTGCCTTCACCAAATGTATATTTTGGGATCAGTGATACATTTTTATTATTTTGTGTCATATCATCCAGATGACAGGAATGAAAATTTATTGAGAACATGAGTAACTCTATGTTCAATATCCTATATTTTCTCCCCAGCATTTATTGAATGATGTATTGAGAATTCATTGTCAGCATAATGATCCCCCATATACTGCATGATAATCAAGGTAGTCAAATAGAATTAGACAGTTCATTGACTCACTAGAGCTGTAAACAAACCAAAAACTCAAGAAAGATGTTTAGTGAGACTGAGAGGCAGTGGAATTTGTGCACATGGGTCCCAACCTGTGCAACCAGATCGCCTGTGTTTACATCCTGCCTCTGCCTTATTGGGTATGACCTGGGGTGGGTTATTAACCTTTCTCTGTTTCTTCATCCACGAAGGACAGATAAGTGTCCTCAATTCATAGGGCAGTTGGTAGGATCAAATGAGTTCATAAAAGTAAAGTCCTTTAATTATATCTGATGCATGATCAGTACTATTTAAGTATTTTCCATAGCATTCTAACAGTATCATTTAACAAATCCATGTTACCCCATTTCCTAAGCATTTCAGTTAATGAATATTTAACCATTCAGAGTTGCTCACCTGCATTCTCTGTGTTGGCAGGTATATATTGTTGGCACTGAAAAGAGAATTTTAATGGATACTGAATCACTACAAAGGAAGACTGAGGACTCTGAGCCCAAAGATAGAATAGAAAATGTGGGTCAGCAGAAAAACCGGATGTGCAGACGAAAGCTGGATCATACACAACTACCCAGATCTGGGAAGGAACGAGAGCCAGGTGGCAGCTGATGTGGCGTTTGGAATGTGATAGCAGAACTCAGTTGCAGTTGACTAGTCTCTTCCTCTTAAATAACATCATGCATTTTAATAGTTTCATACTGAATGTTTAATGACTCATTTTATAAGTTGAAACTGCCATCTTCTCAATTTCATTTGTCATTTGGATGCCAGAAGCCCAAAGCTTCCTTTTATGTAACTCCCCCAAGAAAGCAGCCTTATTGTAAAATACTTGTTTTCATCTGTTCACATGAACATATACATTAAAATTCAAAGGAATAATTGTTGCCACCATGCTGGCAAGTTCTACCATTGTGATTTCACCAACTGGATTTTGTATTAGTTTTGATAGCTAACTTTTTCTAAATTCTGAATTTGAAAGCCTTTCCACTAGTCCCTCTCTGGTTCTTAAGAATTTTTACTATAGTTTTATGGTAGCTCTTCTCTTTTATTGCTTTCTTCCACGTATAATATGTGATTTAACATAGGATAAAGAAAAGTATTTTTGTGTGTGTGTGATTTTTTTTCTGCTTTAGATTGGCCTTTCATAGCAAATAGTATCAATTCTAATGTCAGTTTGCTACTTGACTTTACATTGTTCCTTGCTGCATTTATAACACTCTACCTTTTCCTTTAAAGATTGATATAAAAAAGATAATAGAATCAAAATATTAGATTATTTTGCAAAGCTATTTTATGTTGCTTAAATAGCAACGAAAAACTTGGAGTATTTAGTTGCCCATCTTTTCAAGAGAACTTAAATAATACTGTATAATTTCCTTATCATGTATTTTTTTGTAGCTATAGGAAAATAGCATTCTAGAGTCAGCACTACACTTCTAGTAACCAGTGAAAGATTTGTTTCAAAGAGAAACAAGAGTACTCCTGCACTTTTAAATAAGAACTATGGACTACAGGTCTACTTGTGAAATAAATGATTCCTTGAATTCTCCATTAATTACTGTTACTTTTATCATCCTAATTTCAGCATCTGGACAGTTGAGATTGAAAAATAAAGTGTTTCATGTATTGAAACAAGTAAAGATCTCCCCAGAATCCAGGCAAATTAAAATGGAGGAAAATTACTTTTATCTTTGTTACCCAATCACATGCTTATTTGTCACCTCTTTACATAAATGTTTCAGAAGATCACTACTTTTCCTTTGTTTCTTGGTTTCCCATCCTTCAGAAAATGGTCTTTGGACCTGTTACAATTTTGCAGTTCTTGACAATAATTACTTGGTTTGCCTCTGAATCCCCCATGGGCTACTGTTGGCTAAGTTAGTAGGTATCAGTGGCTGAACATGGCTTAAAGAAAGGATGCATTTGTAACATAAGGTTACCTTCATCACTGAAAAAAATACAGAGCCCTCATTTTTTGTTCTGCAAAATAGAGTATAAATCCTCTAGATTGTCTGGAGACTCTAGATTTTATGAGACTCTGTAAAAGTGCTTCATGTATAGTTAATTTATAAAAAGTAAAATTTAGCTGATCTATATCACAGTCTAAACTTAATGGAGGGAAAAAATAATAAGCATCAACCCTTTATTTGATTGCACATGTGCCCTTCCTCAAGGAAATTTCTAGAGTTTCAAGCATCCAAAAGTAACCTTTACTGTGTGCCACACTTTTACGTAGTTTAGAAGTCTTCAGTCATATTCTAATGGTGTCCTAAATCCTCTTTCCTTGGGGTCTTCCTGCCTGCTCTGTGGCCATGTTGGTAGGTAATAGGCAAGCCATCCTTAGTGATCATCTGGTATACCCACTAGGCTCACAGGAAATCAGACAGCCTTGCTGAGCCAAAGGAGACCCAGGCTGCTCCAATACAGACTGTTCTTTCAGTCTAACAGAGTGTTTACTTATCTTTAATTCAGCTGTCCCTGCTCAGATAATAACAGGGGTTAGAACAGCAAAGTCTAAATGTAAAACAAGAATAATGAGCCAGCCTCCTTTCCTTGCAGGTAGGCCCAATTTCTACAAGTGCTTTTCATGGAGTTTTCTTTCCCTCATCTCTTTCCCCCATCAGATGCTTAACTCTCCCACTGTAGTTGCTTCTTCCCATCAGGTCAGTATTTTGCACAGATAACAAAAGAAGGAAGGAAATATCCTTAGTCTGAACCCACTGTATCTGAATGTCCTAACATTTCTTGTGTGTGTGTGTGTGTGTGGTTTCCCAAGTGCCTGCTGATACAGACCATAACATCTGCAGATGTCATTATAGCGAGCTGAATCACCTCTTGCCAAACACTGCAGGGATGTCTCCCTTCCCTTCTCTTTTAAGTGTGATGATGCACTTGGCACCTGTTTTTATTTTTATTTTTTAAATTTTAGGGCCTATTGTTAAAATTCTCTGATACTAGAAATCATCCCTTCAAAAATGTTATTACTATTTCTAAAGGAATTTCAAGCAAGAATGCAAATTAAGGAGTTTGGAGGCCTGCTTTAAGTAGGCTTCTGAGACAAGTAGCAACTCTGTCTGTAAGTAAGTATGGCCCTGGCTGTGATTTCCATGATCATAAGAGTAATGACAAAGATGATGATGATGTAATATTTACAGAAGTCTTATTCTTTGCTGGAAATTAAGTGCTTTGAAAATCCTTATTTAATCCCCACAGTAGCTCTATGAAGATGTAACATTAAAATTATTGTACCCTTGAGGAAAGTAATTTCCTCACAATCTTATAGCTAAAAAAGCAGTGAAATTAGTCCTTGAACCCAGGAAGTCCTGCTTCAAAACATCTTAATCTTAATCAATAAAATATAATTCAAATAATGACACATTTACATTGATCTATATGTTTACTTTTAAATGAAATATTTCAAAGTATTGTGTTGTTAAAAATATAGCTTTGTGTATCCATACTTGTGCATAAAATATTTAAATGACATTTACTAGTAATCTGTGAGACTATATATCATGTACATAAGTGCTCAGTCATGTCTGATTCTTTGAGACCCCAGGGACTGTAGTCCGCCAGGCTCCTCTGTCCATGAGATTTCCCAGGCAAGAATAGTGGAGTGGGTTGCCATTTCCTTCTCCAAGGGATCTTCCCGACCCAGGGATTGAACTCGCATCTCTTGTATTGCCGGCAGATTCTTTACCACTTGGGCAATCCAGCAAGCCCATATATCATAAACATGTAAAATTAAACCTTAATAATGAAGAATAATTGAAAAAATGCTGCAGCACTTTAGGCAAGCCTCAGTAGTGGTTATTGAATGGACTACTTTAGATATGCAGATTTGAAAATAAAAAGATTAAATGCACAGAGTTTTATTTCCTTGTGGCATCTGGCATCTGCATTTTACTTAACCATGTTACAAATGTTGTCCCTCTATCCTATTTTCTTTTCAGTCAATGATTGAAAAAGCTCTAGAAAAGTTTCAGTTAGCAAATCCATAACATAAAAACTTCTTGATCTATTCCACAGTTTTATTTCTTTTCCTCTAGTGTCTAAATCCATTTATAAATACTGTATATCCACAGTTAGTCAGTGTGGTGGCAAACTGAGAATTTAATCACTGGGCAATCCTTTGAAATTAATATTTCATTGAGCACAAGCATTCCAAATTAATAAAACTGTGCTCACAACATCCTTAAAAAAACATGCTTATAATGAAATATAGCATAATCCTTCAGAAAATATGTGTTACAATTAAACAGAGCCTACTCCCTTAAAAAATGTAATTCATTGTAAAAAATTGAGAACAAACTGTGCTAAAGAAGAACTGTATTTTATTAGTCTTTACTGAGGTAAGACAAATTTTTTAGGCTTATTTTTTTACAGACTAACCAAGTATATGCAAAGCAATTTCCTAGCTGGTAAAATTCATCGCCCAGAAATATTTCACTAGCATAAATGCTAGTATTGCATGGTTTATTTATTGGAAGCCAAACTATTTGGGTGACTTTGGATGTCTTGCTACATGTAGTGATTCTTCCTGAAAACAACAAAAGAATACATCAGGTAGGAGAAAAAGAAATAACTGACACATTCAGTTCAGTTCAGTCACTCAGTCGTGTCCTACTCTGCGACCCAATGAATCGCAGCACGCCAGGCTTCCCTGTGCATCACCAACTCCCGGAGTCTACCGAAACCCATGTCCATCGAGTCGGTGACGCCATCCAGCCATCTCATCCTCTGTCATCCCCTTCTCCTCCTGCCCCCAATTCTTTGCCCCCAATACTTTGACACATTAGGTTTCTTTATTCAGATTTTGGAAATTTGAGAATTCTCATGCTGACTTCATATATTGGCTGTTTATTGCCATATAACAAACTGCCCTGAAACCACATAACTTAAAACAACCATTTCATTTTGGTAATGACTTTATGGGTCAGAAACCTGGGAAGGATTTAGCTGGGTGCTTAATCTCTGACAGTTGTAGCCTCAGTTGGGGCATCTGGTCCTAAAGAATCAACTTGCAAGTTTGTCTTCCCCATGGTCTTTGGTCTTTTTCTCTCATTTTCCACAAGATAAATTATCCTCTAAGGTCCGTCCTATAGTTTAGGCTTCTCCATCAAAGCCTGGGATTTCAGAATATTTGTATCTGTTGGAGGACAGCTAGTGCAAGGCCCCCCAGAGACCAAGGTGAAATCTGCTAGTCCTCTGAATTCCTAACGTAGGTTATAGCATTATGTCCCTTCTGAGACATTGCGCTGGTTAAAGTAGTCTCAATTCCAGCACAGATTAAAAGGGAGGAGGAAAAATAACCGTATCACTTGGTAGTAATACAGTCAAAGGATCTGTTGCAGTCTTTAATTTGAGGTATACATCGTTAAAAAGATACTTAATTTTTTTTTTCTGCTCAGTTTTGCTTTCTCTATTTCAAACCAGTGCTGCATCGGTTAACATATGGCTCAGCATACACTTTTTCTATTGAGAACGCTTCAAAAAGCTCAGTCCTCAAATGCCAGGACAAACACTAGTCTGGCGAAAAGTCACCTGAATTCCTCTCTTTGATACACAGAACCTAAGCCGCATGGACTTGTTTTCCCAACACGGAAACCATTACAGTAAACAAAGGATTTGAATTTAGATATTTACCCAGCTTCTCTGAGTCCTGGGCTCTTTCTTGCCTCCCTCCTTTGCCAGGAGCCCTGCTGTTTCTCTTACACTTTGGCTCCCCACCTCTCCTGGCAAGTTAGAAGCATTCTGGACTGAAGCAGAGATTGTGGCTTGAGGGTAAAATTAACTCTTCCAACTGAGACGGTTCCCCTGTTCACCAGAATGTGCAGTTGGAGGCTTAAAAATTACATGTATAGATATAGATATATACGTATATATATGTATATCTGGCTGTCAGCTTAAAAGGAAATAAAGCTAAATAAAAAGTAAAGATTTCATGTATGAGAAACCCCGAGCAGTACTCCTGTGTACACGTAGTCTATGGTCATCCCCTCACTGGGCCTTTGTGGCCGTATTTGAAATTCATAGCCTCTGTTCTCCTTTTTCAGTTCTTATATGTGTTGAGCAGTCTTACTGAGGGCTTTCATAAGCTATCATTATTCTTTTCATCTTTAAGTATTCCTCCTTTAGTCTCAACTGCTCAAGTATCATTCATATTGTCCATGATCCATCTAAGGGTGATAGTCAAATGATAGAGTGTGCTAGTGAATATCATGGCATACCATCCTTCAGAGGGTTATTGAAAACTACATGAGACAGAATACAAAGTTCATGTAGATAGATAGATGGGTTTTACAGGTGTATATATGTATATATGCATATTTAAACCATTATATTGGAAGTGATTGCTTGTCTCTTATGTTTACATGCATTGCTCTTCTGCATCACAATACTCGAAAGAAAACCCCACTCTGCATGATTTCCTTTACTAGTACACAGTGTTCTATCTGGTGGTATTAGTGTGCTATACCTCTTGTGAATGTTCTCAACCTGTGCTAATTGAAATGTTTATAAAATGCTGATTCTGAAATATTGCAGCTTAACAGTTCAATAGTTCTTTAATGGCCCCTCTGTTTTATTAATGAAATGATTTATAGAAATATTTAATATCACTGATTTACCATTAGCATTAATGAGTCTAGTTATTAAGCACTCTATTTCCAAAGGCTATGAAAGCAGGCCTGGCAAGTGTGTAGCTTTTTGCAATGAGTTATTTGTGCCGAGATAGAATCAATGCTGTGGGAAGCTTATTTCTCAAGTGGAACAGCATTATTTATGAACGTGTAACTTGATGACTCTTTCTGTAATGTTCATGCCATTGCTTTCTTATTTACAAGAAATTTAATACCAATTACGAAAACTATCCTGCAGATTTTTAAGAGACATTTAGGTGATATCCAAATATATCTTCCATATTAGTTAAACTAAGCTCTGACAGTAAGCCATTTAAAAATACTTAAACAGATCCTTGCAGAATACACAAGTTTATTCTTTAGAGAAACCACATTTGTAGTTTCTTTTGTCTCTGGTAACTATCTAAGGTGGCTATTACTATTTCCATGGAATCTTCTTCAAATAATAAACAACCCACAAGTCATGGTTTATGTATTTACATTATTTTTTTCTTTTTTGCATATTTAAATATGTAATATATTATAGGCAACACTTACTCAGAGACCTTAAGTGTATTTATGGGCTATCTCTTCAACATATGATGTTATCTTTTAATTCCATAAAATAGATGGATGTTCGGGAGGTATTTTTTAACCCCTTTGACAATCTTAAACAAGACTAGTATAATTACCTACCTTGGATACTAAAAAAAAATATTTCTTGGGTTTCACCTTAAGGCTTTGATGCTTTTAGAAATGTTTAGTGCCTTTTTTGTGATTTTACTGGTTATTTCGGTTTACAAGTCTGTTGAAATAAACAAAGTTGGGACAGAGGGAATTGGGATATTTAGTTATAAGATATTGATAAAGAGATCCTGAACTATTCAACAGCTCAAAATGCCATCAAATGTGTTTGCTACTGTTACTCTCTCCTTCCACCTTGTAACACTGATGTATGATATGTCCTAATAAGGAACTGGCATGATCCATTGACATAAATTGCCAGCATTATGCGCTCTAGCCCAGTGAAATGGTATATTTCCTCTTTCTTCATCTGTTTCCTTCACCGAGGAGGATTTGTCTTTGTATTATTTGTCAGCATGTGGATATGATTTGTGTTGAGAGAGTTTGTGATTATCTAGAAACTTGGGGATTTTCATAAAATTACCCTTATTTCAGCTAAGCAAAATGTCTTTAACTTTTTCCTAAATTAGTGGCAGCCCATGATTTTATGGCACAATTTGATTTCAAACTTTTGTTCATATTTAGAAAGGATTTTAAAACAAAGCCACAGATTAAAAAAAATAAGATAAAATTCAGGTAATTTCAGGAGAAGACATCTTCAAATTTGTTTTTGTGTTTTAGTTATTCTAAGGTACTCAAATTAATGGGGCAGTATAAGTTTAAAAAACCGATATTCACTAACATTTTAAAATAGTTCATAAAAAAAAAGATGATTGCATACATAGTTGTATATCATCTGAGGCAGTCATAAGGTTAAAGACTTAAATTGCTGATAAGTTATTTTGCAGAGGGATGCCTACATGCTCAAAATTCTTAAGGGCCTTTCATGATAAAATAAAAGAATGAACATACTTCCTTTTCCTAAGACAGTTTTGACTTTTTAGGAGGCTGTATAAGAAAATACAAATCTGGAATTTAAATTAACCAAGGAAACGTCACTTTGCTGACAAAGTTCTGAATGGTCAAAGCTACGGTTTTTATAGTAGTCATGTACGGACATGAGAGCTGGAAAATAAAAAAAGCTGAAAATGAAGTGTGAGTTGCTCAGTCATGTCTGACTCTTTGTGATCCTATGGACTATAGACCACCAGGCTCCACCCTCCATGGGATTCTGAATGGCAAGAATACTGGAATAAAGGCTGAGCACCAGAGAGTTGATCCTTTTGAACTGTGTTGCTGGAGAAGACTCTTGAGAGTCCCTGGGACTGCAAGGAAATCAAACCAGTCCATCCTAAAGGAAATCAACCCTGAGTGTTCATTGGAAGGACTGATGCTGAAGCTGAAACTCCAATACTTTGGCCACCTGATGCAAAAAGCCAACTCATTGGAAAAGACCCTGATGCTGGGAAAGATTGAAGGCGGGAGGAAAAGGGGAATGACAGAGGATGAGATGGTTGGATGGCATCACTGACTCAATGGACATGAGTTTGAGCAAGCTCTGGGAGATGCTGAAGGACAGGGAGGCCTGGCACGTTGCAGTCCAGGGGGTCCCAAAAAGTCAGACAAGACTGAGGGACTGAATAATAGCAACAAAGCTGTCTGAGAATCCACAAAGTTGGTAAAATCTATAAATTAGCAGAGGGACTGACAAAACTCAGACTCAGAATAATATAAAGTCACGATTTTTAGAAAAATCCCAAATTATAAAGTAAGACATTTTTTCATACCACTTTTTCAATGAAATATTTGACTTTTACTTATTTTTCTTCCTTATACAGAATATAGTCAAGAGGAAATCCTGCATGTTGTTACATACATATTAAAGTAAAATGAAATAAATGAATATAGAATGTGTTAGTAATTCAAGATCATGTTGCTTGTTTTCTTTTAATTTAAAGAAAGAAAGTAAATATAGGTTCATGATTTTCATCCATAATCTTAAAATGTGTAGAGTTTTAAAGGAAAGCTTTTTAATAATTTAGTTTATTATAAATCCTGACCTGGGCAACACAATCTATCCAAAATCTTTGTTTATTACACAGTGTGAATGTTCATAAGTCTTGATGAAACATTGAGGTATTCTGTAAAGATTTTATGTGTGTGTGTGTGTGTGTGTGTGTGTGTGTGGGCTTTGGGGCTTCCCAGGTGGCATTAGTGATAAAGAATCCACCTGCCAATGAAGGAGATGAAGAAATGTGGCTTTCATCCCTGGGTTGGGAAGATCCCCAGGAGGAGAAAATGGCACCCCACACCAGTATTCTTGCCAGGAGACTCCCACAGACAGAAGAGCCTGGTGGGCTACAGTCCATGGGTAACAGTCAGACATGACTGAGCATCTGAGGACCACTACCAGCGCAAGTGTGTATGTGTATGTATGAATAATTTCTGAAGTTATGTTGAATCCCAATTCTGACAAATATGTCAGGAATTTCATTCATGATAACGTGAAAGCAATTCAAGTCTAGTGCTTATGTTAGGTAGGAAGTTAGGTATGAGCAAGGAGGGGTGGCCTAGCTGAAATGAAGGCAAACTTTTCTCTAAACCCCATTCCAAACACACCCAGGAGAGCTCACAGATACGCTACAAAAATGACCACAGAGCCTTGTTTAACTCCTGCACATGCACCCTAGGCACACACAGGATAAAAAGTAACCAAAGTGTCTTTTCCAAGTAACCTTAGGCAACTAGGAGCCCAGTAGGGTTCATAAATATTCTACACATATATACATTTGATTTTAACACTCTGAATTCCGGGAAGACACACACAACAGAGGTTGCTATTATGTAACTTGCCACCGTCAGTTGGCCTTGAGAATATGCCTATTTGCATTCCCTTTCATTGACCAGTGGTGGGTAGAAGCCCTCTTTGACACAGGGTACAGCCAAAGGAGGAGATAGGAAGTATAAAAAGGGGCAAGTCAAGAGGGATGACGATAACAACTCCTTTGGGATTGGCCTGCTCTCGTATCTTGGGGGTGTCTGTTTAATAAAAGATCCGTCTGCTTGAGCTGAACTGAGCTGTAAGCTGTCTGTTGTTTTAAACCATTTAGTCTTTTGTTGCAAATATTTGTTGGGATGAAACAAGAACCGAGGAAGATCAATAAACTGACCTGACACTTACACTAAGGAAAATCTCACCCTTAGTATTGCTTTGTTCTTAACATTATTTTTTATTTTCTATAAGGAGTCAAAAAGTCAAAGAGTTGGACACAATTGAAACAATTTAGCTCACAGCATATTAGGGGTCATTAGGAGTCACGACTGTGAATCTGGATACCATGTCATAGATTAAAGGATAGAGAAGACCGATTCATCTGCATTTTAAGGTACCTGTTTTCTTTTCTTTCTTTCAGAGAAAATAAAGTTGCAGTGTTTCAGAGTATGGGCTTTAGATTCGACTGACTTAGATCTGAATGTCTATGCTTTACTAGCATTGTGACGTGGGGCAAGTCATTTTGACTTTCTAATCTTTAAATCTCTGCTGTCTTTTCTGTGAAATGGGAAAGAAAAATTTTATGCCTTTATGGTTGGTATGAAAGCAGTGAAATATTGCAGGGAAACATTTAGGCCAGTTCCTGGTTCATATATACATTTAATAAATAAGCTATATCATAATAAAAATCTAGCCTAAAATCTAAATATGGTGGGGCACTAGTAGAAAGATTATTTTAATACCTTTAGGGTGAATAAGACTATAATGCTGGATAACCTCTAAAACTAATTTTATAAAATAGATGTTTATATGATTACATCCTGAAACAAGAATAGGGCCTCTCTACCACTTTTTAACCTATAGTAATTATGATTAAATATTTAAACATGTCTTAAATTAGCTCATTTGGAGAGGCACAAAGAGGTGATACAATGAACCACATATACCATTGGGTAAAACTGCAAAACACTCTCTGTGATGGCTTTCAGTCCATAAACTCCAGTGAATATTAATTCCCCCAGGTGCTTGTGTTTAAATTGTAGTAAAAGTGGCTAATTCTTGTCACAACTTGTCACTATTCTCAGGGACAAAAATCAAGTGAAAAGAAACAAATCGCTAGCTAAGTAATATATTCATAGATACTTTGAACCTAGAAAAATACAGAATTAGAAAATGTAATGTAACCATCACTTTGCTTTATATATGAGAGAACAAGGACCAAAGAAGCTAATTTGTTTGCCCAGTGTGACACAGGTAATAAGTAGCAGAAATAAGCCTAGCATTATTTTTCTAAGTTTGTTTTCCATTCTTTCCCTAGTAAATTCAAGAGTATATTACTTCTAAAAGTTCATAAATTAAAGATTCTTCTGTACGAGCAGGAAGATGGTATGACACTACAAGAATAAAATAAATGCTATTATCTGATATTTTGGGCACCTTTTTATGGTATTCTTTGTCATGGCATATATTCGTGTATAAATGTACTTCATTTTGCTAGAACACGCTAGTAATGCTTCACATGCAAGCACTTTACGTTTGCTATATATGCTTTATTTCTCAGCCTGCTTTTATCAATCAAAAGACAAAAGTAATTTATGATAGAAAATACACCCCATTAACATCGAAACACTGGTTCTTTCAGAAAGTGAAATGGGAAACATGAAAGGTACAAATTTCTTAAATACATGACTGATAAAAATTGCAGGCAAAGACCCGTAGAAGTTATGTGCTATGTGCTCAGTGGTGAGCTTACCTACCAAGAGATTTTAAAAATTATCTTTATTATTGCATATGTAAGTAAATTACATGCTTGCATGCTCAGTCGTGTCTTGTGTGCATTGGCCAGAGGATTCTTTACCACCTGGGGAAAAAAGTGTCACATCTTTATTTTTGGATAAGAATGTGTATTTTTGTAAGTATTTTATAATCCTATTATTTATTTGTAGTAGCTTCCTATGTAAATACTTCCCTGGTGGCTCAGATGGTGAAGAACCTGCCTGCAATGCAGGAGATCCAGGTTCGATCCCTGGGTTGGGAAGATGCCCTGGAGAAGGAAAGGGAAACCCACTCCAATATTCTTGCCTGGAAAATCCCTCGGACAGAGGAGCCTGGAGGGCTGCAGTACATGGGGTCACAAGAGCGACTGACACTTTCATGAACACTTTCCTATATAAATAATACCTTTAAAATATGTGTTATACACTTTTGTTAGTAGTTTAATGAATTCTAAGGAAGACATTTTTGCATACACACACTGAAACTTTAAAGAAAATTTTAGACTTGAGCTTATTTTTTCTACAGTGTTAATATTACATTGTTAAATGTGCTCATATTGTCTTATTAGTGGTTCTGAAAACTCCAGAAGAAACAGTGAGAATGTGATTATATTAGGTTTATTCCACTTACTAGCTCTGGGAATTTGAGAGAGTTAAATAATACCCCTAAATCAGTTTTCTTATCTCTAAAATGGAAATCGTATAGTACCTATCTCTTAGAATTGTTCTGGGAATCAAATGTGACAGGATATAAAAAAGTAAGTGCTTGATACATATTAAATATTATTATCATTGTCAAATTCAGTGTGCAAGTTCTCCAACTTACGCCAACTAGACTTTAAGAATGAATTGAACTTTTGTTGATGAGATTGCAAATTCGAGATTTCTGGTGGGTAAGTTGAAAATACACATCAAATACCTTAAAATGGTTTTATACAATTTAATTTCTAGGAATTTACTTAGTTTAAGCTTGTTTGTAATAGGTTATATGGATGTACTCAAAAGGATTTTGTAAAATGATATTTTTAAAATTTTGTTTTCAAAAGTTAAAAAACATGTGGAATGTACTATTTTGAAGCTACTAAGAATTTCTTAAAATACTTGATGACAGAACAAGCTATTTACATTCACTGAAGCATAATTCTGATTATAGTAATTTACTCCAAATATTTAAGCAAACAATGGCACCAATATTTAATTATAAAAAAATTTAGCAAATTTTTAAAAAAATTTAAAGTAATAAAAAATTAACTATTAAAAAAGGGAAATATAAAAATCTCCAAAAATAGAGACTTGTTCATCATAGTCACACCATATAGTGCTATGGATTCAATGAGAAATTTTTAAGCATATTTAAAGGTGCAGAGAAATTTTTCACATATTGTTAATTGGAGGAAAAGTAAATTATTAAGTAATCATTATTCTAGTCATAAATATATATATATAATTAAATATATTTATAGATTACGTGTTGTTTCCGGTTCCTGACAATGTTGCGTACTAAAGTTAGTTTTAAATTCTGACTACCTTCTTTATAATCATTATTAGAGAAAATATAGAAATAGAAAACGCTAATTTTAAGTACCAAACCATACTAATCTAAGATAAATCTCTGCAAACTGGAATGCTGCCTTGAACTGGTGTGTGTGTATGTGTGAGAGCGTGTGTGGTGTGTGTGTCTCTAAGGGAGTGGGGTCTGAAAGCTGAGGTAAAGTTTGGCCAGAGGATCTGACTGCAGGAGTGATTTTCAGGTTTGGTTTTTTCTGGTGATAATGATCATCCGCTTCTCACGATATCATTAGCACAAGGTAAGGTTGGTGGATGACAGTCTCCATAAGCTGCATTTTCCAGTGGAGCTATCTTTCAAAGGTTTTAAAGATCCTGAAATCCTCATTGATGTGTTTACTTGGTAGAGTTGTCCCAAGAGACCAAGAGAAAAAAAAGTAACAGTGATTTTTTTTTCCTCCTCCTTGGGGTTCTCCACCCTAGAACACCTTTCCACACCTCTCCTAATATTTTTTGACTTTACTTTGTTGCACATTACCAGACAGAACAGGTGATACTCCCAGTGGAGAAAAAGTACTAAATAAAGACTAAAATAAAGTGCATAACGTGGGAGGTGGAAGACCAGAGCACATACACCATAGTACAATAGTCCTTTCCCCGATTGCTGCATTATGCATGACTTTTGTTTTCATCATGCTTTTTTCAGTTTTTTATACATTTGCAGCCAAAAGAAAAACATGGCTGTCTGGTTTTTATTATAAGAATAAGAAAGATAAATACCTTCATAAACAAGGCTTAATCTAATCATCTAGAGGATTCAGAGATATCCTACATTTTTAAGTGTTTATCAGTACCTCCTAACCTCAAAAAGCACTTGTTTGTCTTTCCATGTTTGAATGTCATTTTTCAAAAGTGAAAAAGAAAAAGTCATTGTGTTTGGCAGTCCCCAAGACCGCCTTCCGTTTCGATGACTTGGAAGAAGGACTCACCAAACTCAGGAAAGCTGTTACATGCATGGATATGGTTTATTCCAGTGCCGGGATCAGATTGAAATCGGGAAAGGTGAAAGGTATGTAGGACAGAGTCCAGGAGAAAATAGGTGAGGCTGCCAGTCGTCTTTCTGGGGAGTTTAACGGTGAGCACTTAATCCTTCAGTAACCCTGTGTGACAGCATGCTTACAGTACTGCCAACCAGGCAAGCTCAGCTTGTCAGCTAGAAACCTTGGTGTCTACGTTCTTTTCTGGGCATTGATCAGTATACCCCATTGACTGCGTACCTGGCTGACTTTAGTTAATTCCGAACACCTTCAGTCTTCAAACTAATATATGGTATCCCATGGTTCCATGATAAATCACATTGTTCGTATACAATATCCTTGCATGGCCCAAGGCCTTAGGTAAACTAAGACACTCATTGCATAAGAAGTTGCATAACTAAAGGTTAGCTCCCAGGAGCTGGACAAGGGCCAAACCTTTCTTTTGAATAGGTTTTGGGCAACTCAAGCTTACTGACTTAGTCCTTTCTTGCACACGTGCAAATCTTGCTTTGCTGACTTGTGCTACCAAAAAGAGACGATGAAGAACAAGGAAATTATACTCAAAGTTAGTCAAATTGTTTGTACTACTAAAAAAAAAAAAAAAATCCCAAAGGTTTAAATTTGAATAGAACGTGAAAGGCAACGTGAGGAAGAAGACGATAGATACTGAATGGACAGTGTCTATGTTTATATAGGTGCTCTTCCATTCTCCTAGCTGTATGACATTTTATAAATATAACTAGTTGCTTCAGTTTCATACGTGACAAATGAGGATATTATTATAGCTAATGCACAGGTTTATTACAAGAAGCAACTTAATTAATGCACATACAAAACACTTCAACTTGTGTTTGGCATGTAGCAATAAATATCAGCTTGTTTTTACTATTAACCAAATGATGATACTTGCTTATTTCATTTGAAATAGCCCTATACCTACACCCACTGATTATTTTTTATTTAATCAGTTAACAAAGAAGTGATGGGATGAATATATGGATTTCTACACTTCTGAGGAATTTTTACTTAGAACATTTTTCTCATTTAGAGGAATAAGCAATCACCTAGCCCAATGGAAAAAAAAAATGGATCTGTATTTCTCCATTATTGGCATCCATTTAAATTCTGACTTTCTGTCTTATGTCAGATAGAAATAATTTTATTATCAAATATAGATAAAATAAGTTTGTCATGTGTATAGAGCAAATCCATTGAGTGAAAGAGCTACTGGGGAAAACTTTCAACAGGCTGCTATCTGGATAGGTCAGTTGCAGCTGTCTTTGGACTTTGCTATTTTTCTGTTCAAGATTGATAGTCATAAGGGAGAGAGACTCTGGTTAACATTGGTCATGTATCCACTCTTTAGCCAGGAGAGGACAAGAAAAGTTGAAGGACAGCCCTGCCAATTCTCCATCTGTCATGGGAGGGGAAACTCTTTGAAAAAAAAAATCAAGACACAATTAGCACAATAGGAAATGGGATGCTATGTTTATATATATGCATTATACTCCATAATACTAAATGTTTTTATCCCATAGCAAACTCCGTTAACAGAATGTGATGGGCATATACCCAAGTACCCAATTGCCTAGTTTAAACCATGGTTACACTTTAGAGTACTACAGCAGATGATTTCAAGCTCTTTTGGTAAGAATATAATACCTAGAGTTGAGCCCTCATCTCAATTTTTAAGTATGTTAAACTTGAGAAAATTTTATGCATGCATAAGTCTACTAATTACTTTTATGTTAAATCATGTACAGAAATGTAAATTAAACAAGATGTGATAGAAACAATAGGAATTCTAAAATGTTCTTCCTGTCCTATCTTGGCTATGCCTCCTTTGCTGGCGATGAATTAAAGCTGTGAAGTACAGTACAAGCTTCCCAGGAGGCGCCGTGGTAAAGAATCCAGCTGCCCAGTGCAAGAGACACAAGACTTGGGCTTGATCCCTGGGTTGGGAAGATTTCCTGGAGTAGGAAATGGCAAACTGTTCCAATATTCTTGCCTGGAAAATTCTGTGGACATAGGAGCCTGGTGAGTTACAGTCCATAGGACCGCAAAGAGTCAGACAGGACTGAACACAGCCGCCTACATGTACAACACATGAGGTATTCTTGGTAAATGCCATTTCTTCTTTGCGTTAAAACTGGAATCACTACAAGCAGTCACAGACTAGAGATCTGTCTGAAAAACAGATCAGTCACTGTCTGAAAAACAATTACTTTTCACTGTAGTTTGCTGATGGATGCTTGTGCAATGGCGATGTAGCACCCATCAAGCTACTGTATCTTTGTTATACAAAAGGGATGCCGCTGCTGCTGCTGCTAAGTCACTTCAGTCGTGTCTGACTCTGTGCGACCCCATAGACGGCAGCCCACCAGGCTCTGCCGTCCCTGGGATTCTCCAGGCAAGAGCACTGGAGTGGGTTGCCATTGCCTTCTCCAATGCATGAAAGTGAAAAGTGAAAGTGAAGTCGCTCAGCCGTGTCCTACTCTTCGCGACCCTAAGGACTGTAGCCCACCAGGCTCCTCAGTCTATGGTATTTTCCAGGCAAGAGGACTGGAGTGGGGTGCCATTGCCTTCTCCGAAAAGGGATGCTACTAAAGCATTTGTCTTTAGACCTGGGAGCTGCTTTAGACCTCAGTAACTTTGTTATGATCCCGCTAGAGATTCTCTATAACATTACTTAAGGGTTAAAGAGTGTTTTCTTTCCCAGAATGCGGAATCCTTTCATGTAACTTCCACTCCTCTCAAATATGTTGTTAACAGGTCCGTAAGTCATCACTTTTTAACAGAAATAGCGTGTTCTTTCTGATGGCTCAGACGGTAAAGAATCTACCTGTAATGCAGGAGACCTGGGTTCGATCTCTGGGTGGGAAAGACTTCCTGCAGAAGGGCGTGGCGACCCACTGCAGTCCTCTTGCCTGGAGAATCCCATGGACAGAGGAGCCTGGCGGGCTACACTCCATGGGGTCACACAGAGTCGGACAGGACTGAGTGACTAACTTCCTTTAGCCGGAGGAATTGAATAGTACCTGTGCCTCAGACACAGTTGTTCCAGGTCAGCAGTTAGCATGAGAGCTGTCCTTTTGGAAAAAAAAAAAAAAAGTATAAATTTTACACAGATTCAGGCTCCTTAGGTACTTAGTAGTCCAACCTCTAAATGATTTTTCTACCTAAAATGTGAAATTCTGTCCTTGTGATTAGAGACTGATGACCAGTTTAATGCTTATTACTAGATACTGAAGTCTTTGCCCTATTGGCAATAGCTGCTTAGCTGTGACGTGGTAATTCACAACAGAGTCCAGATTTTATTGTTGTTTAGTGGCTAAGTTGTAACCTACTCTTTGCAACCCCATCAGGCTCCTCTGTCCATAGGATTTCCCTGGGAAGAATATTCCAGTGGGTTGCCGTTTCCTCCTCTAGGGGATATTCCCAACCCAGGGATCAAACCTGAGTCTCCTGCATTGACAAGTAGGTTTTTTATCACTGAGCCACCAGGGAAGCCTTGAAAGTCAAAATACATTTTGGTAGATCACTGTTTGGTCCAGAGATATATGATTCCGTACATGTCATAGCCCATGAAAAAACATCCAGGAGTTACTTTTAATAAACCAAACAAATACCACCAAGTCCAAATATTTAATTCCTCATTATTTTCTAAGATGCCAGTAGTATATTCACACATTAAAATCTTTTAAATTACATAAAGAATATACCAGAAGATCAAAACATTGTATGTCCTTATTACATTAACACACATTAAACATATATATTTTTTGGAATCTAGTACATATAATAGGTAGTTTTGCCTATATATTAGTTAGAAGGCCAGCATTTTTAACCTGCAAAAGCAGTACTACCATATAGTTCAATCAAATATATTAACAAAATTTTGTCAATAAAGATTTTCTGCCAGGACTTTTACACAGACAAGTTACCTCATATCAGTTTTTACAAAATTATTTGATAAAGTGGGCTTCTTTTCAAAATTTTTAATTTATGTTGACCAACTTTTTAAAGCAAAAAAATCAAAATATGTGTTGTGCTTAAAATAATTCTTTAATATGTTCTAAAATAATACAAACCTACTATTTCTTCAGGGCTTCCCTGGTGGCTTAGTGGTAAAGAGTTTGTCTTCCAATGCAGGTAACCTGGGTTCAACCCCTGGCTTGGAAAGATCCCCTGGAGAAGAAAATGGCAAGCCATTCCATTAGTCTTGCCTGGGAATCCCATGGACAGAGGAGCCTGGTGGGCTGCAGTTCACGGGGTCACAGAGAGTCAGACACAGGTTAGCAGGTGAGTGTACACACACTATTTCCTCAGGAGTTATGAAAGGATAAAACTACAGCTCAGATCCTACCCAAAGTACCATCAATTCAAAATCAGTGCAGTTAAAAATAATGGGAACATATTCTTATCTAATGAAATAAAAAAATAGCCATGCTTGTTTTAGATGATATATTAAATGGGCATTAAGGCCATATATAATTCATCTTCCTTAATTTAAAAAAATACTGTAAAATAGATATAGTTGTCATAGGAAACAAAAAGCAAAACAAAGCAAACCTATGACTCTGCCTCAGTAAGAATATGCAGTAAGTTTTATAAGTCACATTGTCACATCACTGACTAGCCAAAAGGACAATGGATGAGACCAAATAATTGATGTACATGTTGCTATTTTTGTGTTTTTCTGTGTACATTTCATAGCTTCTACAACTCTTTCTCTATAATCTTTAGATAAGGGATTGAATTGTTATTAAAAAGAATTTTGTGATTTTCTTGAGATGAAATAGGTGGCCTACAGGTGCATGACTATTTTAGCAGCGTGAGCATGAAGGGGACTTGAGAATGTTGAATGTATTCCAATGGCAATCTTTTAAAGAATTCCCTGAGAGTAGTTTCCTCAAAAAAAGAGAGGTTGCAGTAAGTAAAATGAATGAGTGGTATAGGCTTTATATATGACCTTAAAGAATAAAGAGTAGATATATTTAAGCCATATTGAAAATGCAAAATAAATTGTGGCAGTTTAAAACTATTCTCCCAAAAGACTTCCTTGAATTAATTGTATGTCTGATTTTATCATATAATTTATCACAGTGGTCAATAATCTCTAATTCATTCCTCTGTCTTCCCTTCCACAAGACAGGTTTCATCTCTAATTCAACATCACATATACCCAATCCCAATCACAGTGCCTGAGCACTCATTAAATATTTATAGAATGAATTAAGTAAATATATTAATAAGTGTTATATTAAAAAAAGGTGTATGTATATACATTTGAGTGTGTTAGTACAATTTTTTTATTAGCATTGTTTCTTTTGGAAAATTATGCTCTGAATTTTTTTGGTATGTTTATTCATTTGCTTTTATTTAAGTGCATATGAAAAGTTGGTTTAAATTGGCAGCAGTAAAAAGCATTTTTTGTATTATAAAAGGAAAGAAAGAGCTTTTGACCTGTGTGTGTGTGTCTGTATGATGATACTGTGATTCCTTATTCCTGACAGTTGCACTTGCAGCAATCTAGAAAAATAAGAAAAAAAAAAACAACAAAGATAAAAGAAGCGGCACCATAGGATCATTAAAAATTGAGACAATTTGATAAAGCATATGACCCTTATCACTTAGCAAAGGCTTTCAGTAATATATGTAGAAATCTATTAGCATTTTGTATGTTGTGGCTTATATTTTAGATATAAATTCTATTGCTGAAGTTTTAAATTATATTCACAAAAATGTCTAGGAATGAATTATAATAATGTGAGGTTTATACAAATATGTAGCAATATCAGGATATAAAAAATTATTTTTGATGATCTTGCTTAAAAAGATTTGAAAATATTATCTACAGATTGTTTAATTTTATAAGTATTTGCACTTATTTCCAGTGATTTTCCACCTCTGTACCAAACCCTAGTATAAATATTATACAAAGTATGTGAACTCTGACATTAATTGAATTAACCATTTTTAGAATAAATGACAAAATAAATTCAAAAATCTAAAAGTGAAATGAAATCTCTTTAAACCTATTCTTTTTTAATTATCTAGTTATTATTATAGCATATTAAATACTGTCATAGACTTAAGTGGCTTATTCTCCATGGCTTTTTTTGAGCTTTTGATAATTATCTGTAATATAATTTTATTCATAATAAAAAGTTACATGAAACAAGAAAAAAATTTTCCCCTTCATACTAAGATGAAATACAAAATTGTCTTTTATTAATTAATTAATTTTTTAATTGAAGGATAATTGTTTTGCAGAATTTTGCTGTTTTCTGTCAAACCTCAACATGAATCAGCCATAGGTGTACATATATCCCCTCTGTTTGAACCTCCCTCCCCTCTCCCTCCCCACCCCACCCCTCTAGGCTGATACAGAGCCCCTGTCTGAGTTTCCTGAGACATACAGCAAATTCGCGTTGCTGTCTATTTTACACATGGTGATGTAAGTTTCTATGTTACTCTCTCCATACGTTTCACCCTCTCCTCCCCTCTCCCCATGTCCATAAGTCTTTTCTCTATGTCTGTTTCTCCATTGCTACCCTGTAAATAAATTCTTTGGTGCCATCTTTCTAGATTCTGTATGTATGTGTTTGTATACAATATTTACCTTTCTCTTTCTGACTTACTTCACTCTCTATAAGGCTCTAAGTTCATCCACCTCATTAGAACTGACTCAAAGGTGTTCCATTTTATGGCTGAGTGATATTCCATTGTGTGTATGTACCAGAACTTCTTTATCCATTCATCTGTCAATGGACATCTAGGTTGCTTCCATGTTCTAGCTTTGTAAATAGCACTGCAATAAACAATGGGGTGCATGTGTCTTTTTCAGTTTTGGTTTCCTTGGGGTATATGCCTAGGAGTGGGATTGCTGGGTCATATGGTCGTTTTATTCCTAGATTTTTAAGGAATCTCCACACCATCCTCCATGGTGACTGTATCAATTTACATTCCCACCAACAGTGCAAGAGTGTTCCCTTTTCTCCACACCCTCTCCAGCATTTATTGTTTGTAGACTTTTTGATGATGGCCATTCTGACTGGTGTGAGGTGATATCTTATGGTAGTTTTGATTTGAATTTCTCTAATAATAAGCAATGTTGAGTATCTTATCATGTGTTTGTTAGCCATCTGTATGTCTTTTTTGCAGAAATGTCTGTTTAGGTCCTTTACCCACTTTTTGATTGGGTTTGTTTTTCTGGCATTGAGTTGTATGAGCTGCTTGTATATTTTGGAAATTTATCATTTGTCAGTTGTTTCATTTGCTATTATTTTCTCCCATTCTGAGGGTTGTCTTTTCACCTTGCTTATAGTTTCCTTTGCTGTGCAAAAGCTTTTAAGTTTAATCAGGACCCACTTGTTTACTTTTGTTTTTATTTCTGTTATTCTCAGAGGTGGGTCATAAAGGATCGTGCTTTAATTTATGTCATCGAGTGTTCTGCCAATGTTTTCCTCTAAGAGTTTTATAGTGTCTGGTCTTACATTTAGACTTCTAATCCACTTTGAGTTTATCTTTGGTAGTGGTGTTAAGAAGTGTTACAATTTCATTCTTTTACAGGTAGCTGTCCAGTTTTCCCAGCACCATTTATTGAAGAGGCTGTCTTTGCCACCTTGTATATTACTGCCTCCTTTGTCAAAAATAAGGTACACGTAGTTGTGTGGGTTGACTTCTGGGCTTTCTATCTTGTTCCATTGATCTATATTTCTGTTTTGCTGCCAGTAACATACTGTCTTGATGACTGCGGGTGAAGTCGCTCGGTCATGTCTGACTCTCTGAAACCCCATGGACTGTAGTCTCCCCGGCTCCTCAGTCCATGGAATTTTCCAGGCAAGAGTATGGGAATGGGTTGCCATTTCCTTCTCCAGTGATGCTTGTAGCTTTGTGGTATAATCTGAAGTCAGGAAGCCTGCTTCCTCTGGCTCCATTCTTCTTTCTCAAGACTGCTTTTGCTGTTCTGGGTCTTTGTGTTTCCATATGAATTGTGAAAGTTTTTGCTCTAGTTCTATGAAAAATGCCATTGGTAATTTGGTAAGGATTGCTCTGAATCTGTAGATTGCATTTGGTAGTATAGTCATTTTCACAGTATTGTTTTTTCCTACCCAGCACCATGGAATATCTCTCCATCTGTTTATGTTGTCTTTGATTTCTTTCATCAGTGTCTTATAATTTTCTGTGTACAGTTCTTTCGTCTCCTTAGGTAAGTTTATTCCTAGCTATTTAATTTTTTTGTTGAAATAGTGAATGGGACTGATTCTTTAATTTCTCTTTCTGATTTTTCATTGTTAGTATATAGGAATCCAAATGATTTCTGTGTATTAATTTTTTATACTGCAACTTTGTTTATATTCTCAAAGAATCAGCTTTTAGTTTTATTAACCTTTACTATTGTTTCCTTCATTTCTTTTCATTAAAATTATCTTTTAAGTATGTGAAATTTGGGTCAGTTTTTTGTCCTAGTAATTTCTTTGTAGGCAGCTACATTCTTATAAGGCCCTGGACCCATTAAAGATAAAGTAATATGAATAAAATATTTTCCAAAAATATAATATATATCAGCTATTCTCCATTTGAAATACTAAAACTCAAGTATAATTTATTTCTCAAAACTTGTCCCACCCACCTTCTTTTTTTCTTTATGTTAATTTTGATGCTGCTGCTACAGACTTTGGTTCAACAATAATAATTTGAGCTGAATTCTATAACCCTCTTGGCAAAGAGATTAATTTTTGAATATTTGATCCCCCAAGCAATAATTTCACAGATACAATTGCAATTAACCACACTTATGCTATTATTAAAGCTAATTTATGCCATTAACCTAAGTAAAATAATTCACTCAGTTAAAACCTTAAAGATCCCTACAAACAGAGAATATTGTTCATACATGACTATAGAGAGCTTCATTGCATAAAGTTTAAAATCTCATAAAAACCTCAGCCATTGTACAGTCAATAAGTTTTATTTTTTAGTTGAAAACAAATTGTGGTTCAAGAATGATAAATGACCAACACGACTAAAGCATTGTCTTATGTCTAATATAGTACTCATTCTTCCATCCTCAAATGTTTAATATTTCACTGTACTTTCAGCTAAGCTCCGATTTTCTGTGTTTGCAATTTAAATTTTAATTTTCAATTCCCAAGTGTTTCTCAAGAGATTATACTCATATGTCCCAATGTTAACTTACATAAAAACATAAAAAAGTAACTATCTTCTTACACTCCCATATCTGTGTTAATGGCACTAAGACTCAAAATATTGAAATCACCTTTTACTCTCCTCTTCTATAAAATCACTCACCAAGTTTTATAGTAGCTAGAGGTATATATTAGGAATATTGATAAGTACTTCATGTGGATCATTTGATTGTTTCTTAAATAAATCTTTAAATAGCTATTCTTCTTGCTTAAGAAGGGGGTGAAATGATCTTAGCTAATAAAGTTGCTTATATTTACAGTTAATTATTAGATGCCCAGCTTTCAGTTGAGACCGTCAGATGTCACACCTCTCTCCCATGACCAGTATAATTGTCTCACAATTGATTTTACTAAAAATTTTAGTTTGTCTTCCTTTCCTTTCATTCTGCTATGATGACTTGCTTCCACAGTCATGTATTTTATGCCTGTAGGATAAGATGGCTGAAAATGATGTTTAGAGAAGGGAGAAAACTGACATAATAGCAGGCAGTTCAAAACGACAGAAGCACAAAGATGAGAAGTGGGTTGCGCTTTTTAAAACCTGCTAATCTCAAATTTTAAATGGTGAAATTAAATAAATGTGGACTGGACAGTAGTCCTCACTTATCCAAAGGGGATACTTTCCAAGACCACCAGTGGATGCCTGAAACCTCCGGTAATTCTGAAACCTAAACATACTGCTTTCCCTATACAAAGTTTAATTTATAAATTAGACGTAGCAAGAGGTTAACAATAATAACTAATCACAAAAGAGAGCAATTATAACCATATGTGAATTACGTGAATAACTTTTATTACAGCATCTGCCGTCTCCCTCTTAAAATACTTTGTACTGTACTCACCTTTCTTGTGATGATGTGAAATGACTAAAAATTGTACATGAGATGAAGTTAGATGAATGACGCAGGTATTGTGACTATTTTTGACCTTCTGACGATGCATCAGAAGGAGGATCGTCTGCTTCCGGTGATCCCGGATCATGGAGCCAGAGCAGTGTTGATGGTTGGGTGTCAGTAACACACAGTGTTGATGGCTGGGGGCCTGGGGCAGGAAGGATCTTGATTTCATCACACAACTAAGGAGCCTAATTTAAAACATGTGGATTGTTTACTTCTAGAATATTCCTTTTTAATATTTTTAGACTCTAGTTCACTGCAAGTAACTGAAACCATGGAAAGGGAAATCACAGGTAAGGAGAGACCACTGTTCGCTTTTTCTGAAATACTACATTTTACAGCCGTCAACATTTGACTAGGGTCGTTAATGATTTTTTTAAATACACAAAGCAGTCATTCACCTTATTTATTTATTTATTTTTACTGAAATAGTCCTCTTAGCCAAGATTGACTATTATATTAAGCGTTTCCTCTAACTGAACTTTTTACATCCAGTTAAAACTCTGGGTAAAGCAATGGGACACATGCTTATTTAAGGAACATTGTTCATGGATTACTGGGCATGTCTGAAAATAGAAAAACCAACATGCTGATTTCAAGTGTCACCCAGTGGTGATGCATGATGTAAGAACTAAAATTTATCTTACAGAAATTACTAAAAGCTGAAATTTAAATGTCACTAACAGTTAATGCTTTGAACATATTGGATTCTAACTTACTGCAAAAGAGTCTTTGTGGGGAGTTACTTGTTTAATAAAGGCCATTGTTATTATTATCATTTTAATAATAATTGCTACTAAGCAAATCCCCAAAATCCCCACTGACACCTGTCCTAATCCTAATTTTTCTTCAAACCTGCCCACAGCAGGAGACCCGGGGCTACTTTAACATGGGTGAGGATGGGAACGGAAGTCTTCCAGGGGCATTACCTACAATGGGCAATCTTTTGGACCAGGGACAGGTTTGTCAACTAAAAACACGAAGTGATTTTTTTTCCCCAAAGAAGTGGTATTACAGCAGCTTTTATATCATTATGTGTTCTGTATTTTGGCTATTTTGTAGATTAAGTTGATTCTTATGAATAATCTTTATAGTTATGAGTTTCAAATCATGTTTTGAATGTGCTTGTGGGGTGGAGCATTTTCATATTTGGAGTATTAATAATAATGCAATGATTTTATATATACAATTTGGCTTACTGTGAATAAATTTCTGAAATTATTATCCAAGTATATCATTAAACTAGATAATCTGCATCCAAAATAGGAATTCCACATAACTGAACTGAGTCTAATTCTTAAAATTCAGATTCTTTTTTAATTAAATTATTAATATTTATAATAGCCAGGGCATGGAAGCAACCAAGCTGTCCATTGACAGATGAATGGATAAAAAAGTGTGGTACATATATACAGCAGACTATTACTCAGCCATAAAAAGGAACAAATTTGACTCAGTTGTAGTGAGGTAGATGAACCTAGATCCTCTTATACAGAGTGAAATAGAGAAAAACAAGTATCATACATTAATGCATAAGTATGGAATCTAGAAAAATGGTACTGATGAGCCTAGTTGAGAATGGACTTGTGGACACAGTGGGGGAAGGTGAGGATGAAAGGAACGGAGAAAGTAACCTTGACATGTACACACTCTCGTGTGTAAAGCAGACAGTTGATAGAAGGTTGCCGTCTGGTGCAGGGAGTCCAGCCTGCCACTCTGTGATGACCTTGGGGGCGGGATGAGGGAAGGGGAGGCAGGGAGTGGGTGTGTGCATAATTACGACCGATTCACGTGTTGTGCAGCAGAGGCCAACGCAACATTGTGAAGCAATTTCCCACCAATTAAAATTCAAAAAAAATTTTAAATATAAATATAGGCTAAAGATTAATGAATGAGCAAGATTTCATAGGGTAGGTGGTGATCAAAATACTTTCTCTATTGGTGAGTTTTTCAAATTATATTATACAGATGTTTATAGATTTGAAAAAACCCAATGGGCCTATTTGTCTATGAACTGTTATTAATTTAATATTTACTTTATGTCTGTAAGACTGCTATAATCACATTTTGAATCATAGTATTTCCCTTTCTAATTGAAATAATTAGTAAGATCATTCATCAAATTTCCCTTCTTATATTCAACTTCAATATATATTCACCGCCATATGGAGTTAACTATTTTCCTTTTCTTGTTTACTGAAAATGTTTTTACACATACTTTTAATATGCATTGTCCTTTCCTGGATCACCTAAGTTCTTACATATGGACATCACCATTTCCAGGTGAAATGCATGCAGGAAGAATGCCAACTAATCCAGAACTTGGATTCCTACGTTTCAAAAATCAAAGATTCTGTTATTTGACAGAGACTCTATGTTAGCTGTCATTAACGTTAAGGCCTTTGTCCTACTACTAGACCAACTCCTGAGGGTTTGAAAATATAGGAAAATGTGGTTCTGCTTTTAGTAGCTTGTCAGTGCTTGCATACAAGTGGAGCAAGACCATGATTATAGGTTATAAGAATTTTTAAGATGCTTAAAATGCAAATACTTCTTTTATTTTAGTAAGCATATATTCTTCCCTAAATAGATTCAAACTACGACCTTAAAACTAATGAAGATGGCTTCAAATCAATGTAAAATGTATCCCTTGTAATATAGATAGGAAAAAATTAATATGATGAAAAAGTTAACTAGTGGTCTTTGGATTCACACTGTTTTATCATTCTGCTGTGCATTCCCGAGTTTTCCGAAGTTGGTAAAGGGGTTGCTATAACATTTTCTATCCAACATTTCTATTAGTAAAATAAAGCATGTTTCTCTGCAGTATATTAGTTTTTCTGGACTACCAGAACATAGTACCCCAAACTGGTGGTTTAGAATAATGGAAACATTTTCTATCATGGCCCCTGAGGACATAGTGGAAATCAAGATGCCATGCAGGTTGGTTCTTTCTGGAAGCTGTGACTGTTGCATGACTCTCTCCTAGCTTCTGGTGGACACTGACAATCCCCAACATTTGTTGGCTTGTATCACTCCAATCTCTGTCTTCACGTCCCCTGGCCTTCCTCTCCTTGTGTCTCCATGTATCAGTCCTCTTCTAATAAGGATCCCAGTCCTTGGATTTAGGGCCTGCTCCTATCCAGTATGACTTCATCATAACTATTTTTGTAATCATTTTGTTTACAAGTAAGATCACATTCTGAGGTTCTAAATGGACATACATTTTGCAGGAACATTATTCAACCCACTCTGGCTTTCTGTCAGAGAGTTTTTTCACTGTGATGGGATAACCCACATGGGACTTGGTGCTTAATTAATTAAATATGCTATTCCGTATCCTGGGATATACCAGTTATTCCATTTAAATTTAAAGCATCAATGCTTCTATTTATAAACATGGAGGCTAATAACTTTTATATATACTGTAGGTCTTAAAAATGTTGTGCAATATAGAAATTTACAGCTATTTTGACTAGGACGTTCAATAACATAATATAGTTAGAATAAGAACAATCCTCAAGTCTGCTGGTAATCTGCTGTGTGCCCTTGGGCAAGTCACCTGCCTGTCTAAAGACTGTATGATTCATACATAAAATAAAGAGGTTGAACTCAAGTCATAGATCAAAAATCAGTAGCCCATTTTTCAGTTTGACCTATATACATATCTTATATGACCAGCAGAATAATTTTAAAATAATGAATTTGATTGCCTTTATGCAAATTTTTTACTCTCCAATTAATCATAGTCCTTATGGCTTCTTAAAATGTCATATTGGCTACTTCCTATTTAGATCTTCGTGACCCCTGAAGGCATATGAGTTTCTAGCCCTAGGGTTTCCTAACTTACAGTCTCATGATTCCTAAGTCATAGATTACTTTCAGAGTGATGAAGTCACATTCTATAACTAGTTTATCACCTTCAAAAATGTTATAAATTCATTTGACTCCTTAAAGGACAGCTATTTAATAGGTATAAAATACTATTATGCTTCAATCTCTTTCTTACTGCTTGAAGTACCACTGTGTATTAAGTGGACATCTGCATTTAGCTTTTCATTATGACTTCTAGATTATTTCTTTGAGAGGTTAAAACTAATTCAGCTCCTATCAGTGGATATGAGTAGTCACAATTGCCTCTGCCCAAGGACACTCATGTAAATCAAATGTTAATTTCATCTCTGCAAGGTGCCATTAAAACAGCAATAAGCTGTCTGCCCACATTTCAGCTTTGTGAAGACAACATGCATTTAAATACTCTTTTTTATATCCTTGGCCTTCTGCTCACTAGAGAAATTTCTATTCAGGAGCATTTTTACTGCCAAAGTCTGTCCATCTTCTCTCTCTTCAAAGTAATTTCCAGTCCAAAGAAAAGTCTTAATTGGTGCTGACATCTAGACCAGCAGTTGATATCTATATTCTAAATGCTAATAAAGTTGAATATCTTACCTACAAAGGGGTTTTACATACAAAGTTAATTTAAGATGTAAAATTGCCCTTTAAGGAAGGAATGAACTCTGCCTGCCATAAAGATGCTTGGGGTCTAAGCAGAAGAGACAAATGGTTGTAGAAATATTTATTACATTAGAGTTAAAATAAGTATTGTGATAAAAAATTGTTTGTCATGAGAAAACCTTTTCCAGGTCTGAGCTAAAAAAAAAAAATCTTTGCGAAAAAGATTTTTCTTTTAATCTGATTTAAAAATAGAGAGGGTTTGCCATTGCAAGAATAAAAGGGAGTCACCTTCACTATCCTAGACCTCCCTATTTCACTGAGCCTTTGGATTGCCTGTATCCTTAAAAGGGTTGCTAAAGCTTGTCACTAGGTAAGAAGCTGGATGATATCTGTCACACTGTCTGCCTTCTAACTTCTTTACAGAATAAAATCTATTCTTTTCTGAAAGAGGATACCATAATCCAGGGCCTTTAAAGTATTTAATGCACAATGTCCAACATTCAAGCAAAATTATCAGACATATTAGAAGGTAAAGAGACATAACTGAGGAAACAAAATGGTATAGTAAGAAAAATTTGAAACAAAATTGGAACAAATAAGTCCATTGGAAATATACAGGTACACAGTATACAATAATGGCATGGAAATTTTGTTTTTGCTTTTTGTTCAGTTGTTCAGCCGTATCCGACTCATTGCAACCCCATGGACTGCAACATGCCAGGCCTCCCTGTCCTTCATCATCTCCTGGGGCTTGCTCAAACTCATGTCCATGAGTTGGTGATACCATCCAACCATCTCGTCCTCTGTTGTCCCCTTCTCCTGCCTTCTATTTTTCCCAGCATCAGGGTCTTTTCCAATGAGTCAGCTCTTCACATCAGGTGGCCAAAGTATTGCAGTTTCATGGAAATAAAGGAGCTGAAAATATTCAAGAATATATATGACAACATGAAATAATTTACAGGAGACCTGGGAAAATTCTTAAATTATTGAGCAATACAAAGATTTTACAACAGAAGAAAATGAAGAAAAGTGATGATTGTTGACTGAAACGTAAGTTAGTAGAACTTATCCACACTGGGGCAGTGTGGGAAAAAAAAAATAGAGAAAAGAAGAGAAAAGATGCAGAATTCATGGACAGAAGCACATATACACATAGATGCAACCTACATGGGCAATATTCTTGGTAAAAAAGGAAGGAAGAAAGCTATGTACATCATGATGAAGCAGCTGAAAACTGAAGATAAAGAAGTCATTAAAGGAGCCAAAGGGGGGAAAAATACAAATCAACTTTAAAGTTGTAACACTCACACAAAAAAATTACCAGATGATTTTTCCATAAAGTAAAAGTAGAAGGAAGAAATATATTTCAGAATTCTCAAAGAAGATAACCAATGGCATGGGATTCTGTGTTGAGTGAAAATTATTTCAAAATTGAGGTAAAGGAGAAACATTTCCTGAGAGCAAAAGCTGAGTGAATTTGTCACAGTCAACTGGTACTAAAAAAATGCAAATGAATACACTTCAAGGAGAAGGAAGATATTCCCAGGAAGAAGCACAAAAATGCAGAATGAAACAAACAGTCTTGCAAAGAGGAAATAGGAAGATGAATTAAAGAAAAACATGTGCAGATTGAAAGAAAGTAATAACATCTTATGAAATTTAAAATATATGCACCAATTAAGTCCAGTTATTTGCTGCACAAAGGTAAGTGGTAAATAGATGTAAAAAGTTCTAAGGTTTTTGCAATGTTTTAGAAATGTAAAAGTTCTGATTTAGTTAAGATGTTAATATACCAAGGATTTAGGTTGTGTTCTCTTTGCTAACCACTGAAAGAATGATAAATTACGTATAACTAAAATCTAATAGGTGTAAAAGATTTTTTAGAAACCCCAGTGAAGCCAAGATAGAAGAAAACAGAGCACAGAACAGCGAGGATAAACAAAAAAGCAAATAGCAAACTGATAGCAGTGAAATCACAGCAGTGATTTTGCACAGTAACTACAACAAATGTAATTGCACAAATTGTAAGTATGTCAATCAAATATGTTAGCCCTCTAAAACACCGTATGCTGCTTATAATAAAATTAAAATGTCATTGAATGCTCTTGTTCAGTTGCTAAGTCAGGTCCGACCCTTTGCAACCCCATGGACTGCAGAACGCCAGGCTTCCTTTTCCTCCACTATATCTGTGAGTTTGCTCAGATTCATGTCCATTGAGTTGGTGATGCTATTTAACCATCTCATCCTATGCTGCCCTCTTCTCCTTTTGCCTTTAATCTTTCACAGCATCAGGGTCTTTTCCAATGAGTTGGCTCTTTGTATCAGGTGGCCAAAGTATTGGAGCTTCAGCTTTAGCATCAGTCCTTCTTATGAATGGTGTCGGTGGTGGTTTAATTACGAAGTCGAAGCCGTGTCCAACTTTTGTGACCCCATGGACTGTAGCCCTCCAGGCTCCTCTGTCCATGGGATTCTCCAGGCAAGAATACTGGAGTGGGTTGCCATTTCCTTCTCCAGGGCATCTTCCCCACCCAGTAATTGAACCAGGGTCTCCTGCATTGCAGGCAGATTCTTTACCGACTGAGTTATTTTCAGAAGCAGCTATCTAATGAATATTCAGGGATAATTTCCTCTAAGATTGACTGGTTTGATTATGTACTCTGTATATATGTTACATAAACAGGGTGACAATATATGGCCTTATCATACTCCTTTCCCAATTTTGAACCAGTCCTTTGTTCCATGTAAGGTTCTAACTGTTGCTTCTTGCCAGGCACAAAAGTTTCTCAGAAGACAGGTAAGGTGGTCTGGTATTCCTATCTCTTGAAGAATTTTCCACAGTTTGTTGGGCTCCACATAGTCAAAGGCTTTCTTGTAGTCAATTAAGCAGAAGTAGATGGTTTTTTCTGGAATTCTTTTGCTTTTTCTGTGATCCTAAGGATGTTGGCAATTGGATCTTCAGTTCGTCTGCCTTTTCTAAACACAGCTTATACATCTGGAATTGAATTGAATCATCTTTGAATACTGAGACATAAAAAGTCTAGATATGTAGAAAATTCATAAAGATTTAGATAATAAACTTCACTCACAAATAACTTGAATCAATGTAGAACTCACACTGGTATCATGAGAGCTAAATGTGTATGATATGATTAATATATACACACATATATATTGTGGGCTTCCCTGGTAACTCAGTTAGTAAAGAATCCACCTGCAAGGCAGGAGACCCAAGTTCGATCCCTGGGTTGGGTAGTTGCCCTGGAGACAGAAATGACAACCCACTCCAGCATTCTTGCCTGGGAAATCTCATGGCCAGAGGAGCCTGTCTGACTGCAGTCCATGGGGTCACCACTAGTTGGACATGACTTAGTGACTAAACAACCACATATATATTTTAACCTGTGCTGATTGTCCAGCTCTTTGCAACTGCATGGATTGTAGCCCACCAGGCTCCTCTGTCCATGGGGACTCTCCAGGCAAGAATACTGGAATGGGTTGCCAGGCCTTCCTCCAGGGAATCTTCCCAACCTAGGGATCATATCCAGGTCTTCTGTTTTGCAGGCAGATTCTTTACCAGCTGAACCACCAGGGAAGTGCATATTTTAACCTAGTATTCACATATTATAACACATCAAACTTAGTAAAATGAACTCACATCATACTTCAAAAAAATTTACATTACCAAGTGGATTTACTGGAAACAAATGCTGAATAACAAGGGACCAAATTTATTTTTAATGAGTTATTTAAAAGATAATAAGCCACCTTTCTCCAAAATAGAAGGAAACATTAAAGATAAGTATAAAAATGAATGAAACAGAAAACAAGTGCACAATGTAGACAATCTATAAAGCCTAAAGCTCTTGTTTTTGAAAAAAAAAATAATAAAATTGATAAATCTCTAAATAGCAAAGGGGATATCTCTATAGTGCTCACAGATATAAAGAGGAAAATAGATATTGATGAAAAAATTATAACATGTAACTAGAATTTATATGAAATAGAAAGCTCTTAGATAGACACAATCTTTCAAAACAGATAGAAACAGGAATAAGAAACTTACATAGTTGCATATTCTTGCCTGGGAAGTCACGTGGACAGAGGAACCTGGCAGGCTACAGTCCATGGAGTAATAAAAGAGTCAAACATCACTTGGTGACTAAACAACAATAACAGCAAAACTTTTAAAGCTTGAGATACATGATAGGAAACAGTCACATAAAGAAAGATGAGCTTTTCAGTGGAGTTTTCCCAGCATGTAAGCCTAAATCCTGATGCCTTTTTCAGTGGATTCATATATAACAAAAGAATAATGCCAAGTTTTTTTAAAAAAGATAAAAATTTTAATAATTTATAAACCCAGCATAACCTAATCCCAAGTCTTGCAAATAATATATAAGAAAATAATTACAGAAAATAATTAAGAAACAAATGCAAGAGTCTTGGCTATTAGTTAATGGCCATTTGAATTCAACAATAGAGAAAGGAAAGTGTGTCAAATGAAGCTGGATATATTACTGAAAATGTTACCTTACCATTTGAAAAATTAATTCTTCACATTTACAAAATTAAGGTGAAAATCATGTATCGTTTCAGATACAGAAAATTTGTTTCACAGTATTCAGTGCTCATTTATAATAAACAAATCTTCTTGAAACCTATAGGTAACTGAAAATTCTTTGAATGTGATAAGAGTACCTACACCAAATTTATGGCATTTTACTCTGTGATCTTTCCCCTGAGACAAAGATTGAGACCAGAATGCCCCAAGACCCCAGTTCTATTGAGCATGCCCTGGAGACCTCGGAAACATCACACAAAGGGTTGAGTTCAGTTCGGTTCAGTCGCTCAGTCGTGTCCGACTCTTTGCGACTCCATGGACTGCAGCACGCCAGGCCTCCCTGTCCATCACCAACTCCCAGAGTTTACTCAGACTCATGTCCATCGAGTCGGTGATGCCATCCAGCCATCTCATCCTCTGTCGTCCCCTTCTCTTCCCACCTTCAGTCTTTCCCAGCGTCAGGGTCTTTCCAAATGAGTCAGTTCTTTGCATCAAGTGGCTAAAGGGATGAGATTAAAGGCTAAAAAACAGACAAGGAGGCTCTAAGAGTGATCTTTTTAAAAGGAAAAAAAGAACTCTAATCTGATTAAATCTCTACTTATTCAAAACCTTTTGGTGGGTTAAATTTAAGTGCCTTAGCCTGCTATCCACTGCCCTTCATGATCTGAGAATTATTTACCTCTCTTGACCCTCTTAAGGAAGCTAAGGCCCGCTGGACTGTGACCCACTTCTCCTGGGGTCCAGTGCTAATGGAGTAAAGAAGAGAGACTCACCAGCCTAATCACGTCCACATGATTACTGGACCTCCAGGTAAATGGTCAACTAATGTTTATAAAGAGAAGGATTTTTATCCATGAAATGTTCTTAGCAAGATGTCTTTGTTCAAACATTGTTTATGGTCATTAACACACTCAGAATCCATGATTTTAGGACTCATCCTCCCTGGAAAAGGTCATAGAAGCTTTTTCATAATCTCACCTCTCTCTGTGATGTAGGTTAATAACCTATGTAGCTCATTTATTGACCTTGTCTACACTGGTCCAGAAAGTGCATGTCCAATGTAAGGATAAAGAATTTGGGGTACCACCATCAATATTCCAGGCCTCTGTGCTTGACTTAATCTCTTGATAGCTTATGTCCTTGAAAGTATTGATAAAACTTGATAACAGCTAACTAAGGTCTCTGATTCATATAGTAATAATTTTGCAAACCTATCCATTATGATAGTTTACAGGTCTTTATTTATTAGTGGTGCTGTGATGCTTGGCATATTGAGACAGAAGATAAGATCTTTGCCATTTTTCTCATGGAACTTTAAGCTAGAGGAGGTGAAGATAAACAAGTAAATTAAAAAAAAATTAAGGTAATTTCAAATAGTATTAAATACTAGAAGACAATTACACAGTACTTTTGGCAGGGAATATATTAGATAGGGAGAAAAGTAAAGGGACATTTTAAATGATGACTTCTGAGCAGAGATTTCAATAATTTTTATGTGAGATACTTAAAATGATTTCAGTGAAGGATGAAAGAGGTGAAAATTAAAGGAGTGTTGCAAAGCTTTTTGATGAATTGAATATGGATCTGAAAGAGAACTCAAGGCTAATTCCTGTATTTGAGATTGAGTGATTGAGTAAATGGTACGATTATTATGAAATGAGTAGAATTAAAGAGGAACAAGTTTGGGAGATGGGGTTGAAGTAGGGATTGCAAGTTATTTGACATTAAGTTTGAAATACCTAACTGCCATAGAAGAGGAGACCTTGAGTAGGAAATTGAATGGATATGCCTGGACCTCAGGGGAGAATTCTCATTTGAAGTTATTAATTTAAGAGTCATTAGCATATAGATACTATTTAAAGCAAGGGTACTGGATAAAATTAACCAGGCAGAGTTTTCACGTGAACAAGAGAGGAGGACCAAAGACTAAATCCTGGGTCACTCAGATATTTAAAGTATAAGAAAAGCCAAGAGATCATGGTACCTGGAAGACAAATAAGAGACATGTTTTAAGAAGGAGGGAGATAAAACTTGACAAATTGCTGAAAATCTAAAACAAAGAACAGGAGTCACTGGACTTGGCAAATTGAATATTGACCTTGCAGAGGGGGTTTATGAGTCCCAAGGAAAAACGCCTAATTGGAATATGTTTAAGAGAACAGAAACTTGAGTGAGAGGGTATTCCATACGAATAGTCCTTTAGCTGTAAAGGGCTGCAGAGAAGTGAGGGGGCAACTGGGGGCAGCGCTTGTCTTTTGTGCACGTGTTAATAGAAATGATCCACGTAAGAATATTGTTAGTTCTTAGAAAAGGTAAGCATTAGGAGAATAAAAGAAGCTTCAGTTCACAGACTAATTGGAGTGGGATCTGGAATACAATATGGAGTTTAGACTTGGAAAGAGAGGAGGCTGTTGGTCAGTTTTAACCAGAGAACACTTCAGCAGAAGGAGACACAGCTCTGCGTGAAGGGTCTCTCTGTTTGCTCAACGGTAAAGAACCTGCTTGCTGTGCGGGAGACGCAGGTTCCATCCCTGTGTCTGGATGACCCCGTGGAGAAGGAAATGGCAACCCACTCCAGTACTCTTACCAGGAGTATTCCATGGATAGAGGAGCCTGGTGGGCTACAGTTTATAAGGTCACACAGAGTCGGATATGACTGAGCATGCATGGATGCAAATGGACATTGATTGGTCGGAAAATGAGGTGGATATCTTTCAATTACCTATTTTCTAAGATAATTAGGAAACAAAGTCATATTTGAGAGGAACAAGTAGACAGGGAGTATTGAAAGCTTAATGACATTAGAAAAGATATTTAAAAATTATTTTGGATAGATACAGGATTCCCTAATAGTTCAGTTAGTAAAGAGTCCGTCTGCAATGCAGGAGACCCCAGTTCAATTCCTGGGTAGGGAAGACCCTCTGGAGAAAGGATAGGCTACCCACTCCAGTACTCTTGGGCTTTCCTTGTGGCTCAGCAGGTAAAGAACCCACCTGCAATGCGGGAGACCTGGGTTCGATCCCTGGGTTGGGAAGATCCCCTGGAGAAGGGAAAGGCTACCCACTCCAGTATTCTGGCCTAGAGAATTCCATGGACTATACAGTCCATGGGGTTGTAAAGAGTCAGACATGACTGAGTGCCTTTCACTTTCACTTTTCACTTTGGTTAGATACAACATTTCCAGGGAAACTCTACTAATATTGCCAACTAGTGTTGAGGACCAATTTGAGATTAGGAAGGATAAAGTAAAGTGAAAATAATCATTATATTTGTATGTTCTCCAAATGGTGTAGGCAGAGAATCAGAGAAAAATCTGGTTAATCAAGAATTGTCTTTGCTAGCAGAGTACAATTGAGGAAGAGAGATGCAAGACAGTGAAGTAAGTGTATAATAAAGAAAGGATTGAAATGAAAATTGATCAAGATAATGAGGAAATGAGAACACTTTACTGGACAAAGAAAAAATTATGGTGTCATCAGATACTGATGAGGTCAAAGACTGGATATAATAGGGGTACTAAAATGATCTATAAAAGGAAGCTGTGGTCTAGAAGTGGGAGAATTATAATAATTTGGATACGGTACTCCTAAAGAGATAACAAAGTCTGGAACAGTGATTCTCAAGCAAGACACCACTGGTATGTTGGGGTGGAAAATTCTCCGTTGTGTGTAATTTGCCAGTACATTAAAGAATATCTACCTTCTCAGGTGTCTACACACTAAATACCAGAAGCATCCTTCCATTACAAGAACTAAACATCCCAACATATTTTCAAAGCTTGCTTGAGGTACCTCCAAGGTGAAAACCACCAGTGTCTATGGTAGATCCATGGATCCATCACACGGAAATAGCAGCCAGTCCTTTGTAACTATTTCCCTTCTTAGGGATGCCATACACACTTTTGCATCCATGTCAATTAACTATTACCTTTAAAATGTTAAGGACCAAATCTGTCTTTTCTTTTCCATGTTTAGCCCATAGAAATCATTCAAAGGTATTTTGAATAAACACAGAATGATTGCATCTGTTTACCCTACTTTCTTTCTAAGTTTGGCTGCATATTTTACAAATGCATTTTTTTTGACTGATTGTGTTTACGTTCTTAATGAGGCATAATTATTGTACAGTTTCTTTCTTAAATACTAAAAAGAAGGTCTTTCTTATCTTTTTAACCAAAGTAGGCCTCAAAGTATGTTGGTCTTAATTCACACAATATTTATAATTTTAATAAGGTTGAATGCTTTTAGATGGACACAACACTTTCAAAACTTCTTCCGAATCCCTGCTTTTTTTTTTTTTTTCTTAAATCCTGTCAGTCTTGCTTCCTTCCTCTGTGGTTCTTGTAGATATTTGAGTACAGATTCTTGATATAATCTAATAATTTCAGATTAGATACTTATATTTGGCCTGAAATACATAGTGGGCACAAAAAATGCTATTATAAATATCATTCATTTCATTTTATTTTTCTTAAAAGTAAAGAAATCTTTGATAGAATACAATGCTACTTAAATTTTACATGCATGGAGAAATATGTGCTTAATTTACAAAAAAATGCTTATGCTATAGTGCACAAAGCTTAATGCTTGACATATTTTATTTTTAAACTACAGTTTCTAATTTATATGAATATTACTCCCAGTTAAAAACTTCAACGTATTAAATATGCATTAGAGATATGCTATTAACTCTAGTTTGCTTCTAATAAGAGCATATTTTTAAATCCTTTGTACTTAAAATTCCATAAACTAGAATAACTTGCATTTCAACAGCTATTGAATTTAGCTTTTCCCAATTTTATTTTACTTTTTAAAACTATAACCAGGTTCTATCCTTCAGATTTATACTCTGAGTCCAAGATATTGCACATGTAAAATAACCTACGGGAAAAAATTCTAGTTTAAGCCATAAACAGCTTCTATCTTGACAATTTCTACTCTGAGTCCAAAATATCACATATGTAAAGTAAACTACAAGAAAAAAGTCTAGTATATATAATTCAACATGTTGCCACTTAGTCATGCGTCCTGTTATGTTTATCCAACTAATAGGGTAATTTTTGCAATACCCATCTCAACAATATTTCACAATATACATTTGATAAAGTAAAAGGTAAAATAGGAAGACTGGCAGAAGGCATTAGGTTTTAACTTGACTTCACACAGTGTTTTAATTTGACCTCATTGCTTTCCTGACATTATTTTAGGTGCTTTTTTATATGGTTAAACAGTTCTATTTCCAACCTGACTCTTTAATATTTGAAATCAAAGATTTCTTAAGTCATAAAATTATTCTCTGATTAATTGATGGAAAAAATTAATAATGTGATTTAAACCAATATGAACTTTTATGAAATTTCACTAATTATTGCAATAACTTTGGAGTGAAATAAAATTATCCATGCAGTAGGCAGTGAATTTATACTTAATATCACCATGACTTCACAGGTGTTAAATTAGCCACAAAGGAACTCTTGGGAGCAATCCAAACCTAATAAGAATGGACAGGAATGCTATTTTAAAGGAAACACGAAGCCAAATATCTGGTATATAACCCTGATTCAGCCTTCAAAAATGTGTCAGTATTTCTCTGTTATTTTTGTAGATAGGAATTATAGCTTACCTCTATTCTTAGTCTTCTTTCTCAAAGAAGGTTGAATTTAGAACTAGGTTAGTGTTTTATTTTTTCCTTTTCTTTTCCTCTTTTTCTAAAAACCAAGCTATTTTTAGACCTCAGATACTTATATCATTAAAATCCATGTGACAAAGCATATTTTCAAAAGGAGTATGACTGATAAGATGGTTTTCAATTCAAGGATGTGGATGGTTTTCAAGATAAGTATTTCTTTAATTCTGGAAAAATAAAACAATCAGGTCTCAAAAACCTTCCAAAGTGGCTGTCTGCCAGCCTTCAGCACACAGCCCCTTCGCGATGTCCCCTGATAGTCAGGGTTCACTGTCTGCCATAACACTGGGGTTCCTGGCAAAAGACTCCCCCAGTTTATGGGACTTTGGGAGCCACAGCCTTGGGCTCTGTTGGCGTGGTGCTAGAGCATCTGCCGCGCCAGAAAGCCCAGGATCCCACTGCCAGCAGCGTGCTCCTGCCTAGGCAAGCGTAGTGGAGTGCAGGAGGGCCAGAAGACTCCCCCAAGGCTGGAGACAGGACCTCGGCTGCCAGGCTGACAATCTGGTTGCCAGAATCAGGCAGTTGCGGCTAAACCATGACTGCAGAGATACCTTAGGAAAATCTGTAAGAACACTTGCGTTTGAAATACCTTTGTAACATCGAGTAAACTTTACATCATGTGGGGGTCATCGGTAGCCAGGCAATCCCTAGAGAAATCAAAGTACTGAGGATTAAGATTGAGGACTAACTGGTCCTACACTAGAGCACCCCTGAATTTTTGTCACGTTGAAAGTGAAGGTGTTAGTTTCTTAGTCGTGTCCAACTCTTGCAACCCCATGGACAGTAGTCTGCCGGGCTCTTCTGTTTGCGGAATTTTCCAGGCAAGAAAAATGGAGTGGGTAGCTATTCCCTTCTCCAGGGGAATCTTCCAAAGCCAGGGATCAAACCCAGATCTCCTACATTGCAAGCAGATTCTTTCTCTCCTGAGCCACCGGGGAAGATTCTGTTAAAATATTTCCATAATATCAGCCACTATTATTGAGCATGTATCAAATGTCAGGCACTGTTTTAAATGCTCTACACATTTCATTTTGTGTTCTTTATTATAATTTCTTATACAGGACAATGCAATACTGAGTTTAAAAATTGTGAAGCTGACACTAACAAGACAAGTTAAGACATTTACTCAGGGTCAAGGTAAGTAGGTAAGAAAGCAAGGATTCTAATGCAGGCTTTCCTGATACCAAAGCTTCTGTGCCATCCTGATTTTCTGGTGGCTTTGCAATTCCCACTCTCAGGTATCATTAGAGCAGAAAAAAGATCCAGGCTTATAAGACTTTATATTCTAGAATTTTGGATCTATGTTTATTAAGGAAACTTGGACTAGTATCAAGATTAGTTCTGATCAAATCTTTAATATTTTTTATGGTGTTCAGCTTATATTACTCAGGATTTATTTTCTTTTCATTCTTTCACTGAAGTTATGCTTAAATTTGGATAAGCCTGCCATTGCCTCTGTAATATATATGCCAGGATTAGACATGAGAAAAATGAATTACTTAAAATATCATGGTACAATTAACTATATCTGAACACTAGCTTTAACAGATGACATAAAAATGTGGAATAAATATTATGTGTGTATAATACTGCTTACCCATGAAAAATATTTTGTATAGATATATATATGTATATATAATGGTTATAACCTATATAATGAATGCATATTGTTGTTGTTAAGTTAGGGTTAGGGTTAGAGACCTCATGGACTGCAGCATGCCAGGCTTCCCTGTCCTTCAGTAGCTCCAGCAGTTTGTGCAAACTCATGTCCACTGAGTATATAGCTACATAATTTCCACTACTGTGGATATCGAATGTCATGTATTAAGAGAGACACATGATTGACATGCCTTGTTGTAATAGAAACACAGACAGATTCGTACCATGGCCCAAGGAAATTTCTTGTTTTCTATTGTAGAAAAATAAGTTACATAAAGCAGAGGGTTTGAGGAGGTTTATTTTATTGTGGAAGTGACTTTTTTATAAAGATATGATACTACAATGTTTGTTCATTTGTTGATCTGAATAACATCTATTAAAGTATATCTTTACTCATTATTAAATTACATGAAAATTAAACATAATAAAGAGCATCTTGCACAGTAAACAAAAAAATACAAAGCACTGTCACCTGTTTGCTCAAAAGAGTAACATTCTACTTTTTAGACATTAATTGTATCCACATCATGATGTTTACAGAGGAGAAACTCAAATACAATAAGTATTTGCATGTTTCAAGACTCTAAATAAATCAAAATTCTATATTCCACTATCCTCCTAATCAATTGTTAAAATAAAGGCAATAAATGTTTTATTCAGAATATGGCTTCTCTAATATCTTCATCTTGTGTTAACCAATTGAGAGACCATGTGCATACCACTGAGAAGAAAGGAAAAAAACTGAAAACAAAAAAATCAGACATAAATACCAAAAACAGAAACCCCCTTTCTCTTTACTTCCTTGTACCATTTCCAGGCATTTCTCAGTCCCATAGCTTTTGCATACATTTCCTATCAGCTTTAAACTTTCCCTCTTCTCCAGTAATCTCTTCTGCATTTTTGCCTAAAATATCACTTCCTTGAGGCAGTTGTGCCAGCTGCCCCCAGCCTACACCAAACTCTCCGTTTGCAAACTTTCATTAGTTCAGTCACTCAGTCGTGTCCGACTCTTTGCAATCCCATGGACTGTAGCACACCAGGCCTCCCTCTCCATCACCAACTCCTGGAGTTGTTCAAACACATGTCCATCAAGCTGGTGATGCCATTCCATCCAATATCCATATATGACTACTGGAAAAACCATAGCTTTGACTAGGCCAAACTTTGTTGGCAAAGTAATATCTCTGCTTTTTAATACGCTGTCTAGGTTGGTCATGACTTTTCTTCCAAGGAGCAAGTGTCTTTTAATGTCATGGCTGCAGTCACCATCTACAGTATTTTGGAGTGCAAGAAAATAAAGTCTGTCACTGTTTCCACTGTTTCCCCATCAATTTGCCATGAAGTGATGGGATCAGATGTCATGATCTTAGCTTTCTGAATGTTGAGCTTTAAGCCAATTTTTTCACTCTCCTTTGACTTTCATTAAGAGGCTCTTTGGTTCTTTTTCACTTTCCGCCATAAGGGTGGTGTAATCTGCATATCTGAGGTTATTGATATTTCTCCTGGCAATCTCGTATCCAACTTGTGCTTCATCCAGTCCAGCGTTTCTCATGATGTACTCTGCATAGAAGAGAAATAAGCAGGGTGACAATATACAGCCTTGACGTATTCCTTTTCCTATTTGGAAACAGTCTGTAGTTCCATGTCCAGTTTTAACTGTTGCATTGACGTGCATACAGATGTCTCAGCAAGCAGGTCAGGTGGTCTGGTATTCCCATCTCTTTAAGAATTTTCCACAGTTTGTTTTGATCCACACAGTCAAAGGCTTTGGCATAGTCAATAAAGCAGAAATATATGTTTCTCTAGAATTCCCTTGCTTTTTTGATGATCCAGTGGATGTTGGCAGTTTGATCTCTGGTTCCTCTGCCTTTTCTAAAACCAGCTTGAACATCTGGAAGTTCTTGGTTCATGTATTGCTGAAGCCTGGCTTGGAGAATTTTGAGCATTATTTTGCTACCGTGTGAGATGAGTGCAAAATTGCAGTAGTTTGAGCATTCTTTGGCATTGCCAAAGCTTCATTGGGCTGTGATAATCTCCTTACAGTATCTGAGTCTGTAATTGGATATCCCTTGATCTGATTATTTGATTATCTCCCTCACTACTCTATAATAAAGGACCATGGCTTTCCATTTAACTCATATCATTAGCATACTGCCTGGCACATAATTGTCAATAAATCATTCTTGATTGAATTGATACATTAATGAATGATTCTAAGTTTAAACTTGATGCCTATTCAAACAATCAAGGAAAAACTATTCAAATAACTTCAGATAGTTCAGACACTCAAAGTTGTGAATACACTTTTTCTCTCTTTTTGGAATGTTATGATACTTATTCTTAAAAATTCATATTAAATAGCATCTGCTATCATAAAGTCACTGAAAGTTTAGGATTGTTTGTTAAACAACATTATTGCAGAAATAACTAAGAAAACTCTTAACTCTTTAACCCAATCGCATGACCAGGGGGTCAAAGTAACCAGATTTGGTCTCTACGGATACTAATACACATAAATAATTATTTGCCCATATTTCACAGTTACAGAAAATATTTTGCTGTGTATAGTGGTGTATCCTCTAAAGGCATTTTAAATGATTAGAATAAATTAAAAACTAAAAACTTTTTGAATATTGAATAAGTAGCTTTGTTTGCACTTCTTATGCAACTTCAAAGCTAATTATTCAACCTCTTCTCCTAAATCCAAGAGCCAAGAAAGAAATCTTGTTTTTACAAGATTTCATATTTATTTTTAGTATTAAGCTACAGAAAATGACAGACATAAAAAATTATTAGTCACTGTATTCAAGTCTATTTTGTATCACTTATTAATCAAAGTTCAGTATGATGTAGGCTTTGCATAACAGTTATATTTTCCTTTTAATCCAATGAACCATCTCTCTGTATAAAAAATAAATTGAATTTAAAGACCAGAAAGTAGCATAAAAATGGTATCCATGGGATATGACCAGTAAAGTTATTCTGATTTCCATTGATAATAAAAATCATTTTGCTAAGAAAGAACTGAGTTCTTGGTAGGTGTTAAATATCCATGATATGAAAAAGAATAACGCTGTTCATTGATGTAGATGAGATGTCATTGGAAGGATCCCTAAGAAGTGACTGCCTGTCACACACTTTGGCTAAATTGTACTGGGGAATGTATTTCCACTTCTGCCTGTCTTTGCATCACTAGCTGGGAGCCTGTGGCTATCAGACACAAAAGAATATAGGATTGTGCTATGAATCTTTCACACCAGATATTTATGACTTATTTATTCTGGCACAGCTTTTAATTCACTTATTTATTTTATTTCATTTAAATAAATGAATAATTATCATATAAAAATAATAAACAATTATTTTTAAGATGTTTGCTCCTTGGAAGAAAAGCTATGACCAAACTAGACAGCATACTAAAAAAGCAGAGACATTACTTTGCCAATAAAGGTCCGTCTAGTCAAGGCTATGGTTTATCCAGTGGTCATGTACGGATGTGAGAGTTGGACTGTAAAGAAAGCTGAGCACTGAAGAATTGATGCTTTTGAACTGTGGTGTTGGAGAAGACTCTTGAGAATCCCCTGGACTGCAAGGAGATCCAACCAGTCCATCCTAAAGGAGATCAGTCCTGAATATTCATTGAAAGGACTGATGCTGAAACTGAAACTCCAGTATTTTGGCCACCTGATGTGAAGAGTTGACTCATTGGAAAAGACCCTGATGCTGGGAAATATTGAAGGCAGGAGGAGAAGGGGACGACAGAGGATGAGACGGTTTGAAGGCATCACCTACTCGACAGACATGAGTTTGAGCAAACTCCGGGAATTGGTGATGGACAGGGAGGCCTGGCGTACTGCAGTCCATGGGGTCACAAAGAGTCAGACACGACTGAGTGACTGAACTGAACTGATTATTTTAATTCATTTATTCATTTCTCATAGGCCTAGCACATCAGTAGTTTGATGACTAGCCAGTGTGTTGTGCCTTATATCTGTCACAAGGTGGTCATCCTTGAAAAAGGACTAGCACTTCTTAAACACACTGTAGTGTGTTTGAGGGTCTGATTTTCCTATTACTGTCATGAACTTGAGATGGAGGAAGGATTGAATTGAAGTAATGGTAATATGTCCCTCCAGAATGAAAGTTCAGTTGCTGGGAAAGAACTTCAAAATCAAATTGATATCCAGTACAGTACCTCACTAGAGATTCAGTTCAGTTCAGTCGCTCAGTCGTGTCCAACTCTTTGCAACCCCATGAACCGCAGCACGCCAGGCCTCCCTGTCCATCACAAACTCCCGGAGTTTACTCAAACTCATGCCCATCGAGTCGGTGATGCCATCCAGCCATCTCATCCTCTGTTGTCCCCTTCTCCTCCTGCCCCCAATCCCTCAGTATTTAGGAAATCAGAGTATCAAAAGAGAGATACTCCATTAACTAGCTAATATTTTCCATGTTCATATTCAAGAGGGATACAGAGCAGGACCTTCATTTCTTGGTGGAAGGAGGGTTATGTGAGAGGTGTGTGAGAAGGATGAGGGGAGAAATAGCGAAACTGAAAAATAGAAATGGTTTTCCAGGTCCTCCTGAGTACATTTTCCATAGGGCCTTTAGGAAATGTGCAGAGTAATACATTTCTTCTCTGTTAGACAGTCATATGCATTTATAAATATTGTACATGTAAGCAGTGAATCCATAACAGAAAGTTGTTTGAGATCAAATAATTGTGCTTTTATTAACTATTCGCTGCCTATAATGCTTGTGCCTAGTCGCAAAGTCATGTCTGACTCTTTGAGACCCATTGGACTGCAACACGCCAGGCTTCCCTGTCCTTCACTGTCTCCTGAAGTTTGCTCAAACTCAGCAAAGGGACACTCAAAGTGTCCACTGAGACGGGGATGCCATCCAGCAATCTCATCCTCAGTCCCTTTCTCCTCCTGCCTTCCATCTTTCCAGAGTCTTTTCCAATGAGTTGGCTCTTCACATCAAGTGGCCAAAGTACTGCAGCTGCAGCTTCAGCATCAGTCTTTCCAATGAACATTCAGGACGGATTTTCTTTAGGATTGATTGGTTTGATCTCCTTGCAGTCCAAAGGACTCTCAAGAGTCTTCTCCAGAACAACAATTTGAAAGCATCAGTTCTTCAGTGCTCAGCCTTCTTTATGGTCCAAATCTCACATCCATACATAACTACTTGAAAAACCATAGCTTTGACTATATGGACATTTGTCGGAAAAATGATATCACTGCTTTTTAATACACTGTCTACATTTATCACAGTTTTTCTTTCAAGGAGGAAGTGTCTTCTAATTTCATGGCTATAGTCACTGTCTGCACTGATAGGGGCCCAAGAAAATAAAGCCTGTCACTTCTTCTGCTGTTTCCCCATCTATTTGCCATGAATTGATGAGACTGGATGCCATGCACCTCGTGTTTTCAAAGTTGAGTTTTAAACCAACTTTTTCATTCTCCTATTTCACCCTCATCAAGAGGCTCTTTATTTCTCTTTACTTTCTGCCATTAGAGTGGTATCATCTGTATATCTGAGGTTGCTTATAGTTCTCCCAGCAATTTTGATTCCATCTCGTGATTCATCCAGCCTGAGATTTCTCCTTATGTACTCTACATATAAGTTAAATAAGCAGGGTAACAATATACAGCCTTGATGTACTCCTTTCCCAGTTTTAAACCAGTCTGTTGTTCCATGTCTGGTTCTAACTGTGGTTTCTTGACCTGCATACAGGTTTCTCAGGGGATAGGTAAGATGAAGTGTTATTCCCATCTCTTTAAGAATTTTCCACAGTTTGTTGTGATCCACACAGTCAAAGGCTTTAGTGTAGTCAATGACACAGATGTTTTTCTGGAATTCCATGCTTTCTCTATGATCTAACGGATGTTGGTAATTTGATCTCTGGTTCCTCTGCCTTTTCTAAATCTGGTTTTCACACCTGGACTTACAGTCATAACCAGATTTTATTTAAAAAATAAGTTGAAATGACCAAACAGACTATTGATTGGGTAATTATACATGTAAAAATGCTGGATTTTTATGGCTGAGGTATATTTGAAAAAGTAACATAGTATGTTCATATGTTTCTGGAAATGGAGGGACTGATATACTTAAATATAAGTAGGGGAACATTATTTAGTATACATTCCACATAAACGCAGTGTCAGAATAATTTTCTTGAAATTTCTGAGATGCATGTATTCTGTATCCATTTATAAGAAATGATGATATAGTAAGTAAAATGTTTTTCTGAGCTCTAGCTACTCTAGCAAATTAATTGAACTCAAGGAAGATGTCATGGGAACCTTTATTCCATAGCTAGTCAGTCAAAAGCCCAGGTGTTGTCTCAGATGTGGAGTGGAGGCTGTAGAGTAGGAATTAAACTTAACCTGTGAAATCGGATGCTATTGCTGAGTAGATATGTTAGAACTGAGTTAAACTGTAGAACATGCAGTTAGTGTCCTGAGATTTGCTTGTTGGTCCAGGGAAACCCCCACACCCCTCTTATAGGAATTTGGTAGCCAGAACACAAAAGAGCTCCCTGACTTATCAATTACCCAGTCATTTTCATTTTGCTGCTATTAATTGTAGACTACTCCGCATAAAAGTGCCTTCTAGCACTCTTTCAGTATTTAAACATGTTCTCTGGTGATTTTGGATATGAATTACTTTAAAGCTGAGAAAATATTGAGTCAAACTTTTTTCTGCTCTAGGACATGCTTCAAGTTTGACATATAAAAGGAAGTCAAAATGTAAAAGTCCTGAGAAAGACTAGTCAAAGGATTTTGACTGTTCATTCATTTTCCATTTCTATGCTCCACCACGTTTCAATATCACCCATACAACTTTTAAAAAATTAATTAATTAGTTTTAATTGGAGGCTAATTAGCTTACAATATTGTAGTGGCTTTTGCTATACATCGACATGAACCCATACAACTTTTCATCACTTCTCTATCTTCTCTGTTTCTCCTTTCCCCCCTGTTTCCCTCCCACAAGCATTTCATGTCCTCTGTTAGAAAATTCTGTTGGCTATGTCTTCAAAATATACCCCCATATGATTATTACTCCTTACTGCTAATTTTCCTTTTTCTCTCTCACTGGGATTCTCATAATATCCTCTTAACTAGTCTCCTTGCTCTCATTTTTCCTCCACTATTTAATATCTACACGGAAACCAGACAACGAACTGTAACAGAAGTTAGATCATGCCTTTTTGTTTGAGACCTTATAGAGTGCCTCCCATTTTTTTTTCTCCTCAGCTTAAGTGCCAAAAGCCTTATAATGGCCCATAGAATCTCCATGATCCACACAGAACTACTGAAAGTGGGCAATTTTGTCTGCTCCCTTCACTGTCTATTCCTTTTCTTTAGTGCCTTACATAGCATGAGTACAAGGCAAATGCTAAAGGAATACTGACATATGGATAATGTCTGAATAGCTACTGAATCTTTGATTTTATCTTGGATTGCTGGGCCAAATCGGCAACTTGGAGACTTCTAATGGGGAGTTGTTTTGACTTCATCTAGGGCCCAATACTTTGGCCACCTCATGCAAAGAGTTGACTCATTGGAAAAGACCCTGATGCTGGGAAGGATTGGGGGCAGGAGGAGAAGGGGCCAGCAGAGGATGAGATGGCTGGATGGCATCACCGACTCAATGGACGTGGGTTTGGATAGACTCTGGGAGTTGGTGATGGACGGGGAGGCCTGGCGTGCTGCAATTCATGGGGTCACAAAGAGTCAGACATGACTGAGCGACTGAACTGAACTGAGGGTGAAAATGATGGGCCCATGGGAATAGTTTAAGCATCCTTATATTATCGAAGTTAGTGTTAGTAGTGACCACTAATTCCTAATTTGCGAACTCTTTGGGCCACTGATGACCAGGTATGTCTATTCTCTAGTAGAAGCATAATCCCAGAATAACATCTATTTTTGCTTCATTGATTACACTAAAGTCTTTGACTCTGTAGATAACAACAAATTGTGGAAAATTCTTAAAGAGATGGGAATACCAGACCACCTTACCTGCCACCTGAAAAACCTGTATGCTGGTCAAGAAGCAACCATTAGAACCTGACATGAAACAACAGAAGGGTTCAAAAGTGGGAAAGGAGTACGTCAAGGCTGAATACTGTCACCCTGCTTATTTAACTTATATGCAGAGTACATCATGAGAAATGCCAGGCTGGATGAAGGACAGATGAAATCAAGATTTCCTGGAGAAATATCACTAACCTCAGATACACAGATGACACCACCCTTGTGGCAGAAAGCAAAGAGGAACTAAAGAGCCTCTTGATGAAGGTGAAAGAGGAGAGTGAAAAAGCTGGCTTAAAGCTCAACATTCAAAAAACGAATATCATGGCATCCGGTCCCATCACTTCATGGCAGATAGATGAGGGCACAATGGAAACAGTGACAAACTTTATTTTCTTGGGCTCCAAAATAGCTGCAGATGGGGACTGCAGCCACAAAATTAAAAGAAACAAAAGCCATTACAAACCCAAACAGTATATTAGAAAGCAGTGGCATCACTTTGCTGTAAAATGTCTGTATAGTCAAAGCTTTGGTTTTTCCAGTAGTCATGTATGGATGTGAGAGTTAGAAGGCTGATTGCCAAAGAATTGATGCTTTCAAACTGTGGTGTTGGAGAAGACTCTTGAGAGTCCCTCAGACAGCAAGGAGATAAAACCAGTCAATCCTAAAGGACACCAACCCTGAATATTCATTTAGAAGAGCTAATACTAAAGCTGAAGCTCCAATAATTTGGTCACCTGATGCGAAGAGCCAACTCATTGGAAAAGATTCTCATGCTGGGAAAGATTGAAGGCAGGAGGAGAAGGGGACGACAGAGGATGAAATTATTGGATGGCGTCATTGACTCAGTGGACATTAGTTTATTAAGCTCTGGGAGACAGAGAAAGACATGGAAACCTGGTGTGCTGCAGTCCATGGGGTCACAAAGAGTTGAACATGACTGAACAACTTGAATAACAACAACAAAGCCTGTAAACATAGTTTCTGGACAAAGAAACTTTTCACAGGAGTATGGAAGCTTGAAACATTCTTTTTTTAAAATATAAAAATTTTTATTAGTGCAAAAGAAAATCAGTTATTGATACAACTTGCATAACAGCCTCAGGTAATTCACATGAAAGGATATAAATAAACAATGGGCAGCACTTCCCAGGCGGCTCAGTGGTCAAGACTCCGTCTGCCAGTGCAGGAGACACAAGAGACGTGGGTTCAATCCCCGGGTTGGGAAGACCCCCTGGAGGAGAAAATGGCAACCCACTCCAGTATCCTTCCTGGCAAAATCCCATGGACAGAAGAACCTGTTGAGCTACAGCCTTCAGGGTTGTAAAGGTCTATATGATCCAGCATCTCGCATAATAGATTCACATTTTCCACGCTTCATTTTTCTTCACCTGAAATTTGTGAATTGAGCTATTATGAATAGCAATATTTCCATGTTTGAACTCTATTCATAATAAAGAATTCTAAAAACAGCACAGATAAGAACCTAAATGATGAGATTTTTATGTTTCAAAAGCTTTCAAGAAATTGGTGAAAAGATCAATCTGATTTAATATATTTAAATTAAAGCACAGTTTCAAAGACCTGGCCAAGCAACTTCTTTAATCATCAACTAAAATATTAGTTCTGGGATAAATTACCCTGTAGAGAGGGGTCAATTCAATGTATCCAGACATTTTGAAAAGCAAATTCATTGATCAAATTTCTATTGTTGTTTTTAGGTTAATTTTTATTTTCCAGTGACAGATATTACCCCCTGATACCAAGCTGAGGAAATTGAATATATCATAATATAGTGTTACATATTAAGAAAAACTAATGGTACTCTAAATACCTCCATAAGATACTATCCCTAAATTATTCCTAGGTAATGACCTAGGTATTCCTAGGTAATTCCTAGGTAATTATTCCTAGTTTGATTCCTAGGTAATCAAACTGCCAACATCCATTGGATCAGGGGAAAAGCAAGAGAATTCCAGTAAAACATCTACTTCTGCTTCATTTACTATGCAAAAGCCTTTGACTGTGTGGATCACAACAAACCATGGAAAATTCTTAAAGAGCTAGGAATACCAGACCACCTTACCTGCCTCCTAAAAAACCTGTATACAGGTGAAGAAGCAGCAGTTAGATCCGGATATGAAACAATGTTTACTGGCTCCAAATTGGGAAAGAAGTCTATCAAGGCTGTATATTGTCATCCTGTTTGTTTAACTTATAGTTCAGACTTCCCCGTTGGCTCAGATGGTAAAGCATCTGCCTACAATGTGGGAGACCCAGGTTCGATCCCTGGGTCAGAAAGATCCCCTGGAGAAGGAAATGGCAACCTACTCCAGTACTCTTGCCTGGAAAATCTCATGGATGGAGGAGCCTGGTAGGCTAAGTCCATGGGGTCACAAAGAGTCAGACACGACTGAGCGACTTCACTTTCACTTTCTTTTTTTTTTTTTCCTAGTTGTTAAGCAGTTTTGTTTTGTTTTTTTTTTTCATTTATTTTTATTAGTTGGAGGCTAATTATTTTACAATATTGAAGTGGGTTTTGTCATACACTGACATGAATCAGCCATGGATTTACATGTGTTCCTCATCCCGATCCCCCCTCCTACCCCCCTCTCCACCCGATTCCTCTGGGTCTTTCCAGTGCACCAGGCCCGAGCACTTGTCTCATGCATCCCGCCTGGGCTGGTGATCTGTTTCACTATAGATAATATTCATGTTTCGATGCTGTTCTCTCGAAACATCCCACCCTCACATTCTCCCACAGAGTCCAAAAGTCTGTTCTGTACATCTGTGTCTCTTTTTCTGTTTTGCATATAGGGTTATCGTTACCATCTTTCTAAATTCCATATATATGTGTTAGTATACTGTATTGGTCTTTCTCTTTCTGGCTTATTTCACTCTGTATAATGGGCTCCAGTTTCATCCATCTCATTAGGACTGATTCAAATGAATTCTTTTTAAAGGCTGAGTAATATTCCATGGTGTATATGTACCACAGCTTCCTTATCCATTCATCTGCTGATGGGCATCTAGGTTGCTTCCATGTCCTGGCTATTATAAACAGTGTTGCGATGAATATTGGGGTGCACGTGTCTCTTTCAGATCTGGTTTCCTCAGTGTGTATGCCCAGGAGTGGGATTGCTGGGTCATATGGCAGTTCTATTTCCAGTTTTTTAAGAAATCTCCACACTGTTCTCCATAGTGGCTGTACTAGTTTGCATTCCCACCAACAGTGTAAGAGGGTTCCCTTTTCTCCACACCCTCTCCAGCATTTATTGCTTGTAGACTTTTGGATAGCAGCCATTCTGACTGGTGTGTCACGGTACCTCACTGTGGTTTTGATTTACATTTCTCTGATAATGAGTGATGTTGAGCATCTTTTCATGTGTTTGTTAGCCATCTGTATGTCTTCTTTGGAGAAATGTCTGTTTAGTTCTTTGGCCCATTTTTTGGTTGGGTCATTTATTTTTCTGGAATTAAGCTTCAGAACTTACTTGTATATTTTTGAGATTAATCCTTTGTCTGTTGCTTCGTTTGCTATTATTTTGTCCCAATCTGAGGGCTGTCTTTTCACCTTGCTTATAGTTTCCTTTGTTGTGCAAAAGCTTTTAAGTTTCATTAGGTCCCATTTGTTTATTTTTGCTTTTATTTGAATGAAACTAGAACACTTTCTAATACCATACACAAAAATAAACTCAAAATGGATTAAAGATCTAAATGTAAGACCAGACACTTTCATTTTCGTTTAACTTATAAGCAGAGGACATATTCTGGGAGGGGAGGAGTACATAAATGAATTTTGAAATACTAAATTATTATTCCAACATGTTTTACCATTGAAAATATAGTTTATCTTATTCTTTGATATCCTTAGTTCCTATTCAGACTCTTGGAAGCTAATCATGATGTCTAGTGTTAAATACCTAATCCCTTGAATCTGTTTGTCAGAGATCCAACCAGTCCATCCTAAAGGAAATCAGTCCTGAATATTCATTGGAAGGACTGATGCTGAAGCTGAAACTCCAATACTTTGACCACCTGATGAGAAGAGCTGACTCATTTGAAAAGACCCTGATGCTGGGAAAGATTGAGGGCATGAGAAGGGGATGGCAGAGGATGAGATGGTTGGATGGCATCACCGACTCAATGGACATGAGTTTGGGTAAACTCCGGGGGGTTGGTGATGGACAGGGAAGCCTGGCATGCTGCAGTTCATGGGGTCGCAAAGAGTCAGAGGTAACTAAGCGACTGAGAAATAGCAACAAGTGACTAGATGGTGGGGAAATTTACAAAATATAATAATAACATTTTGTGACAGTCACTTTTATAGTGTAAAATTATATAGAGTAGGAAAAGAGCTTTCTTAAGAGCAAAAATAATGTTATTTCCCTAAATCAAAAAAATACCTATATACTGAACTTGTTCTTACTAATCTTTAAGTTAGATAATTGAGTTTTAAATTGAATAATACATATTATTCATTAAATCATAATGGTAATATCCCAGCTTATTTTAGGTCTCAGCTCAAAATTCCAAGTGACCTGTAGGCTAGGTCAATTACCCTTATGTTTTCTCATTACACTGTGTACAGAATAGTGGAAGTGGTGCTCTGCTGTGATGCTCTGTTGTTATTCAGGAATGGATTCTTATGTTCTTTCTTTCCATTCTGTTTCCCCAAAGTGCCTTTCCACTGTTATGGAAGAGCATAGTCTCTCAAATTTAAGTGAGTTTCTGGGTAGATATAAAGGAGATTGCATCACTAGGTCTCCCACTTGGAAATATTTCCAGAATGTATGCTCTAAATTATTGGGAGTATATGGTAAAAAGCTAACTCTAGCTCATGCCTTATATCCATTGTGGAGCAAAATCAGAGACACAAAGAGATTGTGTGAAAATGTAAATTTACCTAAAATGAAAGACACATATGAAGAGAATGTCTGAATGGTTTCGTAGGACACAATTTTTCTTCCCTGCCAACCAAGTCTATTTTCTAGTGCCGTTTTCACAGTGAAAATTGCATTTACCAAGACATGAACATCTTATATTTGTATCGAATTTCATCTCCAAAATTTGTTTCTATTAATTGCTTAATTGTTTTATCCATTTTCACATTATATTTAAATAAATGAATGACATTTTAAAAAGCCTAGATACTAATTTTATATCTTATGAATATGTAATATTTAGGTATTTTTTAAGTTATCATTCTGGTTTCAAACATTACACACACACATAGATTTTATTAAGTTCTTTTAATTTTTATTGGATTTACACTGTTATGATTCTGCTGTATAGCAAAGTTATATATATACATATATCCACTCTTTTTTAGATTATTTTCCCATGCAGGTCCTAACAGAGTACTAAGTACAGTTCACTCTGCTATACAGTAGGTCCTTATTAGTTATCTATTTTATGTGTAGTGGTATGTATATGTCAATCCCTATCTCCCAGTTTATCCCTCACTCCCTTTCCTCCCTGATAACCATAAGCTTATTTTCTGTATCTATGACTCTATCTCTGTTTTGTAAATAGTTCAATCTGTATCATTCTTCAAGAGTCCGTATATAAGTGATACCATTTGATATTTGTCTTTGTCTGACTTACCTTTCCCATTACAATTATCTCTAGGCCCACCCATTGAGTTCTATTTTTGAAAATGTTTTTCTAATGTATTTTTACTGTTCCTAGGACTGTTTGTAACAGCAGGTGTAATACTGTGAACAGGTTACTTGTACATATATCTTGGCATTATTTGTTCAACTTCATTCAAATGTCTTTTGATTTCATTATTAAAAAAATATTTCCCAATGTTATTTATGTGATAGAAAATTGTGCCAGATGCTATGTATATACTTATAAACAATACAACACTGGTTTCTACCATCACAGAATTTGTTTCTAATTCTTAAAAAGGCCTTGAATAAATAATTACACACAAAAAGTATTGTATCATGATGGTAAAAACTATAGTGTCATCAGAAACACAGTTATGACTAATTGTGTTAGTTATGACTAACCTAGTCAAAACATATGAGGTTTTCAGCTGAGACCTAAAATACAGTAGAATGTGACCATTATGATTTAACAGATGCTGTTTATTTTGTTCACTTAACATGTCTCAACACCCAATATACTACACTCCTGTCATATAGTATGTGTGTGCTCACTCACCTCACTCACCTCCAACTCTTTGCAACTCCATGGCCTATATCCCACCAGGCTCCTCTGTCCATGGACAGTCTGTCCAAGAATACTGGAGGGGGTTGTCATGCCTTCTTCCAGGAGATCTTCCCAAACCAGGGATCAAACCCATGTCTCTTGCATCTCCTGCATTGCAGGCAGATTCGTTACCGCTGAGCCACTGTCATATAGTAGGAAGTCAAAAAAAACTTACAAAATAAATGATGGATGAATGACAAAGCTTGGCAGACAAAGAAGTTTAGCTGTTTTTGGTGCAAGGTTATAGAGAGCACAGAAATATGAAGGATTGAAGTGCGAGAGAATGTAGAGGGAAAAGTTTCACCATTAGTAGGTGAAGATGATGACCAGAAAGAATCTCAAGGGTTTGTAAAGCACTTAGATCATGTTGAAATGGTCTAAACAAATAATTACACCATCAAATTGCATTTCAGAAAAATCACTCTGGCTCCTCAGTGGAGGATAGCTTGGATGGGCCAAATCTGGTAGAAGAGATGTAAAACACTATAAAGGTCACCTAACTAAGTTCAAATGATACTACATGCTGATAAGAAAGCAGGGTATTTTTTTTTTTTTTTTTTGAGAAATATGGGTATATTCGTGAACTAGTTATATTGGAGACATGATAGTTAGTTATTGACCAGATAGTTAGTTACTGATTAGAGGTGATGAATGTAGGAGATGGTGGCATTAAGAACAATTCATAGGTGCTTAGAGAACTCTGATAAAAGTGGTGGTTTAGGGAGAAATAGGCTTACATGTGAAGAATCTGAGATGCCTGTGTGATATCCATTTCCAGGTGACTAATAGAAATGAGAGGTATCAGATACTAAGAGGGTATCAGTTTCTTTCTCCTTAAAATGATAACATATATCTCCAAGATGTAAAGGGTAGAATTTATCTAGGGATTTGTAGAAGAATTGCTTTAGTTGAGAAGTCATTTTTGAGGATTTTGCTCTCTAAGAGGCTGGGGTATTCAGGTGTTAGCACAATACTGCTTGAAGAGTTGGGTCATGGAGTCTACATTACAGAGCCATAGAAGTGAAGGCAGGAGAAAGTGGAGACATGGAGTGCATGTCCTGTTGTGTCAAAAATAGCGCAGAGGAGTATTTGGACCAATGATTTGAAGAAAGCATTGCTGTTATTCTAGGTTGGTGTGTGAGTTTTTGTTTTGTGTTTGTTTTAATGAGAGTCAGTGTATGATCCTGCGTAAGTACTACAGAGAACTATACCGTACATGTAGCTTAATTTCTTGGAAGAAACCAGGGTGCAGAGTAAGCCTTCTCTGCTTAGCTGCTCAGCTGTGTCCAGCTCTTTGCGACCCATTGGACTGTAGCTTGCCAGACTCCTCTGTCCATGGGATTTTTCAGGTACAATACAGGAATGGGCTGCAATTTCCTCCCCCAGCAGATCTTCCCAACCCAGGGATGGAACCCGTGTCTCCTGCATGGCAAGCAGATCCTTTACCTGCTGAGTCTTCAGGGGAAGCCCCAAAGTAAGCCTTGCTTATCTTCATTTTCTAACCAGCAAAGTTGAGACGCGACTTCATCAACATATTGAGCTAACACTGTTCAAAAATTAAGGTATTTGAGAAATGACAGATATCCAGCATCTCTCCTTGAACTCATTTGATATTTAGGCCAGCCAGTTTGAGAGCAACTTTCTCTATTTTCTCTTAAATCTGGGGCTTAAAAAAAAAAGTTATAGGGCTTGCTTGATTTAATCAAGCATATAGACTTATTTTTATTTAGACAATAAAATAATTTCAGTGTATTATCTGTTCAAAAAAATATACTGGCAAATGTATTTTGTGGTCCACAAATTTTAGAAGTATGGTTGATATACTAGTGGACCAAAAATACCTATTTTATGACAAAATTAAGTGGGGGCTATTTTATCCCCTAGCCAATCTTGCTTTTGACAAATAGGTAGGATAGGTTTAAATAGACACCATTTTTATCGCAATCTGTTCACTGTTCTCCAAGAGAAATCCCTTGCTGAGATAAATGATTTCTATCTCCTTTAGAAAGATGGACGTTTTAAGATAAATGTTTACATTCAGACATTTTCAGTGGTCGAATATTGTATAGAAATATACTTAATTTTCCTCAAAATAAACGCAAGCTTAGAAATGCAAGTATCTTTTTTGCTAGGTAGATAATTGACTATTTTATTGAGAAATCAATTCCAAGGATTTAGTGACTGTGGGAATGAATATTCTAAGACAAATGAGATATGGAATAAAACCTTCTTAGCACTGTCAAAAGAAAATGAATCGTGCAAATGCAGTTAGTTGGGGAAGTAGGGAATGAGTTTCCTGGCAATGTCCATGGGGATCTGAGTTTGCTATGCTAATTGCATCTGTGCTCATTGTGTCTGACTTTTTGCCATCTTTTGGACTGTAGCCCACCAAGCTTCTCTGTCCCTGGGATTTTTCAGGTATTTCAAGAATACGGGAGTGGGTTGCCATGCCCTCCTCCTGAGGATTTTCCCAACCCAAGGATCAGACCCTAGTCTCCTTCATCTCCTGCCTTGCAAGTGGGTTCTTCACTGCTGAGTTCACCAGGAAAGACCCACATGAGCCTTCTAAATTGTATATAGCATAGACCAAAACAAATGAAGTCAGGAAGAGGCCAATACATGATACTTACAGGTAAACTCAGTCAAAAAGCAATCTATTTTATTCCATTCTGAAACATATATGTGCATGTATACAGAGACATGTTCCCCTGTCCTCAAAACACTTCTTCTTGTCCTAGCCATAAAAAAATGTTGAGTCAGTAGTCCAAGCATTGACTTTACCCTATTATGTCCAAGAAAAAAATTGTCTTCAAGCTTTAGATGACCCTGATGCATGACTTAACAGTATCATGTTGATATTTTCTTCTTTTCCTTTTGATTAAAGAGAATCATGACATCAACATGGAATGACCCAATATGGTAACCCCTAATGCCATCTGACTTCTAAAATTTAAGCTAACTAAAATTAGATACAATTAAAAACGCTTTTCCACAGTTACACTCGCCAAATTTCAAATGCTTAATAGCCACTTTGGGCCAGAGGCTATACTATAGAATATTTACATATATTCTACAGTATGGAAAAATTATATAACTATGTAACTCTAGTAGTCTTTGAACTGTGCTAACCATCAATAATAGGGCTTAAGTCCCTCTGGGGCTGATACATTTTTTTGGCAGAAGTTTCTAACAAGGAATGAGACCAATAATCCTCACTGACTGATCTCTAAATTTAGAGCTATTTACCTGGTGGGCTACAGTCCATAGGGTTGCAAAGAGTCAGACACTACTAAAGCAACTTAGCACACATGCACATATAACAAAGCAATAAATAATCCAACATATAATTCAGTCTGATTCGATTTATAGGTTTATTTACTAAACTAATTGTAACTAATATGAATGAAATTTCCCCAAAGTTCAATGATTATAGTAAATTGTATTTTCAAATATGGTACTTCCAAAGGCAACAATACTCACCATGTCTGCTTTTTTGTAATGTGATCTTTATTTTTTTTTTTTTTCCTCTATCAAAGTTGGAATATACCTTCCCACCTTTTAATTTGGGCTATATAGGTTGATCTGCCTTCTAGATTGACTCAGGAATGCTCTGGTTTTGGCACCAAAACTGCTGTTTTCCAGGAAACATTTGGGCCCAGGCAAAGAGAGCTGGTGAGTGACTCCAGCCACCCCTGTGATGTTTTGACCAATGGAAAAATAGCAGAAGTCTTTGTAACTTCTGAAGCTGGGCTTTAAGAGACCTGTAACTTCTGCCTTCACTACTTGGAACACTCTTTCTTATACCTAGTCCCCATGTGTGGGGATACCAAAGAAGCCATTTTAGGAGGCCCACTTGGAAGAGAGCAAGGGCTCAGGCCAACAGCCTCTGCTCATCTCCCTTCCAGCAGCGGATCAAGATTGACAGGCTTACAAATGAGGCCATTTTGGAAATTTCAGCCAACTGTGCCCCAGATGACACCACATTAAGTAAAAAGAGCAGCTTTGTCCACCCACAGAATCATGAGAGATAATTAATGGTGGTTGTTGCTTTAATTATCCAAGTTTCAATATGGTTTCTTATGTAGCAATAGGTAATTGAGACAATGAGGGACAAAAGGTCAGCAAGTACTCAGAAGTAAATGTCTAAAAATTATTACTGTCTGCGGTAGAAAATGTACTGGACTTGTAAACAGCAAGTCGACTTTCAGCTCCAGATCCTCAGGTCCTAGCTGAGAGATTTTTAGCAAATCACTTACTCTTAATTCCTTATCAATCAATGGGAGATTACAATACCTTACAAATTTGGTAAGGTAATCCATATGATAAAATTTTAAAACACAGAGTAATACATGAATACCTAACAGTGTTACTATGTCGATCATAAATGAACAGATCTATCCTGTTTTAAACTTTAAATATAACAATATGCTTGTTTAGAATATGTGTCTTATTACAGGAGTGGTTTAGATAGAGGTGAGAGTTGCAAATGATAGTTAATTAGTAAAATCTTTTGGCTTCTATCCCAATAGGAAAGAAAAGCAACAAATCCTATTAACCTAGCTAAAATACTTTGCACAATATCAAGAAATATTATATCATGTTCACTAAGAACCCATAAAATTATTTTATACCTTATGAGACTCCTCCATATTACATTTCCCTGTGGATCTTTCATTTTACTATTTTTAAGTTTCAGAGTTTACTTTGCTCTTTCCATTCAATTTGCCTTAATTTTCCTGGTGTTTTTGTTGTTGTTGTTCATTTTCTCTGTAAGGTAGTGTAAAGAGGATAACTTGGAAAGTAACACATGGCTTCTAGCTCCTTTGACAAGACAGGCAAAAAGTGTTTCCCTTAGCAGAAGGGTCTTGTGGAGAAGGGAATGTTGTGTAGCAAAATGATTTAATGAGATATGAAATCAGCTGATTTTGGGGGAAAGTTGCTTATGAAAATTATTTCTTATTATCTTTGGTTAATATGCAGAAATACGTGTCATGAAAATTTTAATTAAAAAAGGTTAACCTTCTCTCACTTCCAGGTCTTCCTATAGAAATGATAGTGAAAAACAAATCTCCATAAAAAATCAAAGCCATAATGTTTGTGTATCAGAATACATTTCAGGTCATGGAAAAAATAAGGCTGAGTTTCTACAAGACAAAGATATTTTTTATCTTTTCCATGGCTAGTACAATACTGGGGCATTTTTAAACTTGTTATAGAGGATCCATTAAATTTTACCTCTGAAAATGAGGGAGGAAAATTACACACATGGGATCTTTAACAGGTTTTGTATCTAACAACTTTGACACTATCCCACTGATTTTTGTCCCTGCCTTGATGGGTAGCCTTGAGAAGTGCCTGTTGTCTGGAGTCTAATGTCACAGCAATTAAATTCCCACAGGAAGCAGCAGCTTTAGGAGATGTGATTAGATTGGAGACACTGATGCTTGTTTTGATTTTGAAAATGCATCATCGATCAAGGCTACTGATTTCAGCAACTGCTCCAGCTGAGGGAGGTATGGGCTTAACTTCTGTCTTTATATTTAACTTCAGGGAAAATAAAGTCTTACCCTGCCTGTCAAGCATTTACTCTGATACGTGGTCAATGCCTTTAGCAGATAATCCCCAAAAATGTCAAATAACCTTTATTTCCCAGAGGTCACGTTGATCTTTTTCTTCTCATTCTGACCTCGGAACAGACCTATTCATTTTACAACTGACATCAGACCAAGAGAAAACAGAGTTAAGTTTTAGCTTTTTTCCAGGGGCTTGTTGAGATGCTTTTATTTGTAGTTATTACTATGCCTGCCACCACCCCTCACCAAAACAGAATGTGTTTCTTCTGTGTGTGCCTGTGTGTTATTATCAATAGTTCAAGACATGTTGAAGAAATTCTAAGCACTTCATTTAAGTCAACTGATTTTTATGAACAAAGGATAACATCATTGACGTTAAGTAGTCTCCAAATGAGACTAAAAATTCAAATTTTTAGTTAATAGCAAAGATTTTCTCCAGCCACCATTTTGGAACAGATTCCTCTCTCTCATAATTAACAACCTCCTAAATTTCCTAAGATATTCCTCAGTGGCTTTGTGCATCTAAAAACTGAAATGAGTTCTATTCATTATATTGAATGTATGGTATTATTATTGTGGCCTAATATAGATGCCTCTGCAAATTAGTTATCACATACTGCAATTTACTTGACCGGGTGACATTCACAATGAATATGCATACAGTGTGAATTGTGGAACCAAGCAAATATCTTACCAATTATATAAGTAAAGGTAACTAATCTAGTTAACTAACTAAGCCAGTTAACCCCTCCCCACTTTTCCCTAAAAGATCCTCAAAATTATTTTTTTACTTCAGCTGCCAAATTATCTTGACGTATATCTCAATACTATTTCAACATTATTTTTTGTAACAGAAACTCAAAATTAAAAGTTATTTTTTTGCTATTTCCATAACAAAGACAGTAGTAGTAGCGTTAGTCACTCAGTCACGTCCAACTCTGCTAAACCATGGACTGTAGCCCGCCAGGCTCCTCTGTCCATGGGATTCTCCAGGCAAGAATATTGGAGTGGATTGCCATTTCCTTCTCCAGGGGATCTTCCTGACCCAGGGATGGAACCCAGGTCTCCTGCATGCAGGCAGACTCTTTACCATTGAGCTACAGGAACTCAACAAAGAATAGTACAAGTGTAGTAAGTATAATAAGCCCCTTGTAAGATATTTATATTGCATTGAAGTATTTAGTCTTCCTTACATGAAAGCTACTTTAAAAATAAGGATAGTACAGTGATCAAGCATGTATATTCTTGATCCACACCGATATGGCTTCATTAGTTGGCTCCACCTTCAAGTATTATCATTTTAGGAGATATACGTAATCTTGTTAACCCTCAATTACTTTGACTACACTTTGGAATTACAATAATACTTAACTCACATGTGCTGGGAGCACATAATTAGATAATGCATGTGAATCACTTTATTGAGCCCAATAGTATGTAACAGGAGGACAGTAAAAATTAGTGACTACTTGGCTGGCTGTTCGAGAGTAATTTATGAGAAATAATACCCATAAGTGTCGCTAGAATGTAGCAACTAACCCTTGTTCCCTCACTCATAAATGTTTTCTTAGATGCCTACTGTGAGTCAATAATATGCTGGGTGCTTAGATTACAAAACAAAAGAAGTTAGAAGCATGTTAGAAGCATCCCAAGAAGTTGGGATGAGGTAAAGAAGAATGATGCGCGCGCGCACACACACAGACACACACACACACCCCCCAGTGGAGAGCTTCATTAGGTATTGTGGCAACATCAGGGAAGGATACACAAAGTGACCTGGGTCCCTAGCCCTTCCTAGAGAGGGTGAGCGCTCGTGTATGGAAGGATGTTCCAGACAGGCTATTGGCATGATCAAATGCAGAGAGGTGAGAAATGGCACCGTGAGGGGGCTGTAACTAAAAGCATGAGGCAGAGGATGAATGCAAAGGATGAATGCTGGAGAGATCCCTGAGGGCTGGTCACTGAGGACCTCAGTGTCTGCTTAAGATGCTCTCACATTGCTTTCTGACCAGTAGGCCACAGTAGGATGTGGTCAAACTTTGCCTTTTAAATAGATCCTTCTGGCAACAATGGAGAAGGAAATGGCAACCCACTCCAGTGTTCTTGCCTGGAGAATCCCAGGGACGGGGGAGCCTGGTGGGCTGCCATCTATGGGGTGGCACAGGGTCGGACACGACGAAAGCGACTTAGCAGCGACAGCAACAATGGAATGAACGCATTTACAAGGGGCTCTGGGACCATTTTAGACCTTCATCTTTGTAGCAGCAGATTTTAGGCCAAGAACCTGAGTCAAATAAAGTTAGACTAGTGTGTCAGGACTATCATTTACAGGGAGTTGGTACAGGTACACCCCTTTCTCATAGCACACTTACCATAACCTCTCCTACCCATCAGGGACTGTTACCGCTTCACCCCAGACCACCTCCATGATTAACTGGTATCAGTGATGCCGCTGCAAAAAAAAAAAACAAAACAGTTTTTAAAAAATTTTTCTTGGACTCTTGAAGTGCATTGATATTGCTGTGTTTAAACCTGAATCACCTGGGCAAGGAGGACTGCACTGCCCAATCAGGGAAGGTTTCCTCTATGTTCTCCTATTACAGATACTGAACCCTTTGCAGCCACAGCTGGTTTCAGGGAGCAGATGTCAAGGGCAAAAGAAGATGAGAAGGTTTCACTTTTGCTGCTTGGTTACAAATCAGATTTAGGAGATAAAAACGAGGTTTATGTAGAAGAGGCGAAAACCAGAGCGAATCAGTGGAATGCTAACTATGTGGAGACATCTGCTAAAATAAGAACTAATGTCCACGAGGTATTTTTTTGATTTAAGGAGAGAATTTCAAGCCAGAAAGATGGGAGAGATATTTTTTTGGGGGGTGGTGGTGGTGAAATAGTATAATATTTACTGTGCCTCTATGTATATACATTTAGATGTTCTTGGCCCGCTGGCCGGGTTCACACGGTTCGTACAACAAAAACACCCAGGGGGTCGCTCTCTGGGGGTCGGAGAAAGGGGTTGAGGGGGGAAGTGGCCTCACCCACAGTTCTGCACAGCTTTTGGGTTTCCAGTGTCCAGGGGCCCTTGGCCACGTTTTTTATCAGCACTTTTGTATTTCATCTCCTGAGGACGCTCCTCACGCTCCTTTTGGACCAGCTTGGCTTCTGCTAAAGGCTCCCTATCCCCAGGCCTCCCGCTGGTCATCACCCCAAGGAGTCTGGTTTCTGCTCAATATTCTAGAGAACATTGCTCACAATAGTGTAACACATGCACACAAACATAAACAGGCGTGACATTTGTAAGCAGTGAAAATTCCAGCTGGAGAAAAGGGGGCTAAGGGTTTTATGTATCACGAGGGGAAAAACAAAAGAATTAGGATGAAGTGATTTGATAATGGAAATCATTAACAGTGCGCTGATATAGAAAATGAGACTCACTCATCAAAAACACATAAAGAAGTCATTTTAGCATGTGGTCAGGAAGCTTTCATGAGTATGATATCAAATTTTGATCAATGCTAAACATTTATTTTTTTCAATCACTCAGTATGCATTAGTTTCCAGTGATGTTTGTGGTAGACGACAATGCAGAGTAGTTTGAATTAAGAGACATGGATTAATGATCTCAGGATGAATGGTCTTAGAATTCTATAAGAACTTTACCTCCTGGTTAATAGAAATGTCAGGACATAAAATGCATATGTAAAATTAAGTATACAGTCCTGGAAGAGTGACAAAGTGAATTATGTGATATTCTTGACTATGTTTTCCATTATTAATATTCAGTAATACTACAGGCATCATTTCTGGCAGTGATTTGATTGTACCAAGGTAATTTTTCCAGAGTGTCTTTCATCTGATATACAATATTGAAAAAGGATGAAACATCATGTACACACATACAAACATAGATATGAACACATATGTTTATATAAACATATATACACAAATACATACATACCAATTATATATATACATGCTCAATATGTAGACCTTTATATATACTTACACATGTAAATACATATATATATATATCTACATACTCAAGATATTGGCACTTTTTTCCCCAAATAACAGGTACTTTCAAACATGGCTATTCTGTGAACAAAGTTTTAAAGAAGAAAATTTAACTGGTAGTTTCTAATAGAATGAAGAAGCATAAGTGCATTCAAACTACTGGATTATTCCTCATGAAATTGGAATATTGATGTTATTCATATACAACAATAGATATAGTTGCCACAAGTTTAGGAGATGCATATTAGAAAGCAGCAAAGCATTTATTAATAGATAAAAGTATTAAGTAGTATGCATCTGCAAACCTAGAATGATTTCATTATGTTGACTAGAAACTTATACAAAAGCAAAGTTAATATTTCTTTCTGGGCATGTGGAGACAATTGATTCAAATATTTAATTTGGAATTTCAAAAACACTGGCTGCAGGAGACCCTGCCTCTTATTTTATTGTGGGCTTATTTTGGTATAGTTTTGTTTTTATTGACAATTTTAGAATATACTAATTTCCAGTTAAATTTAATAATTTTTAAAAAATAAATGTCTTTGTATCCATTAAAGATAAAGGAAGAGAGGAAGAAGGGAGAAAAGAAAAAAGGAAGAGAAGAGAGAGTGAAAAAGGAAAGAGAAATTGAAAGTAAAAGACAAAAAGAAGAGATGGAAAAAATAAACTATGAAAATGACATTTTCCAATAAATAACATTTAAAGGCAATGCACATGTTTTCATGTAAGTACTGTGTAAGAGAAAAAATACCGTAAGCATTAGTACAATCTCAAGATTGTCAGGAGAACTGATTAATTTTGCTCTCATTCCCATTTTCTCAACAATCTTTGTCTTCAGAGTGGATAAATGCTGTGTCACTCTGGCTTCGCTTGGCAATCTTAAAATTGTCACAAGAATGGATTGGGTCCCGTTTTCTCTTCTTGTTACAATCTTTGTCATGAGCTCTCCCAGACCTTTTAATGCTTGATATGCTCTCATTCTCATTACATATTCTCATTCCCATAACAAAGATTATAATGAAAGAAGAAAATGTCATAAAATTAATCCATTCTCATAACAGTCTGTAACGAGTGCAGAAAATTGAGCAAAATTAATCCGTTCTCATAACAATCTGAAGATTGTAATGAGAACAGAAAATGGCATGAAATTTATCCTTCTTGTGACAATCTTTAAATTGTAACAGGGCAGAAATGGGATACAAGATTAACAAGCCCTCGGGACAAAGGCTCTAACTAGAACTGAAAATCATACAAAATTAATTTGTGTGTGCGTGTGTATGTGTGTATATGTGTATTTGACAAAAGCCTGGAAGCCTGATATAATGCCTGGTTCCATTGGGATGTCATATTAAAATCAGTAACTATTTAAAAAAAAATCAGTAACTATTTTAATGTACCTTAAAATATTAGAGCCTGACACCTTTGCTAAAATGGTGAATTAAAACAAATATGGATGTTGACTCTTCAAGTAGACCCTTGAGGGCAAAACCTTTGTAGTAAGTAGTATGCTAAAGAAAGTGGAACTTGTCATTGAATTCATGAATAACCCATTTGTTATCCAATAACTAACTTTAAAATATTTTTTAAGTGAATAACATAGCTTATTAAAGAGTAACAGCTTTGTGACTATGAATCTTAATACATTTGTATATGCAGTTGACCCATGTATTTGTCTGTGTGCAAACTACAGTTTACCTTATTGTGACTCATTTCTGCTGGCAAACACAAGTGATCTAATATCTAGGTTTTTGGTTTATACTAAATTTTTAAAAAATTTACCTAATGTATGTATAATGTCTTCAATTTAGTCATATAATGAATTGAATTTATAATTGCCTTTCAAAATGTTTTTGCTTTAAATATTCTCAATTTCTAAAAGGAAACTAAGGTCAGAAAATACTTGCAAAGAGCTGCAAATCTATTCAAGCAGAACATGAACTGCTTTTTATTTGCCTTTATAATTGAAGTATAAACAATATAGTGAATTAATGTGCTAATTATTCTCACTTATGAGGGCACACATATTTGTGTAAAAGTGGAATTTTAAAATACTTGCCTAGCACTTGTGATAAAACAGCCATTATAAATGAATTTATGAATATATGCATACTCTATAACAGTTACAAACTTTTTTCTGTAAGTACAGAGATTATTACAAAGAAGTGATAATTTAAATAGTTTGACAAACATCCATAATTTTAAAGATATATAATAGGAAGACCCTGATGCTGTGAACGATTGAGGGCAGAAGGAGAAAGGCATGACAGGAATGGTTGGATAGCATCACTGACTCAATGGACATGAATTTGAGCAAACTCCAGGAAATAGTGAAGGACAGGGAAGCCTGGTATGCTACAGTCCTTAGAGACACAAAGAGTCGGAAACAATTTAGCGACTAAACAACAATAATGAATAACAGTAATATTAAATAATTTTAAAAGTTTTATTTTTATGAAATGTAAATGAAAAGCCACATTTATATTGTTGTTTTCCCTCTTTAAATCTCATACCTTCAAAGACGTTTCAGAAAACGGTGAGTTTATCAGTGAAATTGTGGTACAAATCTAGCTTGTGCTATTTTCCTGAAACTTTCAAAGGAAATGTCTATTTGAAAAACTTCACTGTTACATATAATTATATCACTAGCTGAGAATATATTATTTAACATCAATTATCTTAAACATAAAAGATATTATTAATATTTCAGTAAGTCAGAGGTATAGTTAGCATGTTTAAAAAATGCATTTTTAGTTGCAGTTATTTTCATATCTAGAGACTAGATTTGAATGATGTATCTTCTACTGTTTCTTTTGACAAGAAAATATAACTATAACTACAATTAAGAGTGTTTTTTTGATAAAAAATATCAGTAGAATCTTGATCAAAATAAGTAAATCTGGAGATGGTCATGGCTCCATATTTTGAGAAACATGCCAGGCCTGGGCTTAAATTGCCACCCATTTTTCTACATCTAGAGGGAAGATAAATATAGTGATTCATAGTACTTGTGAAACCTTCAGAAAGTAAACCTTTGCTTCATGGAAAAATGAGAAATTTGGGAGGTTGCACTTTTCATCATCAACAAAAGCTATTTTTGTAGACCAAAGAAGAAATGAAAAACTTTTCATTTATTTAGCTGTTCCTGGAAAGGTTGTAAAAGGTCCTATATCATGAAAGACGAAAAGGAAGAGCTGTTTTCACAGAAAGCTTTTAAAGAACAAACATCATAAGCACAGATTCATACAGTAGGTGGAATATTGTAGGAAGGTGCAGGGGGTAAAAGCACCAGGATATGTTCCCAGAAAGAGGGGCCTCTTCTCTGTACTTTTTCCATTGTTCCCACCTTTTATATACTTAGCTATAGGTATGTTCCAATTTAGTGCCTTATTCTGCGTGGAAATACAAGTTTTCCAAAAAAAAAATATATATATATATATATATATATATATAAATGAGTATAAGTTATCTTTAAAGTCAGTTTTACTAAAGTGTACACCCATGGGCAGCTATAAAAAGTATGCTTCTATAATTTCAATGTGATATGTGCTGTTATCAAAATGTGTGCCTTATTCAAAGTAGGCCCTGACTAATTTTATTGCTAAGGTACTCCAAAGTCGTCTTATCTGATTCTATTGATAGAAGAACCGAATAACTTTACCTATTATTAGGAAGTAGAAATGCCCATTTCTTACATAGGCAGAATGGAAGATTTTTATTATATTATAGCATAATTATTGAGTTGCACATGTCAGGAATGGAGGAAAGGTAATATTCAAAGGAAAACTAAAATGGTATTCAGTTAGTGTTCAGGTTTTACTTCAATAGAGGCAATTGGTCTTGGAATGCAGCTATGTTGCCTTAGTAAGGATTATCCCTCCAAACTTGCCAATCTTGGAGTATAGCTACAATGTGAGGTAATGACGAGGTCATTAACCAGGTGGTAATGAGAACTTTGCATCCAGTTTCTCAAGGACCTCTTTCCCTTGAATATGCTCCAGTTGCTTCTACATTTCCTGTACATCCGGAACCATTGATCCATCCCAAGAGTACATGCCCTTGAGTACATGCCCTTGAGTACATGCCCTTACATCACTGCAAATGGAAGGGGTCATTGTCTCCAGCTCTATATAATTTTTGGAAATCACAGATGTTAACTCTCTACTGCAGAAACTGTGTTCCCTGAGAGACACAGTCTCTGTTCTTTAGTCTAGAACGATGGATAGGTTTGTCCATCTGCATCTTGTTTGACTTTGGGTGGTGATTCCATGTCTGTAATTTTTTGCTTGAATTACACAGATGTTTTTCACAGACCTAGTCTGCTAAGGATAGGGCTCCAAGACTGTTTTACTCATGTTATTTTGTCATTTCTTTATGTTTCCCACACCATTTTGTTATCAAGTTTACTTGACAATGATGGCAGAAGTTTGCATTGAATTCCTGTAGTTTATTCTGTTTTGGCCCCCAAACTTATTTAAAAATTTTTCTGTTTATCAACCATTTTTCTCAGATTATATTTAGGTTTTACACACCTCTAAGGGTTTTCAAACTGGGAGATATAGACTTTATTATTTATATATTAAATCTCTAAACAGAACTGAATGCTGAATATGAATAAAAGCTCATTGAAAAGATATAATTGTATACTACCTCAAATAAAACTCAGTATGTTCAGCCAGTAAAATGACCACTGTGTATTTCTTCAGCAATACTAAAGTCATAAAGTAATTCTGCAATGTGTCTTAAGTAGGATAGGTAATTTCCCCAGGATTTCATTGATGATGTGCAGCATTGCATGGTACTTCATTTCAGTAAGAAGGAGACAGGTGACACATTGAGTTCAGCAATGAAAATGGAGAGAAAGTGCTTTGTTTAGACATAGCAGAAAAATACCACTTTATATGTAGGCATTTATTTAGCCTTTATTTCAGATGTTTTAACAATTGTACCCTGTCACTTCTGACAGCTGTTTCTTTGAAGCAAAGCCTGTCTTAAAACTACTCCTGTGTACTAATAGCTCTGACACTTCGTATAATGTCTTATAAGAGATAAGAAAATAAGCATGAGGACCAAAACTGGACTTAGGGAGGGGAAAGTCTCAGTAGGATGGAGGTGAGTCACTCTTTAGAAAAAACATCAAGAAGGATCACTTTTATTTCAGTCTCCAGATGTTTTCAGGTTCTGTAGTAAAGCCAAAGGTGTAACAGAGTGCTTCTTTTTTCTTTTACTTTAAGATGTTTATCAGTCCAATTACCTTAAATTACCAAAGTCAATTTATAGTCTACTTTTTCTTGTTAATAGACTATAAATTGATTTTTGCTAATTTAAGGTAATTGGACTGATACCATCTTAAAGTATATTTCTACTAATTGTCAATAAAACCTTCCTTTTAGAACTGTGTTGAACATTTATGACAATCTTTTCTTTAGAAATTTGTTTTAAAGTCTATTAACTGACAAATTAATAAAATTCTTATTAATAAATACATAACACATAAAAAGGAAATGTATAATAATAAATGCAATCTGCTCATTTATTTACTTTTAAATATAAATGCCTTTGAGATAATAAAAGGAATTATTTTTTCCATTTAATGATTTCTCTTCAGTCTGTAAGTAATTTTCTCTCTCTTCCAGGAACAGTGGAAGTTCAGTCTATCTTAGGGTCTGCTCCACCAAAGAAATAGAATGAAAGAGAAGAGAAAGCAGTGAGTTTAATGCTTAAATTGGTAATAACTCACACCTAGAGAGTGTATTGGAGAAGGAAATGGCAACCCACTCCAGTGTTCTTGCCTGGAGAATCCCACGGACAGAGGAGCCTGGTGGGCTGCCGTCTCTGGGGTCGCACAGAGTCGGACACGACTGAAGTGACTTAGCAGCAGCAGCAGCAGAGTGTATATCTATGATCTGTAGTAAGTGGGGAGGCTTAGACATTCCACGTTACACATGAGATAATTAAAATATTTAGGTGAGCATGAATAACGAAGGGGTAGCTTACTGTTTTCTGCCTTGATTCATACAGGTTGCGGCGGTGGGGGAAGGAAAGAGGAGGATATCAAACCATGACAAATAAGCTGATCTCATTTATTTTTTGCTGCATGCCTGCAAGATTTTCAAAGCTGTGTATTTTCAATGTTATCTTTATTATTGTTTCCTTTTAGTTGTTCAGGTCCTCTTCCTCCTAGAATTGTCACTCGAAAGCAGAGGAACTCATGCTGGATTACCTCCTTATTTCCATAGTAGTCCTTCTTACCCCACAGCATTCTTACATGAAAGCAAGAAGCAGCGATGAAGACTATATCCAGAATTGGTCAGTGTGTGGAGGCAACATCCCTCTGTGTTGTTTCTGAACATACACAGACATTCTATTGAAGCATTATAAAGTGTGTTTTAATAATATTCATAATATGTAAATATATTAAAACAATGCTAAAGCACTTTAATATTAATGTATTAAATGTGAAACTGATAATGAATTATGTAAATTATTACATTTAATATTTATGGAAAATGATTTTGGAGTATGCACTTAAAAATCCACTATTAACTCTTTTTATCTTCTACTTTAATATTCCTCCAGTTTGAAGATTGTTGATTATTTCTAAAGAAAATAGAGCTTCACTAATAATCTAAGGTCTTACTGTTTGAATCAAGTGCTTATGAATTCAGAATCAATGAAAGAATTAGGGAAAATTTTTATTTGTGATTGCCTAAATTAATCATATGAACTAGTTAATTTATACTTATTATAAGTGAAAAATATAATGATTAACTGAAAAATACCTCATTTATTATTTTATTCCCTTCAATCAAGAAAATATATCTTTAAGAGGGAAATATTATTTTAACTTTTCTTTGTAAAGCCTTCTCTGTTGCTATAGATTCTCCTATTTAACCTTCATGTTGCAGTTTGCACGAACATAGCTCCTTATCAAAACTGAGTTTATTTTAAATTATACAAACAATATATTTAAAATTTTAAATTAAACAATTGTATGTTCAGGCTACTCAAGATGGCTGTTCTCTTGCTCTCTGTATATCCCCTGCTTGACCAGTGCCTCACCTCACTGACGTTCCTACCGATTGCCCCAGACCCACATCGTGATTGTTCATATCAGAGGGGTAGTGATGGCCTTGCCCCTCCTGGTTTCCCTGGTAACGAATGAGCTCACCTGCCTTCAATTCCCCTATAACTGGTAATCTCCCTTTTCCCCAGGAGTATGTTTTTACATATTTTCTATCTTAATTTGTTCTTTAGAAAATTTCGTGTGATTTTTGTCTGCATTTGTCTGTGATTTTCTTTGTAGTTATCCAGTTTCATGTTCACGGAACTGCTCGAAACTGTGATTTTATATCCTTCAGCAGATTTAGAAAAAGTTTAATCTTTTCTCCTCAATATTTTAATACTCTCCTTCTTATAACCCAACTATATGTATCTCAAGTATTTTGAGCTGCTTCACCTGTATCTTCTATTCTTTTGTGTCCATGTTTTTCTATAAGCTTCAGGTTGGATATTTTCTGTTGACTCTTTGAAATCATGAATACTCTCTTTGTGGGTTACAGGCTTGTGTTGAACACATCCATCAAGTCCTTAACTTAGGTATTGTATGTTGCAGTTATAGAATGTAAATTAGATTCTTACTTTTATTGATTCTAAATATATTTTGAAATCATTTATCTTTTCCATCCATTTTCCCCATAGTTTACTGCATTTTATTTTAATGTATTAACCACATTATTTGGAAATATTTGCCTGATACATCCAATATATGGATTATCTCTGGTTCTGTTCACAAACATATTGCCACATCTAAGTTTATCTTCTCGCATAGATTGTGACCCTAAACTGGTTGGTTCTCATCATCTACTAAGAGTTCCTTTATACATTTTTTTCAGTTTTAAAATAGTGTGGGATATTCTTTTTTTATTCTTTTTGGTTGCTTTGTATTGAGGGAATGAGCCTGATAACATCTTCTAGATCATGACTGGAACTTTAAGTTGTGTTAGTGAAAGGATTTTCTTCTTTAATCAAGTAGAAAAGGCAGAATTATCCTTTTTACTCAGGATCAAAATCACAATTGAACATGGAAAGTTCCTTTCTGTTTCTTAAAGGTATCTGTTGATTCAGCTGCTTCATTCCCTGTCAAGTAGGAGTAGGTTCAGTTTTTCTCCTCATCGACTAAGACACTGTCCTAACAGTTTAAGCGTTAATTCTCTCATAGGAATGAACAGAAGCTCTGCCCAATGTTTTTCACTGGCTGTACACCTGCACCTTCTCTTCTGAGCAAAATACTCCCGATAAACCGGGTCAGCCTCCAATGACCTGTCATAATCCCTTCTCCACAGTGCATTAGAATAACCTACTTCTTCACTGATTTGTTGTTTTAGGTGGCCTTCCTGGTTTAGCTTTAAGTAATTATGACCCAAACATCCAGTAAGTATGAATTGAACAACAGTGGATTTTAGAATAGGTGATAGAATAAAGTCAAACATTCTGTTCAGCTCTCATATTTTACAGTATTGCTACACAGTAGGTTACCAAAACACAGGAATCAACATTAGACAAGATTTGCATCAGTTCTCATGTACAAAGATCCTATTTTACATTACCCTGTTCATCTGACAAGAAGATGTGTTTGCTGTTATTTGTACACATTTAATTGTTATACAAAATAATTGAGTGTCTACTGTGAAAGTTCTGTGGCATGAAATCTCTGAGTCTCATGAACCTATAGATGGAGCCTTCAAATCTCTGAGAAGCATACATGCCACGGGAACTGGCATTTGAAAACTAAATATTTAATAGAAAGTATGCCAATAACAGATCAAATAAACATAAACATTCTATTCCAGTTCACAATTTTAGTGCTCCATGAAACAATTTTCTAAACTTATGTTTAAGATAGTAAGCCAACACTGCAGCTGTTGCTTTCAGACATGGATGGATTGACTTCTGGCTCATTCAGGGATTGGTAATTATATAACATGGTTTTAAAAGCGACCTTAATTTCTCTTTTCTATCCTGAACTATGGGGACATTATTTAACAAGATTTTACATTTGAGTTCCAAGAGGAAAATATACCTAACATAATAATACTTATTCTAGAATTATGTATTTTGCAAAAAAAGAAATAATTGTAAATATTACAAAGAAAAATTACCATATCATGCTTAGTCCTCAAAGTCCCCCTGCAAGAAACATTTGTATTATTTTAAGCATTTTTTCAGTTTCTGGAAATAATACAAAGTCTAGTAAGAATCACTAAAATACTGTAGTAAAGATATCTTATCTCATTTTATAAATTTTGGTAGCTGATTAAAGTCCCTGAGTGCTTCTTTATGAACAGAATACTAATTAGAAATATATAGATAGATTTTAAAGAGTAGAGCTCCAAGTCAGGTAAACTTATCTTTTTGGGGCTGACCAAACAAAGACAGCTATTGTTTACATCTTCATATGGAACTTAATATTTACAAGTAAAATATAATACCTAATTTCCCTTATGTGCAAACACTTTCAATATTACTGACATCCCTAACTGCTATCATGCTGCTCAAAAACTGTTGCTTTTGTTTTTCTGTAATACATATGTTCTTAAACATGAATATATATGAGTGACATAGGGTTTTTGTCCAAAAGTGTGTCCCTTGTCTTCAATCTCAGAGATTCCAAATATCAGTCCAGAGTGGGACTCAGGAGCATGCATTATAATGATGGAAATCTGATCCAAATGGTCGAAGGATAACATTTGATAAATATGACTTTAAGCACTCTAGTAAGTACTCTGTGACACTGTGGTTGTTCTTTAATAATTGTGAGACTCAATTTTCCATATTTGAATTTATAGAATAATTGTAATTGACCTATCACATTTTTTAGGTAGACTTTTAGATATAAGGTAATGATAGCAATATTATCTTATTTTTATATTTAACATCAATTAGAAATCATGGTACAAGGATGGAAATACTGATAAACTTACTTGTATATAATACTTTGTATACTTTTGATGTTTTATAAAGTTTGTATTAGTTGTTGCACACACACATGCACACTCACAAACCAAAACCAAACAAACTAAAAAAGAAAACACTGTACGCATGAGAATATTGAGGTGAAGAAAGAATAAGTGACTTAAATTGAGAGTACAGAGGGACTGAGGTCCATCGATTCTGGGCTCAGTGCCCTCCTGAGTACAGTGCAATGCATCCCTATCATGAGAGCTGATAACTGCTAAATTGCTACAGAAAGTTGACTCACCCATGCAGCTTAGTGCTAACCGTGAAACAGGCAATATGCCAGATACAACAGTTAATGAAGCAAACACAATTCCTTTCCCTCAAGAAGCTTACATTCTACAGTGGAGAGAAAAGAATGGACAGAGGGGGTGAGCCACAGGTAAGTTGGTGAGTCCACGAGTTAGGAATATGCCTAGCATATATTAGAAGAATCAAGGAAGTCAATATGATTGTAAATAAGGAGAAAGGAGGAGAAGAGGAGGAGATAAGATAAAAAATGTTAGATAGCTTAAGAGGGGAGGAGGGGGTGAGATGTATGGAAAGAGTAACATGGAAACTTACATTACCATATGTAAAATAGATAGCCAACGGGAATTTGCTGTCTGGCTCAGGAAACTGGAACAGGGGCTCTGTATCAGCCTAGAGGGGTGGGATGGGGAGGGAGGTGGGAGGGAGGTACAAAAGGAGGGGATATATGTATACCTATGGCTGATTCATGTTGAGGTTTGACAGAAAACAGCAAAATTCTGTAAAGCAATTATCCTTCAATAAAAAGTAAATTAATTTAAAAAAATCTTAGCTTTGTGGATCAACAGTGGGACTTTGGCTTTTAACATGAATGAGATAGAAAGTCATTAAAGTTTTCTGATCAAAGGAGTACTGTGATCCAACTTACGTTGTACCAGGCTAATTATGGTGTTTTGTTTTGTTTTGTTTTTTTGAGATTGGGCTTCCCTGATAGTTCAGTTGGTAAAGAGTTTGCCTGTAATACAGGAGACCTCAGTTTGATTCCTGGGTTGGGAAGATCCCCTGGAGAAGGAAAAGGCTACCTACTCCAATAGCTGGCCTGGGAAATTCCATGGACTTTATAGTCCATAGAGTCACAATGAGTCAGGCATGACTGAGCGACTTTCACATCACTTCACTTTTTGAGGTTAGTATAGGCAGAATAAAATAGAAAGCTATTGAAATAAGAGATGTAAGTGACATAAGCTAGCTTGTTACTTGTGGAGGTAGTGAGAAGTTATCAGATCCACTAATATGGAGGTAGAAAAATAATTTTTGCCAACAGATTGGATATTGGGCTTGAGAAAAGGAAGTCAAGAAGACTTCAGTGCTTTTCTCCTGTGTATCTAGAATGATGGACTGTCAGGAATATAAGGACAAGCAGGGCACAATGTCTTTTTGAAGGAAGACTATGAGCTCAGTTTGCACATTTTAAGTTTGAGATGCTTAGCAGACATTCAATTCTATATCCTAACTAGGGCAATGGGTTCAAGGAGACAATTAAGGGAAAGATTCAGATTGAAATATTGAATCTGGGAGTCCTCAGCATATACTCAATGTAATGGCATTTATGAAACTAGATAAGGCCACCAGTGGAGTAGACACATAATGCAGAGAGCCCAGGGCAGAAGCTGAGTAGAACCTTAGAAGAATCTAAAAGGTAAACGGATGAGCATCTAGGGATATAGAAGTAAACCAGGTAAGTGCTTTTATCCTGGATAGCAAGTGATGAAAATGCTTTGAGGGCAAGAACATGATCAACTCTGTCAAATGCTTCATGTCATGTATATAATCTACTGGTTGATTACCAATGTGAAAGTACCCAGTGATCTTCGTAAGAACAGTTTTCACAGTGTGAATAAGATATGGTATAAAAAGTCTGATCAAAGTCGGTTCAAGAAAGAATGAGAGAGAATTTTAGACAGCAGATTTAATAAATTCACAAAAATAACTTAGCTCTAAAGGGAAGAAAAGAAAAAAAGTGAATTAAGAGAAAAATAGCGTTCAGAAAAGTTTTTTTTTTTTTTTTTTTTTTAAGATTGAAGGAATGGCAGTGTGGCTGTATTCTGGAAAAAATAAACAACAGAGAAAAAAGTCTGATAATAAAGAGGAGAATACTTCTCTCCTGGTCCAGCTGTTAAGAATTCACCTGCCAGTGCAGGGGACATGGGTTTGATCACTGGTCCGGGAAGATTCCACATGCCGTGGGACAAGTAAGCCTGGGTGCTGCAACTACTGAAGCCTGCGTGCTCTAGAGCCCATGATCTGAAACAAGAGAAACCACCACAATGAGAAACCCACCCGCCACATCTAGAGAGTAGCCCCACTCGCTGCAACTAGGGGAAGCCTGTGCCCAGCAGTGAAGACCAAGCACAGCCAAAAAGAAATAAAAAAGAAAAAAAAGGCCATAGAGGAGAGAATTGCTAGATTATTTTCCTGAAAAGGATGGGAGCTAGTGCCCAGAGGCAGGCAAGGACTTTATAAAAAAACAAAAAACAGGCAGTTTATTCCTGATAACGGGGAAAGTGTAGGGCCTTAGTAGATGCAAGTGTTACTGGCCCTCCGGAGTCTGTCCCCAGGTAAGGTCCTTCTGCTGGTGTCCTCAGAGGCAACAGAAGCAAAGGAAACCTTTGCTGTTTGCTGAAAGGACAGAGAGGCGTGCTCAGGCTCTAGGCTGGGGTCCCCAAACTCGTGGATTGAATGCCTGATCTGAGGTGGAGCTGAGGTAATAATAATAGAGCTAACGTGCACGGTAAATGCAATGCATGTGAATCACCCTGAAACCACTCCGCACTCCCGTGTCCTTGGAAAATCTGTCTTCCTCAGAGCTGGGCCCTGGTGTGAAAAAGTGAGGGACCAGTGCTCTAGAGCGCATGCGCCCCTTGAAAGGCCGCAGCAAGGGCCGCTTTACAGAGTGCGTTTCCGGCCTGAGGAGGGGGCGGAATTCTCGGCGCAGCGGCAGCCCGCTCCCCTCTCGCGAGATCGAAGCGCCAGGGGCGGCATCTCTGCAATGGCCGCGCCCTGCCGAGCGGAGGCTTGGGCGTAGCCATTTCACGCCAGGAGCTCAGGTGTGAAGCCCCGGCGTGAGGCTCTGCACGTGGCATCTTATGAGCAAGCAAAGCTAGAACCAGGAAAAGGAAAAGGAAAAAAAAAAAAAAGTTAGACTTTATTTTATGACCCAGATTCTACTTGTATTTCCTGAGACTTGTTGATGAGCTTTGCAGGTGACACAAATAAGGTATGGAAGCCATTCTGTTCTGGAAGCTGGCGGGGATTTCTCTCTTGTTTTCTCAGTGATTTATGCAGCCAGGCATTGAAGTGACTGGGAGGATGAGGGAAGAGGTGTTGGAGATTTGAACTGAGGAGAAATAAGGAGTGTGGGACTGTGACTGGATTATCAAAACTGTAATGTGATTCCTCTGGATCACTCGGAGCTTTGTTTTGCCGCAGGAATGTAAACTGAAGCGTCAGCAATACTAAGCTAAGTTGTCACTCACTTATTATCCACACTGGTTCAAATATTAGTTTCACTCTCTAAGTCTTTACTATATTTGTATGAGTCCTTCTTACGCCTATGTCAGGTGTTAGTCTGAGATTTGCGCGAGTGTTTCAAACCAGAATCCAGAATGCTTATAATTTCACTACCTTGGCTTCTGTGATGGTTCAGCGGGTAAAGCATCGACCTGGAATACAGTAGACATGGGTTCAGTCCCTGGGTTGGGAAGGTCCCCTGGAGGATGGCATGGCAACGTCTCCAGTATTCTTGCCTGGAGAATTCCATGGACAGAGGAGGCTGACAGTCCAGTGGGTTACAAAGAGTGGGAAACAGCTGAGCCACGAAGCCCAAGCCAAAGGCATGAGTGGGTAAGACCTGAGGGTTCATATACCGAATTAGGGGAAGGCTTTTCTGGGTTAGCTCCCCTCTGTGACTGTGTATGTCCTATAGCCCAAGGGCCCCCCGTCACCCCTGTGTCCAGGCTAATGAGCTTTCTATCAGTTTCATCTGCCTTACCTCTTTTTTTTTTCCATGATAGTCTGTGGCTAGGACTCCCCTCAAGGCAAAGTCACAGGAAGGGAAAAACCAAGATGAAACACAAATCTCTGCTTCACTCCTTCGATATTTCATTTTTCTGCACAGGTCTTACTTTTCAGAGTGCTTCATTAGTAATTTTGGTTTTTGGTTTTGTATTTTATCCACAATTTTATTTTTAATCCACATAATTTATGAGCTGTAGTGAATTATGGGCAGTATAGACAAGAATCCAGAATTTCCAGCCTTGTTTTGGTAGAAATAATATAAAAGTTGGTAAAGTCTGTCCTACGTAGTGTTTCATACGTTTTCTATGATGTGAACTGGTTTTAGGGGAAAAAAAAATGTATACAGCATAAAAGATAGAGCAGAGATACAGAGTCGTAGCCAGATAGAATTCTCCTTGAATTTCTTATAAACTTTACTTATTAGATATATTCTTTTCTAAGAGACAGTCATATTCTTGCCCTTCAGTTTTATGAAGATTTCTTATATACTTACAAAATATTATCCCTTTTTACTTTAATTGTACTCCCAGTGAGCTCTCTTATTTATAACTTGAAGAGAGTTACAAATGCAGAGATAGGATACGAGACTTTAAAAGGTATTTATTTTAAATCCCAGGAGGTTTTAAGCCCTCTCCAAAGACAAGAAGTTTTGAGATGGATCAAGTACAAATGGAATGCTTGGGGACACATACTTGGGCCATGGCTCTAGGGCTTGTTGGGAAAAGGAAAGGTGTAGGATCATACACTACCCACTGAACACAAGGTTGAAGTTTTTCTGTGCTGTGCGCGCTCTTTTTTCCACTAAAATGTCCAGAGAGACTAATCTTTTACGCTGTGTCTGTGGATTTTCTGTAAGATAGGAAACATTGCAGTATTAAGGGCTTCATGAAGGAAGCTTTATGTAACACATGCATATCTAACATATAGTTTTAGTTCTCTAAGAGGCATTCAGCTCAAACATTAGTGCCAATTTTCGACTGAAAACGTTACTGGCCCCAAAAGTCAGCTTCTCTTGAGTGATATGATTTTGTCTGCTTATTTCTTTTTTGACATGTAGAGACTTCTCTTTTTCTAGCTGAACTTTCCTTTTCTTTTTTCTAACTTATCCTTGTTTTTTCATGGTAATATATGGAGTGTCAACTTATCAAAATCAGTTGAATTCATATGATATTTTCCTTGACTATTCTATGAAAATTGGCGTTTCTAGTTCCAAAATAAACACAATGTGGAGTAAAACCATCTGTGGGACAAAACTCCTGTCTTAAAAAATAAACATTTTTTTTTGAACTGGGGATCTTTGGGTTACCCTGGCTTGGGCAATCTCAAGCTGGAAATTAGTTTAGCTAGTAATCCATGGGAACTCCTCAGCACAAGTTCTTGAAATTAAATCTAAAATTGTTTTGCTAAGTCCTTATGGTGCTAAAAAAAAAAAAAAAAAAAAGTGGGTGTTTTTGTATTTATCTTTTTGTCCTTAAAAAAGAAAATGGAATTCAACTGGCTTGATGTCACCTTTGCAAGATAATTCATGTTTTGGTTAAGTTTTGATAATATTAATCAATTTTGAACATACCAGAATGGAGGGGAGTGATAGTTAAATGAAAACCATTATCTAATATTGTTGGCACCCACATAATGAGCTGGTCTCATTTATTAATCCTGTGACTGCTTTCTGGAAAGTGTAGTAGATTGAAGTTCTTCAAATTTTTGAAGTCAGATATCTACATTTCTCTCTCCCTTGACTTACAAGAATGTCAGTGGAAACTATTTGTCAGAAACACCAAGATGCTCGTTCAAGCTTGTTTTTGCTTAGCAAGAAGCCATTACAAGATTTTAGATCACCAAAACTACTGTAAAGAAACTATAAAAATAAATATAAATGATTAGCCCTTAAACAAAAGAGTTCAGCTACTATTGGTGATGCTTGCTAACCACCCCTTGTTAATAGTGAATCTCTCTGTTAGCTCCTCTTAGCAGATTGCATTTTTTGGAGAAAAGATGGATGTTTGTAAAAGTGAAAGATAAAAGTCATATCTATGGATAAATAAAGCCAAGGCCTGATGTAGGCAGAATAGTGCAGAGGCTTATAAAGAGCTGAGGTAAGGACAAGACTGTGCTCACTCCAGTGCATTGCAGCCATTCTTATTATTACTGAGCCAAATAGTTCTACCTTACATTGGCAGTGCTTTTCATATTTATAAAGTGATTTCACATACAGCAGTTGATTGATATCAGTTGGTAGATGCAACAAGAGGAAGTCTTGCTGTTTCTTTCTGTATTACCACATGGTCTTCAGAATAGAAAAATATCTGGGAGCTGAATCAGTTCCCTGATTTACAAACTTGTTTTATGTCTCCTGTTAAGGGTGGAACTTACCCTGGTGTAACCAGCCAGTGATCACACACAGCAGGGAACAGGTAATAGGGATTCCCCAGTTCAGCAAGAGAAACTGACAGGGAGATGGGGGGACGGAATACACGGTGAGGGAGGGAATATGAATGAACGAATTTCCTTCTTGGCTGGCTTTCTTCTGGAAGATAATGTTTGAAAACAAGAGGAAGAATTTCCATAACTTCTTTCCAACATAGCCCGAGGCCATATCCAGGTATTCACTGAAGTATTACTTCAGTGAAGAATAACACTGATGTTATTAGTAAGTCCTTGGTGAATGGAAATTATTGTTGGAATACATGGAATTCTTAATAAACATTCTAGGCAGGTGAAGGGTACTTCACAATCTGTGTCAATTTACCGACACAGACACAGAAACTACTTCAGTTCTTCTTTCTGGGAAAACGTCAAGGACCAGAGTTAAACTCTATGTATTTATACAAGTTGATAAGATGATTTATTCAACTATACTAGATGCTGTTCCTGGACTTTCTCCATGTTCAGTTATATCTTAGATAAACACTGTTTGGGACCGAAAAACCAAAACAACCAAACCCCTCAGCTTTGTTCTCTCGGTTGCCTCCTTTGCGCCGCCTGCCTCCTCTCCACCCTTCTTGCCCTCAGCTCTGGAAGCATTTAGGAGAGGAAATCTTTGGACTCTAAGCTATATCATGCTGCGGCTCCTGCTGAGTTGCTTCAGTTGTGTCTGACTCTGTGATCCCAGGGGTGTAGCCGGCCAGGCTCCTCTGTCCATGGGGTTCTCCAGGCAAGAATACTGGAGTGGGTTGCCATGCCCTCCTCATGGGGAGCTTCCTGACCCAGGGATCGAACCCAGGTCTCCTGTATTGCAGGCAGATTCTCTACCACTGAGCTACCAGGGAAGCCCCATCTATGTCATGAGGCCTGCGTAAAGATCTATATTCTCTTTGGTTTTGCTTTCAAGTAGGTTCACCTGCATTTCAGTTGTTGGTTTTTTTAATTAATTTAAAACAGCTGATACTCGCGATACCTTATTATTTCTGCTTTTACTTATTTAAAGCTAGGTATTAGTTGATAAAAATTCAATATGTTTGGATGGCCAGTATGTAAAATACAAGTGTAAATAAGCAGCCTCTTATACTTTTTATACAATTATATTAACAAATATAAGAATATGAGACACAATGGTTACTTTTTTGGTTTTCAGTTATGTATATCACTGAGAATTTTCCAAAAGAAAGCACTTGTAAATTTAATTTTCTAAAGACAGCCTTGCATTTCATGGTTTTGGTGTACATAATTAAACAAAAATAATTCCTGGTATGCTGTTCCTAGGATTTTACAATAGAACAATGATATAATGATTTAACTTGTACATGCATCTTTGCCTCAGTAAAAGTATATATGGTGATAAATATTTAAAGAATTACTAGGTCAAGAGTCAGATACCTTTGAAATGTAGTTAATTGCCCAGTTACCCTGTCAAGCCCGAGACTTATTCTTTCTCCTGGGGTGTATGCCAATGCTTATTTCTTCATGCCCTTATTGGGCATTATAACTTTTTAGTAGTTGTTAATGTGATAGGGCAAATCTTATTATAACATGTCTCTAATTTGAATCTCATTAATTATGTTGTGTTTTTTCTTAAATGTATGTTTTGTATAAAACTTCCCATAGCTTTATTCATTTATGTTTTTGGTAGTTGCTCTATTTCTTTTATAAATTCACATTTGTTTATATTTTAAATAAGTATCTCTACTGGCTACAAATATTTGATGAAAATATTTTGTAGTTTTACTTTAATAGAGCATTTTCACTTTGTAGGGATTTTTGTAGCATAAGAATTCTGTTTTATTGTTGTCACATGTATCATATTAAGCAGATAAATTAAGTGGATGAAACTGTACCCCCTTGCTCCAGCTTCCACGGAGATGTCTGTAATATATCTTATTTTTCGGAGATCCATATAAGATTTTTTTTGAAAACATGTATCTTCATAAACATTAACAAAAACAGAACTCTGACCCCTCCTATTTAGTTGCATCATAACCTGTTACTAAATTTTTTTCCTGTAGTGTGACCACAGACTATATTAGTCTCTTATTAATAGAAATGTGTGTCACATATCAAACCACATTTCCTGTTTCATGGTCGTTGTTTCCTGCTCTTATTCTGTTTCTTTCTGCTGGGAATGTCTTCCTTCATCTTACTGTTTTTACACAATCTTATCAGACTTCTTTTTTGAAGGGAATTCAACAAGTATTTCTGTTCTGAGTTGTCTTAGGTTGCTGTTACAGTCTAATTTAGTGGTGTAGAGTGAAAAGCTTTGGTGTGTCTTAGCTTCATTACCAAAAGCAGCATGACTTTTCATAAAACCGAGTCATCCTTCTGAGACAGTAGCATTGTTAATTTTCTTTTTTTTTTTTAATCTACAAAACAGATTATACAAGAATAGTGCCAGGTTCATGTGAGATGATATAGTTTTTAAAATAAATAATGTTTGTAAAAGTACTTTTCTATTAAAAATTTCAGTCTCAATTATTATTATTCTCACTGGAATTTAAAATTGCATGGGTAAGTGTTCAAATGAATTAAGATTTCTTTTTTGCATAATGAAACTTACATTTCTTTAACAATTGGTTAATTGATTTGAAATTCGGTAAACATATGTTGTTCCAAGTAGTTAGAAAACTTTAATAGGTCTTTCAAGAACAGAATCTATTCTGCCCCCTGAATATTCCACTCTATTGAGTTATACTCAGAACTAATAAGCTAGTGTACTGAAGCCTGTCAATTAGCTACACAGGTCTAGTAATTATGATCTGAAACTATTTACACACTTTCAGGCTATCTAGACTTTAAACTTAAAATTATGACCATTTAAAAAAATATCCATGATATGTTCAGTTAATTAAATTCTAGCTCATTTTCCTTTTTCTATGAAGGATTTGAATCTAAATTTGTGATAAACATGTATTGGATAAAGAATAGATGTGATTCTGGAAGCTTCACTTCTAGATTCAAAAGTTAACATTCATCTTCTCCCTCATCTGCCAAAATCTCTTCCTAAAGAATTAGAATATACTCCTTCATGCAAGAACAAAATTTTAGTCATCTGCATCACCTTTCTCACTCAACCTGTCACCAAATCCATCAGTCCTACTTCCCAAATGAATCTACCTTCCATTTTCTATGTGGTCACTGTCTTATTTGAATTATCATCATGTATTTTAACTAGATAATTATAATGATTTTGTAATTGATGTAACTCCCTCTAACTTTTCCCTCTTACCCCTTATTCACAGTGCCACTAAAAATACACATTGAATCACATTGCATTCCTTTGTTATATGCCCACATTTGCTTCTTATTCTCTACGTCCGTATAACATCCATATTTCTTTGAACGACCTTGTAAGGCTGCACAGAATCTTACCACAGCATATTTTTCCAGTTTCGGCCTTACAAACGGCAAATTCTTTTAACAATCAGATTATTTGTTACTTATTGCTTTGGCTGACCCATTTAGTTGGAATTTCCTTTCCCGTCTTCTAACCTGACAAAACCCTTCTCCCATATTACAGCTTTCATACTTACGTTGCTTTCTATATGAGTCTTTTCCTAGTCAACTCTGGTTACCATTACTTCCTCCTTTGTGTGTGGATCCCCTGCATATCAACATTATTGGTGTTTCTACATTTGCTTTGCAGTTGCTTAGTGTATTTTTACATCAAATTCGGATCTTTCTAAGATCAGACATTATGGCTTTTGCCTTACTGGACCTTTTAGTACTTGGCACATATTTGGCCCTCTGTGAATATTTATTGTTGTTTGGAACAAGGAGTAATGAAAAAGAGAACTCAAATGATCTGTGAAGAAAGGGAAGGAGAATGGGCATGTGAAACGGTATCCTTCAAAATGTAGTATATATATGTTTTTTAATTCTCCCACAGCACTCTTGCCATTTGCAATAAGTCTCATCATTCATGGGTTATTACTGAGGTCCTCACAGAAGAAATAACATTCCACTTTTGGCTGCCCTCTGCAGCACTTAGACATCGTTATTTCTCCATGGATTTCGTGTCCTTTGGGGTTTTTTCACAATCCTTTTTTTCTTCAGTAGTATCTATGATGAGGGACTGATGCCAAGTAATCAACTTTACTTCTTTTTGGGGAAAAAAAAAAAAGCCCTTCAGTCTGAACTGATGGTTTATTTTATAGACAAAAGCATCCTCCGTATTGTCTGCAAAACCCTCAAAACATTCAGCACAATATGGTAGGGTATGCCAACTGATGAAATGCCAAAGCTCCATAATGGAAAAAGAAGAAAAGGATCAAAATTCTTTTCACCTAAGAAATTGCTATTAGTTCAAGTAGCACTTAACTAGTGAAATGAATATGCCCTGGAGCAGAAATTTCATCTTTGGCAGCTGCAATACCTAAGACCTACCGGCTGTTCTTTTGTTTCTGCTTATTCAGAAAGGCTCATTTTCAAGGGGGATGATTCAATTTGGATTGAATTCCACGTTTTTTAAAAAATTATTCTAAAATGAGGTATTGGGTGGATCACATCGGGTGTTCTCCCACTTGCAAATCCCTCATTATTTAATGTAATGTAAATTTAGCTTACTGACAGCACCTCTCGTGTCTGCCACCCAGTTTTAAAGTGCCGGAGTATGTTTCTACATAACAGGACGGAGAGGAAGTGCGTGTGGGCACGAGATTGAAGAGGCAGAAGAGACAAGGCTGGCATATGATAATGATCCGCCTAGTTATATTCTCAGGAATACAGTGTGAAGACGTTAATGTGCCACTGTAAAGGAAAAAATGAGACAGAGATTTTGCTGAGCTGAGGGAGGTATCGCAGCACCTAATACACAACAACTGTCGGAAGGTTTCTGATGACACTGTTTATAAGAGAAAGTTGGGTAAAATATGTACATCTTCTGTCTCCTTCCTCTTGAGTGAAGCATAATGAGTTCTGAAAGACAGACTGTGGTCCTATTTATTGTACACCTAGATTATATGATGCTGGATCAATAACCTCCGCTCAGAGCCTACCGCTAAGTAGGGGGGATTCTTTTATTAGCCATCCAGTGGATGGCTTATTTGCAGTGTTGCCTTAGCAAATAAAAATAAGAACACTAAGATAAATTTGAATTTCAGATGAAAGATAATTCAAAGTACAGTGTGTCCCATGCAATATACTCAAATACTCATTGCTTATCAGAAATCCTAATTTAACTGAACCCCCAATATTTTACCCAGCAATTCCTTACTAGGATATCAGAAGTCCATTAAATAGGCATAGATTTTCTCCTGATGTTGAGGTATGCCTTAACACAAAATGAGCAACAAATACCAGACACATCAAGCAAAACCCCCAAGCCAGAGGTCTTTAACTAGAAGGAAATATTGTCATTTATAGCCTTTTGATCTTTTTAATGCCCCATATGTGGATTGGATATGTATATACACCGAGACTTCCAAACAACCCACCTGAGCTTTTGTCTTGAAAAATCTCTTTTATGGAAATCAGGAGACATATTCAAAGATGCTTATTGCAACATTGTTTGTGAAGGTTAACAAAAAAAAAAAAAAAAAAAGGTATACCTGACTTGTCCATCAGTAGGAAAATAAATACAAACACATGGTCTGTTCTTTGATTTTGAGCACAGGGGAATGTGGTTTATATATGGACTCTGGATGCAGACATCCTGATTTCAAATACCAGGTCTACCATGTATTAATAATGACCTATGTAGTAGGTAGTACATTGTACAAGTTGCTTAACTTCTCTGTGCTCCTTTTAGATTGTCTATAAAATAATAATAATATAAAATATGTATACAATATTTATAATAAAATGAATTATAACTTAAAATATAAAAACAGTCTCTACAATGTAGAGGATTGTACAAAGTCTCTACAGTGTAGGACGATACAATGAATTAATACACATGAAATATTTAACACAGTAATTGACACCTAGTCTACTAAGAAAGCTGGCTTCCCTGGTTGCTCAGCTGATAAAGAGTCTACCTGCAATGCAGGAGACCCCAGTTCAATTCCTGGGTCAGGAAGATCCACTGGAGAAGGGATAGGCTACCCACTCCAGTATTCTTGGGCTTCCCTGGTGACTCAGTCAGTAAAGAATATGCCTGCAATGCAGGAGACCTGGGTTCGACCCCTGGGTTGGGAAGATCCCCTGGAGAAGGGAAAAGCTAAGCACTCTAGTATTCTGGCCTGGAGAATTCCATGGACTGTATAGTCCATGGGGTTGCAAAGAATGGGACACGACTGAGTAACTTTCACTCTACCAGGAAACCTGGAAAGGTTCAGTTAATGTTAGTTTATATCAAAATGAAATACTATATAATAGCAAAATAAATGAACAGAAAAATAGGGACAATTATTAATAGCATCTATATGAAACAAAACAGGCAAATCAATGCCATACATTACCTGATGCTTATATGTAGTAAACATGTAAAACTATATATTGAATGATATCAATATAAAATTATGATGTAGATGTCTCTGAGAAAAGAAAAAGAGTTAGAGGAAATAGAAAGTTATTTTTAAATTTGTAATTATTTTATTTAAAAAACAGGGAAAAATCACAAAATGGCAATATTTGGTAATTCTTCATTTCTTTATATTTGTTATTATGTCCCCTGTAGTTTGCTATGTTTGTTCAGACAAATTCAAAAGTAGGTGGTGTATAGAGACAAAGACTTGTAGCCTAGAGAAGTTCTTTGGTAAAGTCTTGCTTTTTATATGATATCTGCTGAATTCATGTGCCAATGTCATATGTATGAACTATATCAAAAGATTTTAAAGCAAATGTCTAAAATATGCCAGGTACATTTTAAATGTGACTATCAGGTAGAGTAGAATTCACCCTTCCATGATGAGGCTAAAAGAGAGTAAGTTGCTAATTGTCAGGCTAGGAAGTTACAGTGTTGGGAATCAGGTCTATGTCTGCCTTCTCACTGTTCAGTCTCTCGGTCATGACCAACTTTTTTGAGACACCGTTGACCATAGCCCACCAGGCTCCTCTTTCCATGGGATTTCCCAGGCAGGAACACTGGAGTGGGTTGCCGTTTCCTTCTCCAGGGGATCTTCCCCTCCCAGGGATGGACCCTGTGTCTCCTGCACTGGTAGGTGGATTCTTTTCCAGAGACACCAGGGGAAAGCCCCTGTCTGCCTTACTTCTGACTTAACTCTCTTTTCATTTCACTTAGTGCAACCCACTTTTACAAATATCTTTTTCCCCAGTTATAATAGGTTGGTGATCTACTTTCAGAAATTTTATTCTCTTATATTGAGAACTTTGTTGAAACTGTACATATTCTGTATGATAAATTTTTTTCTTCACTTCTATCCAAGGTATTAGCATTTTTTTTTAATGACCTGTCAGGCAGTGAGGGGTAAGAAACATAATTTAAAACATACAGGGAGTGGGAAATCCAGCTTAGCCTAGAATTTGGGATCAGGATCTTTCTAGCATATAGTATTTCTGAAGAAATTATCATATGAAGTACTATTTTTAAATAGAAAAAAAATAAACTTATTCTATAGGTATATTTTCACCAAGTGTTGTTAGTTTAGTCTTTAGGGTTTGTTTCTGAAGTAGGTGTTTCTGATGTTGCAGAACAATGTTCTGGTTAATGAAGACTCTATTAGTACGTGATATAACCTTTATATGCACTGCATGCATCCATAAAATGCAAAGAATGTAGCTTATTCATGACAGCTGGATGAAGAACTTTAAATATATTTTATTTATTTCAGTATATGCAAAGCTTCCATTTCTCATCACATACAAAGCATATAACCATAAAAATTAATGTCAACAATAAAATAAATTTATCATATTTCATAAAAAATTCTAAATAAATAAAATTCATGTAGACTATGATATGAGATGATAACAACATGCACCTGAATCTGTAGTATTTAAGATGACAAGAATTACTTATATAATCATTTGAAACTGAAGGTAAAAAAATGACAGAAATGTTCAATCCCTTGGCTAGTTTTGAATGCTGGAGATAAATGGAAATTTAATAATGTAACAAGTAATAGATAATGTTTTCTGACATGCATTATTTCCAAATGCTTTCCAAAAAGCTTATTAATGGTGAGTTAAACTTTTAGAACAGGAGAAGTTCCAAAAAGAACTAAAAATGCAGTAAATTTTAACATAGCCTAATGTTTTATATTTTTAAAAGAGTCAAATTCTCTCTTCACATAAAATTATTGGAAACATTCTTGAGATATCTCTTCTTCTAAGGAAGAAATGTATGATTAAATATAATTAACAATGGATGAGAGCACAATAACATTGTGTAAAAAGTGAAAGAATGATTATGTTCCATTTTGTAGAGTTAATTTTTTTTTTAAAGTAAAAATTCTGTATCATATCAGACACACAGAATATAATAGTTGAAGATCAGAAGCACTCACCTGCCAGTGCAGACGAGGTAGGAGACACGAGTTCTCTCCCTGGGTGGGGAAGACCCCCTGTAAGAGGGCATGGCAACCCACACCAGTATTCTTGCCTGGATTATTCCATGGACAGAAGAACCTCGCAGATTACAGTACATGGGGTCACAAAGAGTCTGACATGACAAGCTACTTGAAAAAAAGTGAAAGTGAAAGTCGCTCAGTCATGTCTGACTCTTTGCGACCCCACGGACTATACGGTCCATGGAATTCTCCAGGCCAGAATGCTGGAGTGGGTAGCCTTTCCCTTCTCCAGAGGATCTTCCCAACCCAGGGATCGAACCCAGGTCTCCCACATTGCAGGCAGATGCTTCAGCATGCAGGTAAATAAAACCATTCAGTGACAGGTTTTTCTAAGAAAATTATTTAAACTAATACTTAGTTTTTGTGCTATTGTAATTGAAAGAATGGAATTAAATTTCATTTTGATAAATTATCTATATACAGTTTGTGTGTACGTGTGCTTCAATGCTCAGTCCAGTTTGACTCTTTGCAACCACACAGACTGTAGACTGCCAGGCTTCTTTATCCATGGGATTCTCCAGGCAAGAATACTGAAGTGGGTTGCCATTCTCTTCTCCAGGGGATCTTCCAGACCCAGGAATTGAACCCAGCTCTCCTACATTGCAGGCAGATTCTTTACCATCTGAGACACCAGGGAAGCCTTACTTATATACAAAAACTTATATTGAGCTTGCTTATAAAGCTCAATATCAAAATATTAAATAGAGTGAATAACAAAGATAAAACATGTATATTCTTTGAATGAAGGAAATTGACATTTATCCATAAATATATTTCATTTCTTCTGTCAAGAAAAAAAAATTCTTATAATTAATTTGAAGTAGAAGGGCACTCAGTGGTAACACTTTTCATTTATCTAAGACTATTTATTATATCTTTAAAAGTGAAATTGTGAGTAATTATGCCCCACCCCCCCAGATGGACATCAAAATAAAGAAAAGAACACCTGAGTAAGAAGTAACTAATTGTTGAACACTGTCATCCTCATTTTTTAAATTTACGTTATCTTATGCACTTTTAAATTTTGATTTGAAGGGGAAGTAAATAAAGAAGGAAAAATTACATTTTTCATTGTAGTTTTTATAAACTATTTTAAAATGCCATTGAAATATAATTACTATTTTATTTTTGTGAGAATTCATTCACCACCATTATTTTTCATATCTACCTCATTATCTTTTTCTTTTGTAATGTTTATTATGGTTAAAATACAGTAGAGGTCGTTACATATTAGTGGTCTATCTGCCTTCATATCCATAAGTGGCTATATATCTAAGAGAAAATAACAGATCATTGAAATAGATTTTTATTATGTGAAAAATACATTTAATACTAGGTTACATGTAAAATATCCTTCTCTATTTAAATCAAATATAAAATATCTAAATAATAGTGTCTAAAGAAAATGGTCCTTATATCTTAATGACCAATACCAAATGAAATCGATTTGTAACTCGGAAATATTACATAGCACATGTATTTATGCTTTAAATTTAGGCTAAATCAAAATGACTCAGTTTTTGCAGAAACTTTTTGATATTCTCTTTTATTAGGTTCATTTAGACTACAAATGATGATATAATGTATGAAATTATATCATCATTTGTATTATAAATGAGCCAAAACTATATAAAGTATATGCAAATTGCATAAAATAAAAAATTTAAAATTATGAACAAAAATGAAAAACATTAAAGTTAATATAGGGAAACTAAAATAATAACATGATCAGAATTTTTCACACAATTTGGTGATCTTCACAAATTTCTACAGAATCCTAAATAGTAAAATCTGTAAGGATAGGCATTATATCTGTCTTCTAATTACTTATTAAATCACCTTTGTTAAATTTAATGTGAGACTGGACACAGAGTAGACACTCAGTAAATGTTTGTGAATGAATGAAGGAGATATACAAATCAGAAGTCAGCTTTTCTAGTCTTATTTATGTTCAAATGCACACACATAAAGTAGTTTAAAGTTTAGAGAGTATGCAGGATAATACTTTTTAACATCTTCATATACTTACTGGCAGCATAGTCTTATATAATTTTGAGCAATTTTAATAATTATCTTTGTGGCAAACTATCTGTTTTAGATGTACTAATTGTCCTGCATATAAATTTCTTGAGCCTACTTAAAAGAAGAATCAATTTTCTAAAACTTATAGATCTATTTTAAATGTGTGAAACTGTGCAATATATGCCATAATTTGGAGGGTTCTTTCATAGATGTTCTGTGATAAAGCAGTATCATTTAGTGTAGTGACATTATAGTGTGGACTAGTAAGTAATCTATTTAATTACAATTCTAAATTAATTTCAGTAATGAAATATATCCGTACATCATATCCCTGTTCTTAGGCGGTAATTGTCCATTACCATTCTTTCACCAGCTTTGTGAATTACAGAGTTTGCTAATTACATTTTGTATTATGAGGTGTACATTGGTATGTATGGGGAACAGTGCATCTTCTTTTTTTGTAGAGATAATTTCTTGATTATTTGTTTAGTGCCTACTTAGCAAATACACAATACACAAGCATCAAGATTTTGTTTGCTTTCAGAAACAAGCATTCAACACAACCAGAACATAACCTAGAAATGAATTTCCATCAAAGAGCCAGTTCATATTGTGACAGAATCCAAGTGGCCTCTAATTTACTGTCTGTTGCTTTTAATGGAATACAAATTTATTACTGAAAGATCAGAGACCACAGTAACAACAACATTCATTATTGTGATAATAACCCAAAAGTGTGATTTGCAAGGAAAAGTGGCAGGCCAGCGGAAAAAGTTCCTGGATAATGACTCTTCACAGTAGTCAAGAGTATAATTTAGTATCTTTATATTAATTTCAGGAATTCTAAAGGCAGAACTTTTTAAACATTGACTTTTCTCAATTTGATCTTTTGTGATTCTCTAAAATACATACATCCAGATCACAAATTCAGGGGACTTTTCACTTTATTGTAAAAAAGCCTGCTCAGTATTTTTATTCCTAATATTTTCTCACAAGGGTGTGGGGGAAAACCAGGGCAAAATTAGAAGGAACTGATCTGTTACAGGTTCTCTGATCAGTAGGCTCCTGTACATAATGGGTGACACAGCTTCCGTTTCCCTACAGTTACAGTTTAGGAATAGATCCCCCCTTTTAAGCTTGTGTTTAATCTAAGTTCTGATGGTTGTACTTCACAAGACATGCAGACAAAAAGTAAATAAATAAGAAACATCGAAATGAAGAAATACCAGTAAATACTGCTATTTGGTATAAAGATGGTGTTAAGTTTACACCTGTAACCTTTTCCTGAAGGAGAAATGTTTAGAAAGGATCATTTAGTTCAGTTGTGCTGAGGGTGTTTTCTGAGTTAGCCAGATACCTGTAGGGTTTTCAACATCCATTTTATTTCTGTCTTACATCCATTTTATGTTAAATGAACAATATTTTCAACTGCACTAATACATCAAAGTTATTGATTCTTTCAAAGTGAATTGCATAAATGTTTCACTTCAAAGCATTTTAATACATACATAATACTTCTCAGTCTCCACTCCATGAATAACTAGTGATCTTTATGCTGCTGCTTGTTCCAATATTGCTTTCACTTGGCAATCAGGTCCAGTTCCAGAGAGGGCTACTGTGAGTGTGTAGGGCCCATTCTTTGGCAAGTATACACACAATTAAAGTCAGGGCTACCTCCCTGTCATCCGAGGTACAGAGACATGCATTAAAACTAACAAAGCGATAAAAGGGACCTGAAATTGAAGCAGTTTAAGAAATGACAGTTTAATGAAAGCAGTGTAAAAATACTATCACTGTGATGGAAAACATCTGTTCTCCACGACTCTTGAGTGATGGAAGTTTGTGAGGCTCTTGAGGAATGTGTTGCCAGCCTATGGTTATATCAACAGCAGGTCAGGCATGGCCTGTCTCTTATAATATCATAGTTATGATTGTCCAAACATATACCATCCCAGCCAATGCTTTGTCTTCAGCATTGCAATAGGTTGCCTTAAAGCTCCTTTCTTTTCACTGCTTATTGGGCTTTTTCATCAGAGTGTGGAAGTAATACTACTGAACTATAAGGAGAAAGAAGATAATATATACCATTGAGAGTTGTTTGTAAAGCAAAAAGTGCATAAATATAATTCTAGTTAAAATAATCAAAAAGAGATATTTTCAATTTAAGATCTTTGTTTTAAAATTATGGTTGTAGGCAACAGTTCATGATTGCTTTTGTTTTTATTCAAGTAGTTTTTGCTCCTCCCACCACCAAATCATTTATTCCAGAGAGCAAAAATATATGACAGCAGGTAAATATTTTTAACAGCAGTGCATTGAAGACCATCACTGTGTGACAGAGTTAAAGTGTTTTCCCGTGGCATTTGAATTACTGTAATAGACTTTCACAAGAGAGGACAAAAGTTTATTGATATTCCAAATTGATGATATGCAAGTGCATTAGTCTCCTGCCCCAAATTTGAAAGAAAATAGAACCTAATACTTTAATTTAAAGATCATTGTTTTTTTTTCTTATTTCTTATTCATCAAGTAATTTTTGAAATGAAATTTTAGAGGTGAAAAATCCAAAATGTGATATAAATATTTTCTTGGAGATAAAAAAAGGAATCATTTCTCAGCAGCAAAAGTAGTTAAATCAGGTGCTATTCAGAGATGCTAACTAATTAGTTATATGTGAGTTTAAAACAAATACAAAACATTAAGTTGTTTAAGCAGTTCATCTCTGTACTTATTCCACCAATGGAAATGTTTTCCCATCCGCCAACCCAAGGAATTATCAGGTCTGTCATGGCAATTTTAATCATTTATTCAGTCTTGTCTACTACCTATATAGTATCCCGCTGAATTAGGTGTTCATGAATTGAGGGATGGGATGGGTGAGGACAGAATTACACATGTAGTTACTATGTGCAAAATCTGACTTCCTTATTTATGTGTCTCTCAGTAACTTGTTTTTTTTTTTTAGCAGAGCATGAAACAGTGGTTGTTTGGAGATGTTTCAGTATTCTTATGCAGTGAAGATGTTTTCTGTATAGCTTGTATGCTTCTGTGTGTGTGCTTACTCACTCAGTTGTGCCCAACTCTTTGCAACCCTGAGGACTGTAGCCCGCCAGGCTCCTCTGTGCATGCAGTCTTTAAGAATACTGGAGTGGGTTGCCATTTCCTTCTCCAAGGGATCTTCCCAACCCAGGGATCAAAGCAGCATTTCCTGCATTGCACAGCATTTCTTGCAATTCAGGAGAATTCTTTACCCACTGAGCCATTAGTGAAGCCCAATATGCTTATGATGAGTGGAATAATCCAAATGTGAAGCCAAGTCAGAATTTTTATCAACAGTTTTTAGTTCACGTTTGTAATCCTGCCCAACCATATATTTTCCAGAACAAATCAATAGTGAGGAAAAAATTACCCTTCATATTTAGGAAAGAAAATTTCTGTGGAGGGAGAAAACTATATAATAATTTTTGACAAACACAATTAAGAATAGTTTTTATACAGCACTCTTCCATTTTCAATTATATTTAGATTTTTAAGATTTATCAGGAAGAAAAATTTAGCTATGTGTTAAATATCTTTAATAATACCATTTAATATCTGACCTTTAGGTCAGGGCAGCTTATAGGATTTATCAATTCAAGCACAATAGATTTTCTGAAAGCATGCCAAATAGTAATAGAGTATATCTAGTTTATAAATCAGCTATCAGTTTTACAAAGCTATATTTAAACCTAGATAGTAGTCAATAAAAATCTAAGAATTGGTTGATAAATGATTTTCTGTGGATGCCATATCCGTATGATAATATTAAATATAAAAAATGATAGTTAATACATCATAAAATCCTATTATCCCATCTCTGCCTCAGTTATATTAACATTTCCATCAGAATTATTTTTACATATTTCATTTCTCTTGCATCTCTAAGTAAAAAAATGTGCTTCTTTCCTCTGCTGGTAAAATGATGTTCAGCAGTCTGTCACTTGACCCTTACTCTTCAGCATTCCTTTTTACATAGTTTGGGATTCATAATTTCAAGTTAGCTCAATATATTATTTTCCATTCTAAGAAAACTGTAGTTTAGGTTTGTTACTAACATGTTAGCCTTTTCTGTGATAATCGCTCTTTAAATCTTTTGACTGACTCCAAAATAGAGAAGCGTTTTGTACACATCCCCCATGTTCACGCGGAAAGTGTGGGGTAGAGTGTGGTCTTACTGCGGGACGCCTGGCTGAGAATCCTTGCGAAGTGTTGGTGCAGGACCTGATATTCAGTAGAGTTGCATTTGTTTCAGTTTTTTATTTTTTTCCCCTGTACCACTTCCCTTTGGGCTTCCTGGGTGACTCAGTGATAAAGAATCCGCCTGCCAATGAAGGAGACACGAGAGACGGGATTCGATCCCTGGCTCGGGAAGATCCGCTGGAGGGGGGAATGGCAGCCCACTGCAGTATTCTTGCCCGGGGAGCCCCATGGACAGAGGAGCCTGGCGGGCTACAGTCCATGGGGTCGCTGAGTCGGACACAGCTGAGCGACTGAGCGTACACATCCACTTTATCCCCTTTCATTATTTGCAGGGTTAGGACAGCCTTAAAGAAGTCAGCATATTCTAAACAACTGCTTATGGCATTGTGATTTCACCACCATCACAATAAAAAACTGAAAGACATAACAGATGGAAGATTTAATTTTTACTGTACTGTTAATACAAGCAATACAAAGTATCAGTCTGCAATTCCAGTTTTTCTTTGTAGCCCTAAAAATTTGGTCATTGTGTGAGGCTTTAGCCATATCTCTAGCAAGGTCATAATAATAACCCACTTCTTAAGATTATTATGGTGTTGACTTTTAGAGTTCTCTCTGAGACTACTAGGTAAGCAATTTTCACATGCATTATTATGCTTAGTTTCCAGGGACCAGATGCCCTATGGGGTACCCTCTTCTTAATCTAGGGAGATTAAGATAGTGACAATCACTTTACTTGTTGCCCATCTAGAATCCCTTAGACCCATCAATTATTTACAGCAAACAAATGTGCAGAAAACACCCTGTGTGAGATTCTAAAACAGAAGTGCTCATCACCTTGAGTTAGCTTGCAAAATGCTCCCTAAAGCTGAGATGGGAGAGCATGTGCAGGGAAGGGAGAGAACCTTAGGACTCTGGGAGGCAGTAACAGCAGTTGTGAGGACAGTTTAATTTGTTTTAATTAGCTTTTAATACTTTCACGGTAATGTTTAAAAACCCCAGTTTTAAAAATAACCCCTAAGTCGAATTTCACAGCCAATAATCCTACCTCTAACACAACTGGTCGTCCAAAGAAAAGTGGGAATGCAAATTAAATTAAACATATGTGCTCTTTCACTCCATCGTGTCCAACTCTTTGTGACCTTACGGACTGTAGCTGCCAGGCTCCTCTGTCTATGGGATTCTCCAGGCAAGAATACTGGAGTCGGTTGCCATTTCCTACCTCAAAATTAAACACATAGACTAGAATAATTGCCATTGCAGTTGTACTTTAGGGTTAACTAACAGAAATTATTTTTAATGCCTGCCCTTGCTATTGGGGAATAGTAACTCTGGTTTTAAATTTATAGAACTTTCTCTGTTTCTTTGTATAGGTTCTTTTAAAACAAAATTGTTATGGTGTATAGTTCCTGATGTTGCATTTTCCCTTTCAATAAATTATTTCATGTTTGCCTGTCATGAAAAAATAAATATAATCATTACTTTTACCTTTATTATCTCCTTTAAACAATAAAGTCAAAATATACCTGGAAATCTTAGTTACCAGAAAGAGATATAGTCAGTTTTTGGAACCAGTCCCAGATTTTATGGCAGGAAAATGTTACTCACTACAGACACATTGTATTCCTTAATTTATCTGATTACATCTTCCTGAATAATTAATATCCCCACACTATTTTGGGTCTCTAAGTCCCTCTTAATTAATTATACTCTTTGTATGTAGTTTTATATTATTTTTGAAAGTTTTCTTCTACTTGGAAAATATTATGGTATCTGGCACATAAATGTTCTATGAGCTGTTGGGTTAATCTTCACATCTCTTGGGACAATAGCTGTTTGTCAAGTTAAAATCGCACGCTTTCTTTAACCAACCTAAATCTGTATAAATGTGGCTAGCCTTATTCAAAATGTAAATCTCAAGTGCAGTCTAAGCCATGTGATTTATTTGTTGTTTGGTCTACAATGAACAGAGCATCTCACAAAAGCTACATAACATTAAATATTTTCAACTAGGTTATTGATATGGGTCTTATATGTTTTTAAAAAACAGACTTTACTTTGTAAAACTGTTACGTTTCTGAAAACAGTGGTCATGTAAAAGGTGGGATGCACCACTATCAAAATTTGGTTATCTGACTACCTAGTGATTTTATCTAATCATTCATATAATGTTTAATAATGTTTAATATCTTTTGTTATTAAATAAAGCCACACTCTGGTAAGCATTCTGACAAAGAAGAAAATATGCTTCCCATTTTAGAGAGTGAGCATAAGAGAGAGAGAATTCTAAGATATAACTATATCTCCTCTTTTATGTTGCTCAGTATCAAAGCGTTAGACTAAGATTAGGAGAGTAGAGAGTTACCTTTTTTTCTCAGAATGTGTCTGTGTATGACACAAATGTCTGTGTGAGCACAAATCACCTAGAAAGCTAGTCTTTTGCTGTAAAGAAATGTATTTATTTGTTTCTCTGTTTCTGATAGTATTTCATAAGTGTTAAGTATTAAATTTAAGGGCCCCCCCCCCAAATTTTTTTTCCTTATTTGGCCTGTTTTAATAAATCTGTTTGGGCCTGCTTAATTGAGAGGGGAAAGGAGTAAGCACGAGAATGAGAACTAAAGTGAAAGTCAGAGGGAAAGAGAATAAGAAACTGTGCAGTTCATTTCCATTGAAACTGGGTATCATTTATTTTTTTGTGTGTAATAGAATATAAAAATGATTGTGGTAATATAATTGCATATCCTTTCTGGAAATATTTTTATGAATAATACAGGTAAAATTGTTTGTGGGCAAAAGACCAAGAATAACCAGCACAGTATTGGAGTAGAACAAAGTTGAAAGGCTGGTATGATGCAGCTTCAGACTTACTATAAAGCTATAGTAGTTAAGACAGTATGGCTGTGGTGAAGGAGTAGGCAACGAGACCAGTGCAATAGAATAGAGAGCCCACATTTAGACCTATTAAATATAGTCAGCTGGTCTTTGGCAAAGAAGTAAAAGCAATGCAGTGGAGCAAAGATAGTCTCTTCAACAAATGATGCTGGGATAACTGAGTATCCATGTGCAAGAAAAAAAAATGAATCTAGACACCGACTTTACATCCTACGCAAAACTTCACTGAAAAGGAATCAGAGATCTAAATGGAAGGTGCAGATAACATAAGATATCTGCAAGATAACATAAGAGAACACTTAGATGAACTTGAACATGGTGATAGATTTTTAGAAGTAATACCATAGGCAGGGTCTATGAAAGAAAGAGCTGACAGCTTGAACTTTACTAAAATTTTAAAAACTTCTCTGAAAAAGGGAATGTCATTAAAATGAAATGACAAGCTGCAAACTGGAAGAAATATTTGCAAAACACTTACCCGATAAAGCTCTGTTATCCAAAATACACAGAAAACGCTTAAATAATGAGGAAACAACGTAATTGAAAAATGGGTTAAAGACTATTATAGTCTGGAGGGCTTCCCAGGTGGCTCAGTGATAGAGTCTGCCTGCCAGTGCAGGAGCTGCAGGAGCCTCGGGGTCGATCCCTGGGTGGGGAAGATTCCCTGGAGGAGGAAATGGCAACCCACTCTGGTATCCTTGCACAGAGGATGGGCAGGAGCGTCTGGTGGGCTACGGTTCATGGGGTCACAAAGAGTCGGACTCAGTGTAGCAACTGATCACGTGCTATAGACTGAACGTGTCCTCTCCAGGATGATATGTTGAAATCCACCCGTCAGTGTGGTGGTATTAGAGGGTGTGGCTTTTGGAAGCTGATTAGGCTTTGAGGGTGGAGTCTTTATGAATGGAATTAGTGCCCTTGTCAAGAGTCCCCAGAGAACTTCCTCTCCCATTCTACCAAGTGAGGAGACAGTAAGAAGCCACCTACCTATGAGCCAGCACATGGGCCCTCATTAGACACTGGGTTGTCCAGAACCTTGTCCTTAGACTTTGCAGTCTCCAGAATTATACACAATACATGCCTGTCATTTACACAACCCAGTCTATAGTTGTTGTTTTTTTCCCCAGTAGCAGCCTGAACAGACTGAGAAATCTTCCCCCCAAAAGATACACAGATGGCGGATGAACATATGCAAAGATGCCTGAAACCATACTCACCAGGGAGATACACATTAACCCAACAGTGAAATGCCACCACACAATGATTAGAATCACCAAATCTAGAGCCCCGAGAACACCCGAGGCTGATTTTGATGTGAAACCAACAGGAACTCTCATCCACTATTACCAGGATGTATCAAAGGGGTATAGCCACTTTGGAAGAGTTTTGTTGTTTCTTGAAAAACTAAAGGTACTGTTATTATAAGATCCAATAATGTCTCTCCTTTATATTTACCTAAAGTAGTTTAAAACTTACGTTCACATAAAAATTGGCATGCGAATGTTTGTAGTAGCTTGATGCATAATTGCCAAATCCTCAGTTCAGTTCAGTCACTCAGTCGTGTCCGGCTCTTTGTGACCCCATGGACTGTAGTACACCAGGCTTCCCTGTCCATCGCCAACTCCCAGAGCCTACACAAACTCATGTCCATTGCGTCGGTGATGCCATCAACCATCTCATCTGTCATCCCCTTCTCCTACAAGCCATCAAAATATACTTCAGAATGTGAATGGATTAATTCTGGTACATCCAGATGGTGGAATATTAAATCCAAAAAATTAAGCTGGGAAGCCATGAAAAGTCATGGAAGAACCTTAAATATATATTGCTAAGTGAAAGAAACAAATCTCTTGAAAAGACTACATACTGCATGATTCCTAATATATGGCATTCTGGAAAAGGCAAAATTGTGGAGACCAAAAAAATAAAAAAGAAAGTCAGAGGTTGCTAGAGATTGTATAGGGGCAAAGAAGATAAATAGGCAGAACACAGAGGCAGGATTTTAAAGCTGTGAAAATACTGCTGTGGTGGTGGTTTAGCCGCTCAGTCGGGTCTGACTCTGTGCGACCCCGTGGGCTGCAGCCCGCCAGGCTCCTCTGTCCGTGGGATTCTCCAGGCAAGAGCACTGGAGTGGGTTCTCATTTCCTCCTTCAGGGGGTCTTCCCGACCCAGGAGTCGAACACAGATCTCCTGCATTGCAGGCGGGTTCTCTACTGTCTAAACCACCATGGAGGCCCTGGAAATACTCCTACGACACGGTAATGGTGGATACATGGCATTATACTTTTGTACAAACTCATGGAATGTACAAAACCAAGAATGAACCATAAGCTATGAGTGATTACTACGTGTCACTGTAGGTTCATCAGTTGTAAGAGATAAACCTTTTGGTGAGGAATGCTGACAGTGGGAGGGGGCTATGCATATGTGAGGACAGGGAATTTATGGGAAATATCTGTAACTACCTTTCAATTTTGCTTTGAATCTTAAACTCTCAAACTGCCCTAAAAATATGAAGTCTTAAAACATTTTTTTTTTAAAGTCATGAAGACCACAATTTAGGATATGCATATATTTTATAAAGCATTTAAAATATTTTCTTCACTAGTAGATAATATAGATACATGCTACGATGTGCTTAGTTGCTCAGTCATGTCCAACTCTTTGTGAACCCACAGAATGTAGCCCACCAGCCTCCTATGTCCATGGGGATTCTCCAGGGAAGAAGACTAGAGTGGGTTGCCATGCCCTTCTGCAGGGAATCTTCCTGACCCAGGGATCAAACCTGTGTTGCTTGCATCTTTTGCATGCAGGCAGATTCTTTACCACTTAGCCACTGGGGGAGCGCCTAAAAAAGTATAAACAGCTCCTATTTTGAAGATGAGAAAACTGAGGCACAGAAAGAATGTCACCCAACTAGCACATGGCAAAACTTGGATTTGACCCTAAGAGTTATGAACAGTCCATGCCCTTTACAAGGATGCCACACTGCTGCTCAATGTCAATATGAGTGTCTCACTTGAGACATGTTTGAAATCATTTCCAAAATTCAACAGATGTCTAGAGTCTCATCATTTTTCTCTTGGGATAAAAGCCACCGGCAGTGTAAAACATTATCTAACACCACTTTTGTCTTTACATCTGTGTATTCACAGATACCTTAGTTCTCTAAGGAAACATTTTTCAGTCATCTTAGTCTTACAAAGGGGCTTCCCTGATAGCTCAGTTGGTAAGGAATCTGCCTGCAATGCAGGAGACCCCAGGTTGATTCCTGGGTCAGGAAGATCCCCTGGAGAAGGGATAGGCTACCCACTCCAGTGTTCTTGGCTTCCCTGGTGGCTCAGGGGGTAAAGAAGCCGCCTACAATGCGGGAGACCTGGCTTCCATCCTTGGGTTGGGAAGATTCCCTGGAGAAGGGAAAGGCTACCCACTCCAGTATTCTGGCCTGGAGAATTCCATGGGCTGTATAGTCCATGGGGCTGCAAAGAGTCGGACACGACTGAGGAATTTCACTTTCGCTTAATTTTACAAAAAGGTACTTCTAATCATTATTTGATATTATATGTAAAAAGAGAGTTGTAGTCATTAATTTTTAACTAATTATACTAGAGTAGGATATACTATCGGAGTAGGCAATGGCAACCCACTCCAGTACTCTTGCCTGGAAAATCCCATGGACGGAGGAGCCTGGTGGGCTACAGTCCATGGGGTTGCTAAGAGTCGGACATGACTGAGCGTCTTCACTTTCACTTTTTACTTTGATGCACTGGAGAGGGAAGTGGCAACCAACTCCAGCATTCTTGCCTGGAGAATCCCAGGGACAGAGGAGCCTGGTGGGCTGCTGTCTATGGGGTCGCACAGAGTCGGACATGACTGACGTGACTTAGCAGCAGCAGCAGCAGGATATACTATACATTTTCAAGTGAAAGTAATGTCAAAATCACCACGATCTTATGATTATAATCCTCCTGAGTCATACTTATTTACATGTAGCATATTAATTATTTTTTGTCTAGTTGCTGTTAAATATTTTTCTACATTTTCATTTCAAAGTAATTATGTAAACACTTTTCTAAAACAGCTTCAAGCCCATAAATACTATATAATGATATAAGAAAATATATACTATTAATGGAAACATAAAGTACATATTGTATAAAATTTATATTATACCCACTGAAAATAGATAATATTATCAATAAACATCCATAGTAAAAGTAGAAAAATGAAATTTATGAGGTCCAACTTGTTAGTAATTTTTGCCATGGATTGTGTTTTTGGTATTATATCTAAAACTCATCATCAAACCCAAGGTTAGTAAGACTTTTCTCTTGATTTCTTTCAGAAGTTTTGCTTTGCACTTTATATACAAGTCTATAATCTATTCTGATTTAATTTTTGTGAAAGGTGTAAGATCACTGTGTCCTTTTTGCATGTGGAAATTCAATCATTCCTCCACCATTTCTTGTAAAGATTATCATTTCTTCTTTTGCAAGAAGCAATGATCGTTTCTTATTTGTTGAAAACCTGTTGACTTCGTTTGTGTATATCTTTTTTGGGACTTTTGATTATGCTCCATTGATCTGTGCATCTGTTCTTTAGAGATTCCACACCATCTTGATTACTGTACCTTAGTTACTCTTGAAATCAGACCAAGAGCTCCAAGTTATTCTTCTTTTTTAGTGTTGTGTTGGCTGTGTAAGCATTTTGCCTTTCCATACAAGCTTTAGATTTAATTTTTCATAGCTATAAAATAGCTTAATGAGACTTTGGAATTACATTGAATCAATAGATCAAGACTTGACATTGTAACAATACTGAGACTTCAAATTCATGAACTGATATCTTGAAGACTATATATTTGTCTTTCATTAAGTTTTGACATCAAAATGTGCACTTAAGTTATAAAAATCAACATCTGTTGAAGAACTTTAATTTAAAAATAAACTATTGTTTGTATTTTTTAAGGTAATAACTGAGTAGCTTAGCAGGTTAAATGTTACCAAAATTTTCCCCTTTTCTTAATTTATTGCTATTCATACAATTTTCAAGTTGATTTTTTAGAGCTTTAAGATATTCTTGCTTATTACCCAATAAATATTTTAAAGTTAAAATGAAACTTGTTAAAAATAGAGTAACTAGTTAGTTGTAAGATACTGTGTATCTTGGAATATCTCATTGAAGTGTTCTTCTGGAAAAATGACATGAAAATCAGTCTATTTCAGCCTATGATTATTTTAGCTCACACTTTGCTGATTCAAACCAATTGAATCAGAGTGAGACCACTGAATAAATTACTTCTATTAATAGCATCCATTACATGATTCAGGCCGAAAAGTGATTAAAATATCTCCAGTAACACCATAATTTTCATATATAATTCTTGCTAAATGTCAAAATTATTTTTCTTCCTTAAACTAAGCAAAGCATGAGGCATCCTTAATCTTTAGAAACTAATGTTACCAAAGAAACCTCTTTTCATAAAGAATCTCACTTTTAATATTCTCCATATTATAATCTTAACACATGGCTACAGTTAGAACTTTCTTTTTCATAATCAGAGTATTTTAAAATTCATTTTTAACTTGAATAGATCAATCTTAATGATTAGAACTTTGATCAATGATCTATGAAGTCTGTACCAGCTTGTAAAGTACAATTTATCTTAAATTAAAATGCTCCCTTATTTGACAAGACAATACAGTGTTCCATGTCATGCCATGAATTATAAGGGTATACTTGTCAGTATAAATTTTCTGGCAACGGTAATAAAGAATGCTATCATTCATTTTATTGCTGGAGAGAATCATCGTTTCTTATTCATACTAATGCAGCATTTCCATTACTTCTTACAAAAGCCTTGGCAGTACTTCAAAATGAGTATTATTACAAAATATTCTATTACAGAACGGTAAATATATGACTTTCTCTTCTGTTATGTTCACGAATGTCCAAAGAGGACTTTCTCCGATTATACTGCTCTACTGTCAAGTGAGAAAAACTGACTCTCAGGTTTCTGCCTTACTGAAAGGATGAATGGCTTTTATTCCTGGAAGTCCTCTGGTACACCAGGGTGCATTGTCCTATTGCAGGCTTTGTTACTGACTTCTTTGCTTTTGCTTTAGCTCTTGAATGTGAAACTTTTTTTGGAAAGGTATCCAAAGGAGTCCTTGACATACTGTGTTTAGAAATTAAAAGTAATAATTAGCATGTATCAGATATTTTAGTAAAAATAAAAATCTGAACCTCATTAACTTCTGTTGAGGTATAGTTGATGTACAGTGTTATCTGTCAGGTGTGTGCAGCCCAGTGATTCACAGTTGTTAAAGATTATACTCCATTTATGGTTTTTAGGAAACATTGACTGTATCCTATGTTGTACAGTATATCCTTGTAGTTTATTTGTTTTATACATTACAGTAGTATGTAGCTCTTAACCCATGCACCTGTCTTGCCTACCCCTCTAACACTTTCTCCACTGGTAAATTACTAGTTTGTTCTCTGTATCTGTGAGTCTGTTTTTTACCCTATTTATTTACTTATGTTGGAAGTATAGTTGATTTACAATGCTGTGTTAGTTCCAGGTTAGTTCCAGGTGTACAACAAAGTGGTTCAGGTAAATGTACATATATATCTAGTTTTCCCAGATTCTTTTTTCCGTAAGTTATTATAAAATATAGAGTATCGTTCCCTGTGCTATATAGTGGGTCCTTGTTGATTATTTATCTTGTATGTAGTAGTGTGTGTATGGTAATCCCAAACTCCTAATTTACCCCCCTCCCACTTTCCCTTTTGGTAACCATAAGTTTCTTCTCTATGTTTGTGGGTCTATTTCTGTTTTGTATTAGTTCATATTTTTTTCATAATTCACATACAAGCAGTAGCATATGATTCTTAAGTTTCTCTATTTGGCTTACTTCATTTAGTATGATAATCTCTAGGTTCATCTATGTTGCTACAAATAGCATTATTCCATTTTTTATTGCTGAACAATATTCCATTATTTAAAATGCCACGTCTTCTTTATCCATTCATCTATTGATGCACACTTGGTTTGTTTCTGTATCTTGACTATTGCAAACAATGTCACTATGAACATTGGGGTGTATCTTTTCAAATTAGTGATTTCAAGTTCTTTTAACATCCAAGAATGGAATTGCTGGATGATATGATAGTTCTTTTTTTAGCGTTTTGAGAAGCCTCTGTTTTCATACTGTTTTCCATAGTGGTTGCAAAAATTTACATTACCATCAACAGTAGTTCACTTTCTCCACATTCTTGCCATCATTTATTATGAACTTATTAATTTTTAATCACCAAGAATGAGTAATAAAAGTAGCTTTACTTATTGAAGAGTTTATGTTCTCTTGTTAACAGTAATGCGTGTTGCTCAGCACATGCTTGACAGTGCTCACAAACATATAATATTCTATGAATGTTGGAATAATAGGTTCAAAGTTTTTCTTAAATCTCATTAAAATATTACTAATTATGAAAAATAAAGATCACAGAAAGGTTTCTGCTTATAGTAGCGTTACATATAACTGCTGTAAAGTACGTGTTTTTTGATAGAATAAAACTTTAAGGTACTAATATTAGATAGAATTTTTATCCATACTGAGTTTTTAATGGATCAATCAAAACTTTTGTAACAGAAAACACAGTTGTTTTATGTGTGTTAGAATATGCAGTAACAAAATGTAAACAGGGATTAAGAAAGTATTTGAATGTGTTTACTTTAAAAAAGATTCCATTATATTGACCATCTGCTTTGAAACATGCAGAAGGATAAAATGATAACTAAAAGGTTCAATAGGGTCTTAGAGATCATGATTTATTTTTCTTATTTTGAATTTTCATACTCAACCTCACATTTCCAAGTTGTCCTGTTTATCACTCTGATTACATTTTCTTGATCTTCATGATAATAGTTAGTTATTTGATTCACCTCCCCCAGTAATTAATCTTTTAAAACTCTATACACACTGCAGAACATTTGCTTTCATTTTCTGAATGGGAGGCATGAGTAGATATTCTTGGGGTTCCATTCAGGTAACTCCAAAATTGTACAGTCCTTACCAGTTTGACAATCATCAATCTTGAGTTATTTCCATTGTCAACTTTCTCCATTCTCCCTTTTAAATTATTAAATTTATATTTCTTTGCAAATGACTTTTTCCTCTTCCTTTGTTTTTCAAATGGAATTTAACAGTTTGCTACATATACTGGAAAACAAGATCAGCATGGTGTCAGCTGCCCGCATCGCTAGTCCCACAGAATGACACCAAACCAGATGGTCCAGAAGACAGGAGACATGAGCAGTGGGTCATTTTAACATTGACCGGTCAGTGTTAGATTATCGCCAAGCAGCGTTACACCCCCAAAGAGAGATGGGACATAAAGGGAAGGGAAGTCAAAGGGAAATACGCTGTGGCAGCTGTCTGTGAGACACAGAACCTCTGCAAGATAGGGAGGTGGCCAGTACATTACTCCCACCATGTTCCAAAGACGATCCTGAAACATTATGTCAAGACTTGGATCCATCTGTAGTAAGCCTCGCCTGTGTCTGGCTTACGTGGAAACGTGCAGATTGCCAGGGCTCCCCAGTGGATCTGTTCTGCTATATTCACAGAGAGACGTTCTACTCTTCATTTATCATTTCAGCCCAAAGTTGGGCTTTCATTGTTCTCTGCTTATGTCCAATACTGTCTCTCCAGGGATTCCCGTTAACTAAAAGCGCCCTCCAATCTCAAACCATTATTCCTTTTGTTCCTAAAGATATGCAGTGATCAAATCTAAGGATAAATTAATCTAACAAAAATCTGTTTAATGGCAGCCCACTCCAGTACGCTTGCCTGGAAAATCCCATGGACAGAGGAGCCTGGTAGGCTACAGTCCATGGGGTCGCAAAGAGTCAAACACGACTGAGCGACTTCAGTTCTTCACTTATTGTTTTTGGATTAAAGTAATGCGGCATCCATATTTTTTTTTAGGATTTCACAATCTCTCCAAATCTTTTCTAATCACTTCCAAACAACTGCGTTATTCCAGATAATCTGATTTCAGTCACCAGATCCTGAGGATTTGTTATAACTTGGCACTTTTATTTATACCATTCCCCCTGCATATGGCAATTTTGCATGTCAACATTCTTTCCAGCAACAAAAATTTTTACAAATGATTCCTTCTTTATCATCCTTTCTTTGAACATTAACTGGACTTTCCCAGTTTTGACTTCCAAGTGTCTAGTTATACCCTTTAAAATATATTACAGCTAACTTGTCTTAGTGATATTTTCACATACAGAACTTGTATCTCTACTGCATGAAATATAGGAATTATGTTACTTTTTATTTCTATTTCTTATAACAAAGGTTATGCTTGATAAAAAGTATGTTCAGAGAATTCCAAATGATTTACCATTGTTTCAAATTCAGGCAATATTTGCTACATTTGCTATTTAAGCATATAATCTCATGATCAAGAGAACAGTTAATATTAGAAAACTAACTCACAGAGAAATGTTATGTATGAACTCATTATATTTTAACCAGCCTTGCTTTATAATTGCTTATTTACCCTTAATTACATCTCTTTTCTTCATTCAAAATTGGCAAGAGGAGAAGTATTAGCTTTAGTACTTATTCAGATTCCTAATTTGTTATGGTTTGAAAGTAGAACATTGATGAACCAAGGACACCCTTATAACTAATATATTACTGACTCTTTCTTTACCCCTAATAAGGAATTCTAACCCTCATTTAGGTTCTCTGGAACCTATATCATTTGTTACAGGATAATCTCAGAAAGTTTACATGAAGGAACATGGAGAGCTAGATAGGGAGCAAGGAATACATAGGGAATTGGGTACATGATTGACTTATTACCCCTCTGGGTGATTAGGAATCTGTTACAATGAGGAACCTCTCAGGTGCCATACATACTGCACTTCAGAAAGGTTCCTCTGAAAGCTGAGAGACTTGTACACTGGGGGATATTAACACTTTCAAAATTCTAGGGAGAGCTGGACAAGTTTTTAAAAGTTCCATGGCCCAGAGGCAGAAAGTTGAGTGCACAAAGGGTGTCTGCAATCACAGAATTTATTCATGGTTCAGTTCAGTTCATTTCAGTCACTCAGTCGTGTCCGACTCTTTGCGACCCCATGAATCGCAGCACACCAGGCCTCCCTGTCCATCAACAACTCCCGGAGTTTACTCAAACTCATGTCCATCAAGTCGGTGATGCCATCCAACCATCTCATCCTCTGTCGTCCCCTTCTCTTCCTGCCCCCAATCCCTCCCAGCATCAGGGTCTTTTCCAATGAGTCAGTTCTTCCCATCAGGTGGCCAAAGTATTGGAGTTTCAGCTTCAGCATCAGTCCTTCCAATGAACACCCAGGACTGATCTCCTTTAGGATGGGTTGGTTGGATCTCCTTGCTGTCCAAGGGACTCTCAAGAGTCTTCTCCAACACCACAGTTCAAAAGTATCACTTCTTTGGCGCTCAGCTTTCTTCACAGTCCAACTCTCACATCCATACATGACCACTGGAAAAACCGTAGGCTTGAATAGACAGACTTTTGTTGGCAAAGTAATGTCTCTGCTTTTTAATATGCTGTCTAGGTTGGTCATAACTTTCCTTCCAAGGAGTAAGCGTCTTTTAATTTATGGCTGCAATCACCATCTGCTGTGATTTTGGAGCCCAAAAAAGTAAAGTCTGACACTGCTTCCACTGTTTTCCTATTTCCCATGAAGTGATGGGACCAGATGCCATGATCTTAGTTTTCTGAATGTTGAGCTTTAAGCCAACTTTTTCACTCTCCTCTTTCACTTTCATCAAGAGGCTTTTTATTTCCTCTTCACATTCTTCCATAAGGGTGGTGTCATCTGCATATCTGAGGTTATTGATATTTCTCCCGGCAGTCTTGATTCCAGCTTGTGTTTCATCCAGCCCAGCATTTCTCATGATGTCCTCTGCATATAAGTTAAATAAGCAGGGTGACAATATACAGCCTTGTCGTACTCCTTTTCCTATTTGGAACCAGTCTGTTGTTCCATGTCCAGCTCTAACTGTTGCTTCCTGACCTCATGGTAGCTTTAGCTAAAGTCAGTTGTGACCCAAGATAATGTTCAGTGGTTTCCAATCATGGTGCAACACCACAAGTGCTTCTGGGTAGTTTTGGGAAGCTCCAAAACAATCTTTAGCATGTGTTTCCAAGATGCATCAGTTTTCTGGTAGTTTCCGACTTCATGAAACTTCTGCTTTATCTTCACGGTTTGTCATCACTCTGATTCATGGGCATGGATGGGTTTATGAAACACAGTCATTGCAGTTCTGCCCTGTGCTGAAAATTCTCTTTGTTAGGCACCTCTTCTGTTAGTTTATGGCTAAGTTCATGAAGAACAGTTGCCTGGCATTCTCCATATTTTCACTAAGTGTAACAAAACTTGCAACAAATCACAGTGTCCAAAAACAAGAGCAAAGGCCTTGTGCCTCCTGGTGTCTACCAAAATATTGAAACCATTATGTGTCCCCATAGAGATGAAACGTCTTGTCTTGCCTTCCCTTTTCTTGCCCCACAGAGATGAAACATCTTGTCTTGCCTTCCTTTTTCTTCACATGGCTCCCAGTAATGATTGTTTTTATGATGTTATGAATGTTAGCTCCAAGAGAGACAGAATTTTTCTTTTTGTTCACTGCTACATTACCAACATGTGGAGAAGTACATGGTGTATATTAGGCACTGTTTTTGAATGAGTGAATGAATAATTGTCTTACATAATTTTTAGCTAAATAGCTCCTTTATATTTTTTCCTAACAACCTTCTTTATCCCCTGAGATCCATATGGACAAGAATGAGGAGGTATGAAAGAAGGGGTTATACCAAGACACAAATATAAGTAATACATATCATAATATTTAAGCTCTGAAATTTACCATCTCTGGCATTAAAATGTAGAGATCCTTGCATAAGAAAATTAATCATACATGACTGTGATTATAATTGGCCAGATATGCCACTTGTGTTCAAATTCCAGTAGACATGAACCAAATCTGCTGCATTTAAAACATGTTTAATGCTTATTTTTTGACATGGTTGTGGTTCTGGTGCTTTATATTAAAAAAAAAAGAGAAAACTACCTTTGAAGAAAAGATTCAAGTTCTTCTGTGAAAATTATTTTGTTTATTGTTAATGAAATCATGCATTTTGTGAGTTTTAAGGATGATTGCAACCTCAGAAATTTTTAAGTTAAAAAATACATGGCCCCAAAATTCTGTCTTCCAAGGACATATCACTGAGAAGTAACATGATCCAGTACCTAAATTCCAATTTAATGCTTTTGTGCTTCATATTTTCCCTTAAATTCTCATTGTTGTTGTCTCGAAGTCATGTCCAGTGCCTTGTGATGCCGTGAACTGCAGCACGCCGGGATTCGCTGTCCTTAACTGTCTGCCGGCGTTTTCTCAAATTCATGTTCACTGAGTTGGTGATGCCATCCAATCAGATCCTCTGATGCCATCCAGTCAGATGCTCTGCCGCCGGCTTCTCTTCCTGCCTTTAGTCTTTCCCAGCATCAGGGTGTTTTCCAATGAGTAGGCTTTTCACAACAGGTGGCCAAAGTATTGGAGCTTCAGCTTTAGCATCAGTCCTACCAATGAATATTCAGGGTTGATTTCCTTTGGGATTAACTGCTTTGATTCCCTTTCTGTCCAAGGGACTCTCAGGAGTATTCTCTGCTCCACAGTTTGACAGCATCAATTCTTTGGCATTCATCCTTTTATGGTCCAGCTCTTACATCTGTGCATGACTACTGGAAAAACCATACTTTGTCTATACGGATCTTTGTTGGCAAAGTGATGTCTCTGCTTTTTAATATGCTAAGTTTGTCATAGCTTTTTTTCAAAAGAGCAGGGATCTCTTAATTTTGTGACTGCAATCACTGTCCTCAGTGATTTTGGAGCCCACAAAAATAAAATCTGTCACTGTTTCCATTGTTTCCCCATCTATTTGCCAGGAAGTGCTGGGACCAGATGCCATGATCTTAATTTTTTGAATGCTGGGTTTTAAGCCAGCTTTTTCACTCTCCTCTTCCATCTTTCATCAACAGGCTCTTTAGTTCCCCTTCACTTTCTGCCATAAGGGTTGTTTCATCTGAAGTGGTTTATATTCCTCCCAGCATTCTTGATTCCAGCTTGTGCTTCATCCAGCCCAGCGTTTCTCATGATGTACTTGGCATATAACTTAACAGGGTGAAAATATACAGCCTTGATGTACTCTTTTCCTGATTTGGAACCAGTCTCCTCTTCCATGTTCAGTACTAATTGTTGCTTCTTGACCTGCATACAGGTTTCTCAGGAAACGGGTAAGGTGGTCTGGTATTTCCATCTCTTTAAGAATTTTCCACAGCTTATTGTAATCCACACAGTCAAAAGTTTTAGCATAGTCAATAAACAGAAGTAGACTTAACAAAATTTCCTTACTTGTTTTATGATCCAAAAGCTGTTGGCAGTTTGATCTCTGGTTCCTCTCCTTTTCTAAACCCAGTTTGTACATCTAGAAGTTATTGGTTCACATACTGTTGAAGCCTAGTTTGAAGGATTTTGAGCGTTATGATGCTGGGATGTGAAATGAGCACAGTTGTATGTTTTGAACATTCTTCATCATTGCCTTTCTTTGGGATTGGAATGAAAACTGACCTTTTCCAAAATGTAAACAGTGCAGAAGTTTTATTAAATAAGGAATATCAGTTGATAATTCTATAGTGATAGATAATCTAAAAACTAACTTACCAATAAAATTTAGGAGAAAATGGATTCCATATACTGAGAGAACAATGATATAAAGTACTATTGCTGCTTTAGAAGCTTAGCTTTTCTTTCAGATATTTCTATCCTTATGAAGTTTGTAAAAACTGATGTTAAAGTTATAGAAATGAAGAACAGATTAGTGCTTTCTGTTGGTCCTTTAATGGACCGGAACCTGGTGGTCTGGAGTCGATGATAAGAAAGTAAGAGAGAGCAAGAGGCTGATATCCCCTGGGTTACGCGGAAAGCCAATAGAGCCCTGTTCTTAGGGCTCGCGCTGCTGCACGCGGGCACCGGGCGCCCTCTCGAGTGGGTGAAGGCACAGGGCGCCTTCTCGAGAGGGTCTTAGAAGCCCAGGCAAGAAAGTGAGCTCAGCAGGCCTCCGCGCTCCAAGGAATTAGCCAGAAATAGAGAGAGAGAAGGAAAGAAAGACAGACACGGGGACCCAAGCTCTGATGGAGTAAAGGTGTTTTTATCAACATGGTGTGGGCATATATACTATCTTACAAGGTAGTTATTCTCAGCAAAGATAAAGATTAAAATTCCAGATTTACAAAACATAAGAGATCCCTATCAAAGAGAGAGTTGCAAACAAACCACTTTTTACCATATGGTTCATAAAAAGGAAGAGGGTACTTATCACGGTAATGAGAAATGCCTGGATTCCTCAGCCCCGGGAAAGGCGTGCCTCTCCTCTTAATTCCTGAATATTCAGGAATTAATAAGGGCCAGAGGGTTCCTGACAGATCCAAAACAGCACACAGGAAGCCTCTTGTTAAATGCTTCCTGACACTTTCCAGGGATTAGAGACAAGGTAGAAAGTGTATTGGTGTGGCTGTAAAAGGACAATAGAAAAAATCTTGGTAGTGATGGAATTTCTGTGTCTTGACTGTAATGTAAAAGTCCCGGTTCTAAGAATGTATGTATTTTGTAAGACACTGCCACTCTTGACTGAGCAAAGAATACATGGGGCTTCCCAGGAGATTCAGCAGTAAAGAATCTGCCTGCCAATGCTGGGTACTCAGGTTCAACCTTGGATGGAGAAGATCCCCTGAAGAAGGAAATGGCAACCCACTCCAGTATTTTTGCCTGGGAAATCCCATGGACAGTGGAGCCTGGTAGGCTATAGTCCATAGGGTCACAAAGAGTCAGGTACAACTCAGTGACTAAACAGCAGCAACAAAGGATACATAGGGTCTTCATTAATTTTGTACAGTTTCATGTGAATTCTGCAACTTCATGTGAATTGCAATTAGCTCAATTGATTTAAATTGTGAACCTATTAAATACAGTGACAACTTAGAGTTTTGTCATTTTGAGAGTATGCTATAATAGAAATAAAAATAAAATTGGTATTTAGAGTGTCAGGTTGCTATGTGTGTAACACGTTTGGGGGAAAATGTTGATTTTATTTATGGAAGTTAAGATAGTTTATAGCGACTGTATACTTTGACTTGTTGGGATAGTGTATTATAATAGGAAGCCTGATATTTTTATTGCTAGTTTGGTGTTTCCTATTTTTCCAATTACCTATAGCTTTAAGGTAAATTTTGTGATCCTCATGTTAGCCTTTCTATATCATTTCTTAGGCCAGTGTATATTTCAGTGATTTTAACGTGCATATAAATAATAGTATCATTCCATTACGTTGTTTTCTTGTTCTACTATAAAGCCAGGATAAATAAAACCAGAAAAAGTATGATAATATTTCTGTGATATATCTATGTTGTAATTTAACTAATAATATAAAAATGTTACTCCTGGCATTTTTGTAACACTATTTGACCATTAGAACGTCCTCCTGGCCTAACTGACCTGTTTTGTAAAATGTGGGTGTGGGCTTGGATGAAATCTATCACCTCTTTCTAATGTAAATGCAATGGCTTTCTAAGTTAGCTTCTTGTGTAAATTCTCAAATGCATAAGGCTTCTGGAATAGAGTGTAAGCTTTCAAAGTGCACCAGACTTGTCAGACTAGTGGATTAGAAGTGCTCCTGGAGGAGATTTAGTTAGAGAGACTGAGAGTCACATGTTTAAACCCCCTTGCATACTATCATGCTGTAATTATCTGAATTGTAGGTTATCTGTGATATCTTGGCAGCAATTACTGTGGGCTATGACATGATATTTATCTTCACAGAGAATTAGGAGGCATATCCTAGCATTGCATAGCTAACCCTTTTATTTGTGTATTTATCTATTTAATTTTTGTGTCCAAATATAAAGGTGGAAATGTTACTTACCATTTGACTATGCTTTGTTCTAAAGAGTGAACATTTTCATCATTGTATACAGAGGGAGAAAAAAAAAACATAGAGAACAAATTCTTTATTCAGGATCTAGAAATATGTTCTGAAGGAAAAAAAAAAAAAAAGAGGTGTGTTTTTAAGCAGAGATGTTCAAGAAATTTTGACAGAAAGGATTCTTATTCATATGCCTAAAGGGTAAAGTCCCTTTGCCACTTTGTTCATTAAAAAAGATTCTGAAGATCTACTCAGTCTCCAGCTACTTCAGATTAGCTCTTTTCCATGTCAAGGACTCACCTGCTGAAATGACTTTCTCTTTAGTCCTGTATTTTTTTCTTTCTTTTCAGTGTCTCTCATATCCAGAGTACTTTTAGCTCTTAGAAGAGAAAGCTTCATACACTATAACTACACTATTCGTACTCTCCCCAGTTTAACCATTTTAAGACTCACAAGATCAGACCTTCTTCCTCAGGTTTAGATATTGATTATTTTTTTCCTGCCAAGAATACTGCTTATTCCAGATATACCACTGTTAGAATAACTTCCTCCCTGTACAATGATAATCTACAAGGCATAGAGATCAATATCAATTATCTCAATTCAGATGTGAATAATAAATCAGTCAGCCCTAAAACAAACAAAATCTGTCTAAGCTTTTAAAGGTAATAAAAAGATAGAAGAAATTGTGAATACAAAATATAAGGGAATTACCTCTTGATTACTCAGAACACCTTTTTTTTTCCTTGCTTCTTTGTGTATCTGTGTGTTCAGATGTGCAGATAATCAGAAATGTTTCAAAAGGCAAAACAGCTACAGTCACAGAAATACTAGGTTACTGGTGGGAAAGTAAAGAATTGATATCTTTTAAATAGCTTAAAATGGTGAAGTGAAGTGAAGTCGCTCAGTCATGTCCGACTCTTTGCGACCCCATGAACTGTAGCCTACTGGGCGCCTCCGTCCATGGGATTTTCCAGGCAAAAGTACTGGAGTGGGTTGCCATTTCCTTCTCCAGTGGATCTTCCTGACCCAGGGATCGAACCCGGGTCTCCCTCATTGTAGGCAGACACTTTACCATCTGAGCTACACGGGAAGCCTTTAAAATGGTAAAGATGGTAATATATTAAGCATTTTAAACAAAGAGTGATGGTGAGTGTCTGCATGTTCAGTGATGTCTGATTATTTGCAGCCCTTTGGACTGTAGCCAACCAGGCTCCTCTGTCCATGAGACTCTCCAGGCAAGAGTACTGGAGTGGGTTGCCATTTCCTCCTTGAAGGGATCCTCCCAACCCAGGGATTGAACCTATGTCTTCTGCAGCTCCTGTATTACAGGTGGATTCTTTACCCACTTAGCCGTCGCGGAAGCCCTTGAACAAAGGGGATGGCTTCTTGTTTCATTTTATTTATAAACAACCACATTTTTAGAGAAAGCCTGACTCTGGGAGGTAAGATTGTCCAAAGTGTGAGCAATTATCTCATTTTGTCCAAATGTATTTTATTTAAAAGTATTTAGTATTCTGTCATTAAAAATACTTCCAAGTTTATAGCCATCACTTTATTAGTCTGGTTGAAATTAAATTTGAAACAGTAAAACACAAAAATACAAAGTGACAATGGCATGAAAAATATTCTTGAATTAAAAAAATAAATGTATGAGTGACTGAACTGAACTGACTGACTTGTATTTACAGCTCTAAAATAGGGCAAGCTTGCAAAACCAGCTTGATTCAAGGTCTTATGCAATTAAATCTGGGTTGTATTTGATGTCAAATATTACAAATTCAGTTTGCCTAGAAACACAGCCCTATTTACCAACTGTTTATTGAGTTAAACATAAAAATATTAAACACTTTTCCTCTAAGACTATTAAAAGTGGTAATAAAATCTGAGAAAGCATCCTGTTATCATGAACTTTGAGAGCACCTACTTATGGAGCAGATTAATTATAGACGACAAGAGGCAACATTTTCCGGATGTGAAGCTGTAGGTAGTCTAACCATATTCACAGCTGAAAATTAATATTATCTAGAACTCATACTGATGTAATCATATTGAACTTGCTACTTCAAGTATGGGGTAAATAATTTGCATGGAAAGAGGAAACAAGAAATCATCAGTCATTGCAGAATTTAGTATTTAAAAAAAAAATAAGACATTTGCTTAGTTGAAAAAAAGTTGAATGCTTTAATTCTTTGAACAAAGGTAAACCTTAACATAGCTTCTTAAGTCTTTTGGACCGCTATCAGAATTCTTCAGTTTAATCACATTTCTGCCACCTGATGAAGTGCCATGGTAGCTGATCAGACCAAGCATATCTGCTATGAACATCCTCAGTACAAGCAAGAGGTACTGCCCATGATCAGCTACTGATTTTATTTTTTTTCCCCTCATATGCTTTCTTTAATCTCCCTTCCTTCTAATGCAACCCTTTGAATAAATGTATTGTTACGACCAAGAATGGCTATGGCACACGGCTCCCTGTATTTTCACGCATGCTTCTTTGAACTATGAATGGAAACTTACTTTGCAACAATCACCTAACTAGCCAACTAACCAGGTGCTCCTCAGACTTTCTTTCAAGTTATTTGATGTTGAAACAGAAACACTCATCTGATAGTTAGTGGAATAATAAGCATAGAGAGGTTGTACTTCAATGCTTCTTGGTCCAAAAACTATTTTTCCAGACTCGCTATTGAATTTATAATCTCTCATGAATGTCATGAAAGAGAACCTAAGTATTTGAATGATCTAAAAATAGACTTGGTGCTCCCTTGGGGGCTCAGTGGTAAAGGATCTGCCTGCCAGTGCAGGAGAGGCAGTAAACTCAGGTTTGATCTTAGGAAGATCCCCTGGAGAAGGTAATGGAAACACACTCCAGTACTGTTGCCCGGGAAATCCCAGGGATGGAGGAGCCTGGCAGGCTATAGTTCATGGGGTCACAAAGAGTCAGACATGACTTAGTGACTAAATAACAGCAAAAATAGAATTATTTGTCCTGCAAATAAAAAATGAAAAGTTCATGTGCTTCTGATAAGCCTTAGGTTGTATTCTGCTAATATGACCCTGACTATAGATTTGAGGACGGATGCATTCCGTGGGCTACCTAGCACGTCCTCACTCATTCTCCCTTGATTTTTCACAGATGCTATCTCCTTCACCTGGGCATTTTCCTGTGGTTCAGGAAGAGTCAGGGAGAATGACTACCAAATGGGGACTTGAAAATAAAATTGGCTTTAAACTATTACCTGTGTTCTTTCAAGTCTAATGTCTTCTTTCATGTCCTAATGTTATCATTGCCACAGAGGAAAAAGCAAAGTACCTGTGTGCACATCCAAAACATGACTTCAAGGCAAATAACTAAGAATTAAATAGATCAATGAAAGGAAAGACACCTTGGACAAGGTCACTTAGATTTGATTAAATATATTAAATTGCTTAATGCTGTTTTGTGAATTTAACTTATCAAAGTCATTCCTTTGATCATCACACTTAAAAAGTAAAAAATATGCCATGAATACTTCTAACAAAATAACATTGAGTCAGAAGGCATAAAAAAACTTTCAAGTCTAATGGGTCACTAGTAAACCTTGTTCTGTCCTGTAAATAATGCATATTCTCTGAACTTCCCACCTAGCTCCTATGTGCAAGACACTTCTGTGCTCTTTAATTGCAGAACAAGGGAATGAAATGATCATATTAGAAAGCTAGAAACAGCCATTCCCTACTTTCCAAACGCTATAATTCAACTCACATTTATGAATATTTCTTGATGTTTTCCCTTTTCTTTCCATTTGCAAGTTAATGACTTAGTTTCTACCCCAAAGACGTATGATGTAGCACCTATTTACATTTCTAACTAACAACCATATCTTTGTTTTTACTCAACTTTTAATTAGATCTCGGTGCCATTGTCATCAAGGTCTTTCATAGACATAAATGCTATTTAGTTTAACAATCTTAATGGCTTACTTTAACCTCAAAATAAAACCCTTTGGGTGGCTGGGGGCTTTTTGGTTGATTCCTGCTTACATGAATCAGTTATGCATCAATCAGTGCCCTTCTGTGCATTTCAAGACTCACTTATATGAAACATTTAAAGATTGCCTAGTAAAAGTTGGCTTAAAACTCAACTTTCAGAAAACTAAGATCATGGCATTTGGTCCCATCACTTCATGGTAAATAGATGGGGAAACAAGGGAAACAGTGGCAGACTTTATTTTTTGGGGCTCCAGAATCACGCAGATGGTGACTGCAGCCATGAAATTAAAAGACGTTTGCTCCTTGGAAGAAAAGTTATGACCAGCCTGCACAGCACATTAAAAAGTAGAGACATTACCACCAACAAAGGTCAATCTAGTCAAAGCTGTGGTTTTTCCTGTAGTCATGTATGGATGTGATTGTTGGACTATATAGAAAGTTGAGTGCAGAAGAATTGATGCTTTTGAACTGTGGTGTTGAAGACTCTTGAGAGTCCCTTGGACTGCGAGGAGATCCAGCCAGTCCATCCTAAAGGAGGTAAGTCCTGAATATCCATTGGAAGGACTGATGCTGAAGCTGAAGCTCCAGTACTTTGGCCACCTGTTGTGAAGAACTGACTCATTGGAAAATACCCTGTTGCTGGGAAAGACTGAAGGTGGGAGGAAAAGGGGATGACAGAAGGTGAGATGGTTGGATAGCATCACCAACTCAATGGACATGAGTTTGGGTAAACTCCAGGAGTTGATCATGGACAGGGAGGCCTGGCGCACTGCAGTTCATGGGGTCCCAAAGAGTCGGACATGATTGAGTGACTGAACTGAACTGAACTAGTAATGTGAGTTAACATTTGGCTCTTTCTCCTTGAGCAGTTATCTCCCTAGCACCTTGAATAATTTATCCTTTTTCATATATTAGATAATTTTTATTCATTTTTAATTGAAGTATAAATGATGTACAATATTACATAAGTAAAAAGTATATAGTGATTCAAAATTTTTAAAGATTAAACTCCATTTATAGTTATAAAATATTGGCTATATTCCCATGTTGTACAATATAGCCTTGTAGCTGATTTTGCACATATTAGTGTGTATCTCTTCATCTCCTACCCTTATATTTACCTTCCCTATTTTCCTCTCACTGGTAATCACTAGTTTGTTCTCTGTCTCTGTGAGTCTGCTTCTTTCTGTTATATTCACTAGTTTGTTATGTATTTTTTAGATTCCACATTTAAGTGATGTATTAACAGTATTTATCTTGTTCAGTCTGACTTATTTCACTTAGCATAATACCCTCCAGGTCCATTGATGTTTCAAATGGCAAAATTCCATTCCTTTTTATGACTAAATAATATTCCATTGTGTATATGTGTGTGCATGTCTATACATGTGTGTGTGTGTGTGTATATACATCACATCTTTTTCATTTATTCATCTGTTGATGGATACTTAGGTTGCTTCCATATCTTGGCAACTTTAAATAGTGCTGCTATGAACATTGGAGTGTATGTATCTTTTCAAATTAGTGTTTTGATATATTAGTTTTTTTGATATATATTTAAGAGTGGAATTTCTGGATCATATGGTAGTTCTATTTGTAGTTTTTAAGAAACCTCCATAGTGTTTCCACCATGGTTGAACCAATTTGTATTCCTACCCACAGTAATACGAGGGCTTCCATTCTTTATGACTCAGTTTATTCAGGAAATGATTTCATCATTCTGTTCTTCAAGTCCTTCTCTTACCAGTTCCAGGAGGACTCTACACAAACTTTTTTCTTGTCATTTGTTCATACTAAAAAAATTGTCTATTTATTGTCAATTGCTTCAAAGTATTCACTGTGTCTCCAGGTTTAGCATAAAGTTTAGCATACAGAAGGCATTCATTGAAAAGTAACAGCCCACTAGCAAATCAGTTTCACAGTTGGCGCTATCCATGTCTCATTCCCAGTGAATTTCTTGTGTATGATCAGTGCTGGTGTAAAGGGTGCTTAGTAATCTTTATTGAGTGAACACATGAATGAATGAATGAATGAGGACATTTCATTCCATTTGTTTTATATTATCTTGGATTCCTGTGTTAGGAATATCTCTGACCACATTTTCTGCAATTCATTTAAAATTTTAATACATATCAGCATAGAATATGTAACTTAAATATTTTATAGTTTTTAATATATGACAGGTATTTATGCATATAAAATATTAATAATAGCAACAAAAGCTATTTCTAACTCAAAATGTATTATGTTAGAACTTTTTCTCACATAATTATTATACACTAATACCTTTTATATGTATTGCTTTGATCAGACTAATGCACATATATATACACTCACACACTGATGTGAAGCATCTCTTGAATTTCTAATTTTTCCTATCTGTCTCTGTATCACATTTATTTGAAATAGTAAAACAAAACTTAACATCACTACATGTTCTTATGTGTGTGTGCTCAGTCAAGTCCAGCTGTTTTTGACCCCATGGACTGTAGCCCACTAGGCTCCTCTGTCCATATAATTTTCCAGGCAAGAATACTGGAGTGGGTAGCCATTCCCTTCTCCAGGGGGGTCTTCCTGACCCAGGGATCAAACCTGGGTCTCTTAATGTCTCTTGCACTGTCAAGTGGATTCTTTACCACAGTGCCACCTGGGAAGCCCATGTCACTACATGTTCTGATAGAGAAGCCAAGCTCTTCAGAATTACTATCCACATACCACTGAAAGATTAATTAGTAATCTGAGACTTATATAACAGTTTTATACTAACATAGAGTTTGTTTAATACCACATAATTCTGTGCTTCCTCCTCATTGCTAGTTGAGTTTAGAACTGCAAGGTAATTAAAATTTTAAGCACAATAAAAGTGATATAGGAAAATATCTAACCATGCAAAATATATGAATTAAATGTTCTGAGGACAAATTGCAATGTTTGAATTATAAAAAAAAAAATAAGCAGTTGGGAAAATATATAGTAGCCACAGGCTGTTAAAGAAAGTTGGGAAACCACTAGACCATTCAGGTATGACCTAAATCAAGTCTCTTATGATTATACAGTGGAAGTGACAAATAGATTCAAGGTATTAGATCTGATAGGCAGATTGCCTGAAGAACTATGGACGAAGGCTTGTGATATTGTACAGGAGGCAGGGATCAAGACCATCCCCAAGAAAAAGAAATGCCAAAGGCAAAATGGTTGTCTGAGGAGGCCTTACAAACAGCTGAGAAAAGAAGTGAAAGGCAAAGGAGAAAAGGAAAGATATACCCATTTGAATGCAGAGTTCCAAAGAATAGCAAGGAGAGATAAGAAAGACTTCCTCAGTGGTCAGTGCAAAGAAATAGAGGAAAACAGTAGAATGTGAAAGACTAGAGATCTCTTCAAGAAAATTAGAGATACCAAGGGAACATTTCATGCAAAGATGGGCTCAATAAAGGACAGAAATGGTATGGACCTAACAGAAGCAGAAGATATTAAGAGGTGGCAAGAACACACAGAAGAACTATACAAAAAAATATTTTCACGACCCAGATAATCATGATGATGTGATCACTCACCTAGAGCCAGACATCCTGGAATGTGAAGTCAAGTGGGCCTTAGAAGCATGACTATGAACAAAGCTAGTGGAGGTGATGGAATTCCAGTTGAGCTATTTCAAACCCTGAAAGATGATGCTGTGAAAGTGCTGCACTCAACATGCCAGCAAATTTGGAAAACTCAGCAGTGGACACAGGACTGGAAAAGGTCAGTTTTCATTCCAGCCCCTCAGAAAGGCAATGCCAAAGAACGCTCAAACTACTGCACAATTACAGTCATCTCACACACTAGCAAAGTAATGCTCAAAATTCTCAAAGTGAGGCTTCAACAGTATGTGAACCATGATCTTCCAGATATTCAAGCTGGATTTAGAAAATGCATTGGACTCAAATCAAATTGCCAACATCTGTTGGATCATCAAAAAAGCAAGAGAGTTCCAGAAAAATATCTACTTATGCTTTATTGACTATGCCAGAGCCTTTGACTGTGTGGATCACAACAAACTGAGGAAAATTCTTCAAGAGATGGGAATACTAGACCAACTGACCTGACTCTTGAGAAATCTGTATGCAGATTTCAGGAAGCAACAGTTAGAACTGGATATGGAACAACAGACTGGTTTCAGATAGGGAAAGAAGTACGTAAAGGTTATATATTGTCACCTTGCTTATTTAACTTATATGCAGTGTCCATCATGAGAAATGCTGTGTTGGATGAAGCACAAGCTGGAATCAAGATTGCCGGGAGAAATGTCAATAACCTCAAATTTGCAGATGACACCACACTTACAGCGGGAACAAGGCGAACTAAAGGGCCTCTTGATGAAAGTGAAAGAGGAGAGTGAAAAAGTTGACTTAGAACTTAACTTGCATCATCGCAGCACTATTTATAATTGCCAGAACATGGAAGCAACCTAGATGCCCATCAGCAGACGAATGGATAAGGAAGCTGTGGTACATATACACCATGGAATATTACTCAGCCATTAAAAAGAATTCATTTGAATCAGTTCTAATGAGATGGATGAAACTGGAGCCCATTATACAGAGTGAAGTAAGCCAGAAAGATAAAGACCAATACAGTATACTAACGCATATATATGGAATTTAGAAAGATGGTAACGATAACCCTATATGCAAAACAGAAAAGGAGACACAGATGTACAGAACAGACTTTTGGACTCTGTGGGAGAAGGTGAGGGTGGGATGTTTTGAGAGAACAGCATAGAAACATGTATATTATCTGGGGTGAAACAGATCACCAGCCCAGGCTGGATGCATGAGACAAGTGCCCGGGCCTGGTGCACTGGGCCTGGTGCACTGGGAAGACCCAGAGAAATAGGGTGGAGAGGGAGGTGGGACGGGGGATTGAGATGGGGAATACATGTAAATCCATGGCTGATTCATGTCAGTGTATGACAAAAAACACTACAATATTGTAAAGTAATTAGCCTCCAACTAATAAAAATAAATGAAAAAAAAAAAAAGAACTTTCAGAAAACTAAGATTATGGCATCTGGCCCCATCACTTCATGGTAAATAGATGGGGAAACAGTGGAAACATTGACAGACTTTATTTTTTTGGGCTCCAAAATCACTGCAGATGGTGACTGAAGACATGAAATTAAAAGACCCTTGCTCCTTGGAAGAAAAGTTATGACCAATCTAGACAGCATATTAAAAAGCAGAGACATCACTTTGCCAATAAAGATCTGTCTAGTCAAGGCTATGGTTTTTCCAGTAGCCATGTATGGATGTGAGAGTTAGACTATAAAGAAAGCTGAGCACAGAAGAATTGATGCTTTCGAACTGTGGTGTTGGAGGAGATTCTTGAGAGTCCCTTGGACTGCGAGGAGATCCAACCAGTCCATCCTAAAGGAAATCAGTCCTGAATATTCATTGGAAGGACTGATGTTGAAGCTGAAACTCCAATACTTTGGCCACCTGATGCGAAGAAATGATTCATTTGAAAAGACCCTGATGCTGGGAAGGATTGAGGTTGGGAGAAGAAGGGGACGACAGAGAATGGGATTGTTGGATGGTATCACCGACTCAAAGGGCATGAGTTTGAGTAAACTCCAGGAGTTGGTGATGGACAGGGAGGCCTGGCGTGCTGCAGTTCATGTGGTCCCAGAGTCAGACACGACTGATCGACTGAACTGAACTTAACTATATTTGATTTAATTAGCCATAAAGTACTTAATTTTTTTTTTAACTTAAGCCATTTCAAATTGGGTTTTATTTTGCTGACTATATCTTGCTCTTTTTAACAGCTAAATAATATGTAATTGGTTAGCCAAATTTCTGAAAAGAGTTTTCTTTCTTTCGTTTTTGTCCTATTATTTCTAAGTGTTTTAGCATGTATCATTATGTCTACAGATGTTCTTTAACCTTGATTTATAGAAGGACTGTTGTGGCTATTTTTTGTTTTGTCTATCTCATTTTTTCTGTTGGAAATCACCCTATCTAGTTCGCAGATGAGGCAATTGATGTTAGGTTAATTTATCTACCACCAGCTCTTAAGTGATAGAACTAAGATTCTAAGACTGTGTAAACTCCGGGAATATAATTGCAGTGAAATATTTCTAATACAAGCTTACTTATGATAAGCCAAATGAGTAAGTAGGGTAGACCTCAGATGATGCAGAAGAAATATAAGAAAGAGAGAGATGACTGTCCATTGATGCTATTGCCTGGGCATTTCCATCCAAAAGCACCAAGAAGCTAGGTCAAGTTTAGTTTGGATCTGAAAGCTCAAATTTGCTTTAGAGAAATAAGCAGGCAGGTTAGGAAGACAAAGCTTAAAACTCCTTTCTTTATCTCAGAATGGAATCTAATATCCAATCCATCCTTTCTGGTTGAAGTTCAGATTTCTTGATATTCTGAAAACAATCCAACACACCTTGGCTCCTCTGGGCAGAGTTTTTCAAGACTCTCCATCAATCCAGTTGCTAAGCTGCAGCCAGGCTTGGCTTTGGAGGGCCAGCCTTTGATGCAAATGTGAAATGTATGTTATCACAGTATTTTCTGAGAATACTATCTACTGAAGATTTTTCTGTAGAAAAAGATCTTTGGAGGAAAGGGTTGAGGAATTTGAGAAACACTGCATACAGTATCTTCATTTTGGAAAGTATAGTGTGCATTAAAAAATTAAAGACTCTTCAAAATTATTCATTGAATGTATTTTTTTCTAAATGAATTTAACAATAATATTTCACTCTGAAATACCAATTAACATTGTATTCCAAGAAAATCTACTCAAAAATCAATATGAAATTTTAAATCATAACACTTTTGTCACTTCTTGCATTTATTTCTTAATAAAATCACAAGCTCAAGGTTGTGATAAGCAAAAGCATTAAAGTACAAATATGAAATTAACATTTTAACATTCTTATTGTTAGTACTGTGAGGTGTTATTGATTGCATTTGACAAAATTTGCATATTCTGTCATTAAAAGTCTAATTTGATCAATTCATACCTATATAAAATTTCTATGTTTGTTCTAAAGGTCACATAGTTGTCCTTCCCAATAACTCATACACAGTCATTTATCATATGTGTATCTGAGAAATATCCATCTTTCTGGCAAAATAGCCTCAATTCAGAGTTCCCAGTTTTCTAGGCAGCAAGAACACTGATTGCATACAATTGGAACAGTGGAAAGCTAGTCTCAGTTATCCTCCTCAGTGTGAGTTATACGCAGACCTTCCCAGGTTTCATTTTCATGAGCTCCATGCTGTTCCGCTACTGGATCAGAAGAGGATTAGAACCTGAGAGACACCAAGAGTGGAGCAGACCAGTGCTCAGGGAGCCCTCTGAACACTTAACACTTGGGAGTATTTGGCCATGATAAACACGATCGTCAGATTGTCTAGAAACCTGGAGCCTTGAAGTGATAGAAACCTCAGTTTACTTCTAATTGGAAAAAGGAAGAAATCACAAAAATGGACTTCTCTGTTTGAATTTGCTTTATCTTTGGTCAGTTAAATTGTACTACCCTGTGCCTTACCAGTCATTGTTTTACATACAAAGAAATGAGATGTTAAGGATGCTATGAGAATCCTATCACTTCTAATAATTATTTGTAAGGCCAATATATAAATGCATTTTATTGCATTTATAAACACATTTCTAAAAATGCAAATATCTCATAATAGGCTTTGACTAAAATTATGTCATATCTCCCCTTGCTTATAGAATCAACTTTAATCCTTTAGGGTACCCAAGGGCACGCTGCCTCTACTAATAAAATAAAACCTACATTTTGAGATGATTAATGCTGGAGGAGTATTTCTAGAGATGAAGTAACAGGAGCAAGTGGCATTACCCCTGGGACTCTGAATTTTATCTTCCCTTGATGTCATTTCACTCGCTTTCTCTGCCATTAACAAGCACACTATCTTGGAACCACAGGTAACCCTTTAACCATCTGCCCACTCAAAACTACTTTGCTTAGTAGGAGATACCTGAAACTTCCAAAGGACTTCATTAAAGACAACATAAAAAAAATTAGGCACAGGTGATATATCTATAAAAGGGAGGAATTCCAAAGCTTACCATATCAAGCTTGCTCCCTAGATACATAAAGGCCACCCAATTTCAACGTACTCTTTAAATCACTCACTTCTGTGATCACAAGCTTTCAGTTGTGACGTGAACTTAGAGTTTCCTTGCCCAGATTTGTCTAAATCTAAGCCTGTCTTCCAAAAAAGATCCATTTAGTCAAAGCTGTGGTTTTTCCAGTAGTCTTGTATGGGTGTGAGATTTGGACTGTAAAGAAATGTGAGCACCAAAGAATTGATGCTTTTGAACCGTAGTGTTGGAGAAGACTCTTGAGAGTCCCTTTGACTGCAAGGAGATCCAACCAGTCAATCCTAATAATCCTGAATATTCATTGGGAGGACTAATGCTGAAGATGAAACTCTAATGCTTTGGCCACTTGATACAAATAACTGACTCATTTGAAAAGATCCTGATGCTGGGAAGGATTGAAGGAGGGAGGAGAAGGGGATGACAGATGGTTGGATTGCATCACCGACTCAATGGACATGAGTTTGAGTAAACTCAGGGAGTTGATGCTGGACAGTTATCTGCATGCTGCAGTCCATGGGGTCACAAAGAGTTAGACACGACTGAGTGACTGAACTGAACTGAACTGAAGCCTATCTTCATGTCTAGGATGTTATCCTGCTGTGTACTAATCAGGATTTACTTCCTAGATACCTTGGCACCTTTAAGATTTTGGAGGACTGTATTATTCCCCTCAAATATTTCTGTCCTTCCTGTGAAAGAATTTCACTTCCCCACCCTGTTGATGTCAAGTCTGGCCTTGTTACCATTTATACTGCCTTTCCCTGCAAGGAGAATGCTTGGCCACACCAGTGATATCAGTTTTGTCCATGTGACTTATTTAGGCCAGTGAAATATGCAATATAGAAAGGATATTTGCCACTTCTGAACAGGGAGTTTATGAGTTTTCAATTCCTTTTATCATTTTTTGTTTTACAATGATATAGATAAGATTATTTTAAAGCTCTTGGTTCCAGAGTAGAGAACATGCAGCTGATCAATGAGAAATATGCAACATGAGAGAGAAAAACAGAACTATGTATTATTGAATTCCACTAAAAATTTTAGGGTCATTTGCTACCACAACATAACATCTCACCAGTACCATAGTCAAGAAAAAGTTTCTATTCTGGAGGCTGCCAGTTCAGACTTTTACAATGAATTTTGCATTTCCGTTAGGAGACGTTTCTGTGCTGTGTTTTCATCATATTAGAACACTGATAACTCTCATTATACATCAGATTGGTAAAATGATATATAATACTCTTCCCATGCTCTTTACGTTCCACAAAGCTGAAAAAAGATTTTAATAGTCGTGAGAATCGTTACGGGTCAGAATATTATTTTTTACATGAGAACAGATTGATTTCACAATTGAATTGTCAGATTTTGTTTGTAGAAGGCAAAGGCATTCATTGGAAGAACTAACAGATCATTTTGAGGTCTTTGAGCTTAGGAACAGAACTAGAAAGCCTCCTGGTTGTCCTAAACATCCTAGCCTGGCAAGACATTGTGGGGAGCGTCCTGCTTGAACTGGTCAGTGTGTTCACAGGGAGGCCAGGCTTCCTGCTGCTGCATCTGATTGCTCTCTCATAGCTGATGCAGATGCAAAGGGGAATTGATACAGCTTTCTGCTTGCAGTCAAGGCTGCCTGTGGTTATTGGACATGCCCAGCTCTGACAGCATTTTTAATCTTCTGCACATGATAACAGAGAGGCAATGGCAGCAGTCAGGAGACAGTGGTTTCACCACAGGGATTGAGCTGAAAAGTCAGAAGACTTAGGACAAATGTAATTCAAGTTGGGTTTACTTCCACCATCAGCCGCTATCACCAATATGAATCAGGCTTGTTCTGGTCTCCTAACACCTTTTACCTCCACTCCCTCTGATGAATGACAGGGTCTTCCTTCATGATGACATGTTCCACTCTGAGAACTTCCACACGACTTTTTTCCAGCCCTGCTCAGTATACTAACTTCTCAAGATGCATACACAGACAGACACATACACACACATACACACTTTCTTGTAGGCCACTGTATTTGTTTCCAGTATGGAATTATAAAGAAATCATTTTAAAGATATTTCTGCTTCAGTAAAAATATGAGTCATGATTTATTTCTGATGAATTATTTAGATAACAACAGAAATGACAGGATATTATTTTGCAGACTTGAGTTGCAATAGCCTTTATTCTTAAATCTTGCAATAAAAAATAAAGCAAGCATTTATAAAACATTGAGTCTTCAACATATGGTTATAGATTTCTAATAAGTATTTATCAAATTTATTAACATTGAATCTATACATGTGAATCAGAAAAGTATTTAAAAAAATATTGATGGGTCATTGAATACTCTTATTAAATCAATGGGTTAAAATCTTAAAGGGAAGGATAAGACTAACGTGGTTTCTGGTTTTTAACCAGCATAATAATATATTGCAGAGTTTGGAAAATTTTAGTATCTCTCACTAGTGTTTATAGATTGCCTCTCCTCAAAACTGATTCATGCTTCTGATAAATGCAAGGATGGATTATAGCAACTCAGTGTTGAATATAATGCTTTGCTCAATGCTTATTTATTGACTAAAATATGTTGGTTTGTTTTAAACAAAACAAATATTTCTCATTCAAAATTAACACATTCTACAGAAAAAACCTAGTTTAAAGGATAAATTGTATTCAGGTTTTTCTGTCTGTTTTATTAGAAATAAAGCCAATAGCAAACATCACATTATAATCTATCCCCTTTCAAAATTTATGAATTTACATTATTCTATTTTTAACTTAGCATTTATTACTTCATGCATCACCTTAAATATGATGTTTCCTTTCCATATGTAATACTTATAAAACCACCTATGAGCCATATACTTTTATTTAGATGGCTAAGGCTTGAAAATTAAGGTCTTGAGTTCAGTTTTATAATTAATGCATAAAAAGTGACAAGGTGTTATTTTTCTCAATGACCTACTTCAAGAAAAATCGTAAAAATATCCTGACAAACATAGGTGCTCAATCTCAGACTTTATAAAATTTAAAATATACATGGTTTTCTCAGACCATTAAACAAGATTAATATTTTCATTGATTATGGAGCAGAGTCAAACAAAACATTTGATTGTCTAGTAATCTTTAACCAATTAGTCTCTTCATTCTGGTGGTTCTGTGCCGGGGGGCGTGTGTGTGTGTGTCTTCACTTAAAGATGATAAGAACACATTTCTGAAGGAACTAATTCAGGATACGTTTGGTTCTCTCTAGATTTTTATTTATGTTTATTTGTCTTAAGGGGGCAGCAAAGGCACAGAAAGCATCTGATAGTATAACATTCGTCTGCTGTGTCCTAGACTAAAATTAAATGCAAACATTGGTGTGATAATAGAAGTTAAGGACAATGTGATGATGTTCCTCATTTCAGATCTTTATGAAAACAAAGTCTAGTATTTTCGTAGGCTGTATGACTCCTTGCAGGGGACATTTATTAAAGAGACACAGTTTACCCATCCATTGAAGTATTTGCTTCCTTCATTTGTAGCTTAGCTGGGCAGGTATAAGACAATTGTTGCTATTGTGAACTATGATTACCTAAGAATTTTCAGAAGGATAATTCATGTGAGGGCTTCCCTGGTGGATCAGAAGGTAAAAAATCTGCCTGCAATGCAAGAGACCTGGGTTCAATCCTTGGGTCAGGAAGATTCCCTGGAGAAGGGAATGGCTACTCATTCCAGTCGTTTTGCCTGGAGAATCCCATGGACAGAGGAGCCCGGGATATAGTCCAAAAGTTGGGCACAACTGAGTGCCTAACACTTGCACAACACACACAACTCACCTGAAATTTCTTTCTTTAGTCATTAGGTAAGCTCAGGGATGTGAGATGTTAAAAATGGATGCAAATTTCATACCTGATTTGTAACTACAGAGTTCTGTAGTGGCTCAGAAGGTAAAGGATCCCCCTGCAATGCAGGAGACCTAGGTTTGATCCCTGGGGCGGGAAGATCCCCTAGAGAAGGGCATGGCAACCCACCCCAATATTCTTGCCTGGAGACCCCCAAGGACAGAGGAACCTGGCGAGCTACTGTCCGTGGGGTGGCAAAGAGTCGGACACGACTGAGCGGCTAACACACACACACACACACACACACACACACACACACAGAGGGTTCTATGGGGCTTCCCCGGTGACTAGGTGGTGAAGAATCTGCCTGCCAATGCAGGAGATGCTGATTCAGTCCCTGGATTGAGAAGATCCCCTGGAGTAGGACATGGCAACCCACTCCACTATTCTTGCCTGGAGAATCCCATGAACGGAGGAGCCTGGCGGGCTGCAGTTCGTAGGGTCAGAAAGAGTAGGACACGACTGAGCAGGAGCATAGGGTTCTATACCAACATGTTGATTCATTAAATGACTTAAATATAGCTCAGTTGATCTAACGCAATTTAACTTTTTAATAACTTTCAGATTCTACTCAAAGTAATGTCAAATGTGTTTTGAGGACTAGATAGCAGCAGTCATGAAGTAATCCATACCATTTCAAAAATGAGAACTTTACCTTTGGGAAATTACTCAATTCTCTTGAAATAGCTATTTATATATTTATTTACTGGATAGCCATTTATATTAGCCTATACAGTAGCTCTAAATGTGCATTATAATGAATGCACATTTAAATGGTCATTGTAAACTTTTCCAATAAACTCAGGTGCAATGCTTCAGAGTGTATAAAATTGATGCAAATGCCCTGAGAGTGTGTATAATGTATGTATATGTGTATATCTGTATTTATATGTGCAAAGTATTGAGTAAAAGCTTAAGGGTCATATCAGTACTTCAATCAGATAATTCATTTATGTTTCTATGTATTTCTAGCAAGCCTAGTGTTCTGGCTTCTAAACTTTCAGTGATTTAGAAGCAATGAATTAAAAATTGTAGACAGGCACACAGGGATACATGAAGTGATCTGATTTATACTATGTGTGGAGTCAAAGAAACTATAAAAAAAAAAGTCACAGTAGAGACTTGAACACATTTTTGATCAAAAAGTGTAAGAAAAATTTTATAAAGCTAAAAAAAATTATTAACTAAAAGAATAATGTATCACATTCTTGTGCAATAATTGAAGTTAAACATGATGTCATTATCTAGAAAAGCTAAGATTATCTTTAAGTTATTGCTTAATAAAGCAAGAAATAAATATCCAGACACTTTTTAATAGTTCAAAATTATAAATGACCTAAACTTTTAATAACAGATACAAAATAATGTTTGTAATATCTACATGTTGGTATATTATGTACCCATCAATTATGTTATTTTTCTATGCTAGCTTAAAATAAAAGTATGTATTAGATTAAAATGCAGATTATATTCAATGTGATACTTCTTTTGGTAAAATATATTTTATATTTAACAATTCATTCAAACAAAAATATTTTATTGATTATAGAAATATGTCCTGAGACTATAAACAGATGCTTTAAAGAACAGAATTTGAGCTGCAATTTCAAAAAATGGTATTAACTTAAAAAATAATAGGACTTAAGATCCATTGATACATTTTGACTTATCAAATACATGTTGCTCATTCATTCTTTCGTGTTTTCAGCAAACTTCTGTTGAATACCCTCTGTGCACTCATGTACTGCAGTGGGTCATGGGGATGTTCTGAGAAACACAGCCCCCTGGTGTTGATCAGTGGCTCAGTTGTGTCCGATTCTCAGCAACTCCACGGGCTGCAGCACACCAGGCTCCCCTGTTTTTAACTGTCTCCTGGAGTTTGCTCAGGTTCATGGTCATTGAGTTGACAATGCTAACATCTCATCCTCTGCTGCACGATTCTCCTTTTGCCTTTGGTCTTTCCCAGTATTAGAGTCTTTTCCAATGAGTTGGCTCTTTGCAGCAAGTGGCCAAAGTATTGGAGCTTCAGCTGCAGCATCAGTCCTCTAAGTGCTTATAACTATGGATAAAGACAAATATATGCTGACTGATCATTGCATCAGGGTAGGAATGTGCCTTCCAACAGGGATTGCTTGGAGCAGAAGCCCTGCATAGAGGGAGCAAGGAGAACCACATGAATCATGAGAAAATAATTTCCCATATTTAGTCGCAGGTAAGAAGATGAGAATGATGACTAGGAGTTACAGATATGAAAGGGGGCAGGGCAAGGGAAAGGGTAACTCTCATGAGAGTCCAGAGAGGGACATGTTGTGAATGGAGAGGAAGGAAAAGTTGCATCTCTTAATCAAACAGGGTAAGTAGGGAAGAGGTAAGAGAAACTGGACATGACAAGAGCCCTGTAAACCTTAATAATACCTTTGGGTTTTAACTAAAGGCAAATTGGTGGCCATAAATCTTTAAGCAGGCAAATGGCATGATTGAATTTGGAATGCAGATTTCTGAATCTGATTATGGTGTATGAAATAGATGGAAAGGAGACATGCATGAAACAAGGGCACTTGTTGCAGTGATGGAAGTGTTGGAGTTATTTAGGTCAGGATACAGGTGCTTATAGCAATCCCATTCTACTGTTCTTGCCTGGAGAATTCCATGGACAGAGGAGGCTGGTGGGCTACAGTTCATGGGTCACAGAGTCAGACAGAACTGACTCACACACACACACACACACACACGTGCCTAGACTGCAATGATCACAGTGCAGGATTTACAAAACTGAGGACATAGGTGTAATAAAAGAATTGAGACATTGAGTATTCCTTGGGGGAAATGGCCAAACTGAGTTTCAGTACTGGTAAAGGCAGGTACAGACTATGGGATTCGCTGACCCCATCCTGTTGGATACTAGCTGAATAGCCTCCTAGATTTCTTTCCTTCTTTACTTTTTAAAATCCAACTCTGGCTCTTTTTAATGCTACAGAACAGAGGTTAAGTTGGGGGTTCTTTTTTCTAGCTGATTTTGCCTTCACAGGGTGATTCAGGGAAGCCAGCTGGCCAGATGCAGGCCTCTGTGGACTCTTTCACCTCTAATAACAGAAAGCTGTAGAATTCTCAGCTGAGCACATAAAGAGTGAACTCGCTCAAAAGGTGTCACTGGTCACGTGCACACACTGTTTGTGGCAAGCTTCCCTTTCTTCAGCTAGAGATGATGGATAGTCTTCCTAACTGGCTTCATACAGATGGCAGCAACCTGGCAGGAAAATCTAGGGAAGAGTACATAGAGTATTAGCGCTTCTTGAGTTTCAGTTTTAAGGTTTGTAAAATGTACTAACTGACCCTAAACTAATAGGGTTTATATAGGATTTCTGCTTTATAGAAACATGGGGGCTGGGGGAATGTCTTTCAAATATTGTTGCAGGTCCATTAAACTGGCCTAGCTGCATATTACCAGTTTCTGTATGTTTGAAAGAGTTAGAGGACCACTTATTTGAAGATGAGTTGTTTCATTCTGTTATTGCTGTGACATGATGGTGGTTTTTTTTTTTTTTTTTTTTTTGGAGGTGTCTGATATCTTTTAAACCTGTACTGAGAGTGGATGCTTAAAGTTTGAAGAAATATCACTTTATTTTCTGTTAAGTTAAAGAAATAGGAATAGTAAGAATGCAGAATTCTTAGTGAGGAAAACAAATTAATAGATAAATGGGTCAATTTTAAAATGGACTTTGCAGTCACCATTAACAGAGTAAATCGTTTCTTAGATGTTTTTATTCAGCAATATATAAACATTGCCTCTCACTTTGTACTCTACATGACTGGTGGCAAATGGATAATAATAGAGTGTTACTTCACTTGTTAATAATCCAACAAAGAGAATGTGACTTAGTGATCAATGGCAATTACAGTAGAATTGCAACATATGGTAAATTGAATCTTTTTGTACAGTGGCATTTAGTTGTTTGGGACCATGTACCAAATTAATGGGAACATCAGGTAAATTTAACATCTTTACTGCTTTAATTGATCCTAAAGTCAGTAATTATGTTATCTATAAAGTCAATTTGTCCTTTTTCCATTATTTATGATATGCACTTGTACATCAGGTATATACCAGGCACAGTGCAATTGCAACAGATATGGTTGGAGCCTGCTCCAAATGCAGTGCACAGCATGAAAGAGGAATGACCTGGGAGTTTTGGTATTGCACTGAAAGATTGTCTTATTACTTCTGCTTTAGTTGTCATAGAGATGAAATAAACATATAGCATTGCATTAGTCTTTTAAAATTTCTAATAACTGGAGAATAACATAAAGAGTTTTTCTTTTGGATTGATTTGTTTTAAAGTTGTTCAGACTGTCTTGAGTCTTCGGTATCCCAAGGTCTATCTTGGTAAACTCAAAGCTGTTGAATAATTAACCATGGCTAAAGTTTCTTGATTATGCCTTGGAAGGAAAAGCAGTCTTTTCAATTGTCCCTTCATCAGCAGTTCTCAACTCTGGCAGTGCATTTGGAATAACTGTGGAGATAAAAACAAGTAACAACTTCCAGACGCTCCCCCTCTAATTGGTCAGGGAGCAGTATTCTTATAATCTCTCCAGATGATTCTGATACACAGTGAGAATTGGGAACCATAACTCTAAATAAGGTCTTACTATAATACAACAGGAAAAGATGAAATAAATTCAATTTATAATGTTGTTTATGACCATATTGACAGTAAAGTAGACTTACCAGGGAGGGGGGAAAAGGCATACCATTTGCCAACGTTTGGAAACACAGATTCAAATTGAGCAAGATGAGCAGTTAGCAAAATACTGTTGAATAGTATTATGAGTTTTGACAAAGTTTCAATTTCACAACAGAAAAAACAGAAGAAAGCAAAATGATGGCATTTAGATCACTGAAGAGGCAGCTGAGACAAGAAAGTGAATAAAAACCGTCCACATTCTAGTGCTTGGTGTTTACATACTCAAATGCCCAAGAGGAATGTCCTCTGCTTGGAACTGGCAGATAATACCGATACTCACTGAGTGCTTTTCTTGGTGGTCATATCTCATAGACTTATGTTTTTACTTCTTAGAACAATTTTAATTAATTTGAAATAAGTAATACAGATGGGAGTTGGACCATAAAGAAAACTGAGTGCTGAAGAATCGATGCTTTTGAACTGGGGTGTTGGTGAAGACTCTTGAGAGTCCCTTAGACTGCAAGGAGATCCAACCAGTCAATCCTAAAGGAAATCAGTCCTGAACATTTATTGAAAAGACTGATGCTGAAGCTAAAACTCCAATACTTTGGCCACCTGATGTGAAGAGCTGACTCATTTGAAAAGACCCTGTTGCTGGGAAAGATTGAGGGCAGGAGGAGAAGGGGATGACAGAGGATGAGATGGTTGGATGGCAGCACCGACTCGATGGAGATGAGTTTGAGCAAGCTCCGGGAGTTGGTGATGGACAGGGAGGCCTGGTGTGCTGCGGTCCAGTTCAGTTCAGTTCAGTCGCTCAGTTGTGTTCAACTCTTTGCGACCATGAACCACAGCACGTCAGGCTTCCCTGTCCATCACCAACTCCCGGAGCTTGCTCAAACTCATGTCCATTGTGTCGGTGATGCCATCCAACCATCTCATCCTCTGTCGTCCCCTTCTCCTCCTGCCCTTAAATCTTTCCCAGCATCAGGGTCTTTTACAGTGAGTCAGCTCTTTGCATCAGGTGGCCAAAGTATTGGAGTTTCAGCTTCAGCATCAGTCCTTCCAATGAACACCCAGGACTGATCTCCTCGCAGTCCAAGGGACTCTCAAGAATCTTCTCCAACACCACAGTTCAAAAGCATCAATGGGGTCGCAAACAGTCGGACATGACTAAGTGACTGAAGTGAACTGAACTGAATATGAATATTATTGTTCTGTAGAGCAGCATGTAAACTAAAGCCCAGAGAGATTTGATGATGTGGACAAGTTGGCGTAGCTGCTAAGGGTAGGTAAGTCCATCGAGCCCAGTTTGATTCCAGAGCCCAAATTCCAGACCCCTGCAGCAGCCTCTGAATTATATGATGAGTGATCCAGATAAATTACACTGTGTTCAAATAGCCGAGGCCTGGATATGACGTGATCTAGCAGAAGGAACTGACTCCCCTCTCTGTCTTGCAAATCTGTCTCAGTTTTTCTGTGTACATCTTGCGCTGATCTTACCTTATATCAAACCCACAGTTAGAGAGCCTCCAAGGCCTCTTGCCCTTGCAGAGAACTCTGGTGGTCCCTGGAAGAAATAAAGAACTATGATCAAAAGATAGCTGTTGAAAAACCTGTAGCCTTTTGTTTCCACTTTGTGGAAAATAGAAAACTTTATTTGGTATTTGCCTAACTAGACTAGATGATAATATATTTTCCTATGAAATAATTTGTATTATGGGAATTCAGAATTATGGTAAAATTAAGTTTTCATCATTGTGGGCTTCCCAGGTGGCACTAGTGGTGAAGAATCCACCTGTCAATGCAGGAGACGTGGTTCGATCCCTGGGTTAGGGAGATCCCCTGGGGTAGGAAATGGCACCCTCCTGCAGTGTTCTTTCCTGGAAAGTTTCATGGGCAGAGGAGTCTGGTGGGCTGTAATGCTACAGTCCACGGGGCCACAAAGAATTGGACATGCCTGAGTGACTGAACACAAGTCTTACGTAAGTGTAGTTATGAAGGGTGAAATAATAGTGACAAGGAAACAAACATTTTATTTTTTTAAACACAGCTTTTTTCTGTCCTTTAGTTTATGTATGCCAAAATGTAAACAAGATTTAATCTCTGAATTCTATCCATCTGAAATTAGGGAAAGAGTTCAAAGTCATACATGCATTCAGGCCAAAGAACATGTAAAGCATTCATCAGACTTTGGTGCAACAGTTATAATGTGAATAGTAAAATTAGTTACATAAAAAAAGACTTGATAAAGGCATTCTTTCCATTTTGTGTTTTTATAAAGATACATAATAAAGAAGTGTGGACTTAGATAATGAGTGAAGTTGAGTTTTGGTAAGGACATCTAGTTTGAGTCTAAAAGAAGTTGAGCTTAACAGTAAATGGTTAGAAAAGCTAAAGACCTTTTCCCCTGGGATTCACATAAAACGAAGAGAGGCATGGACAGAAAGACAGAAACAAGGAGAAGCAGAGAGAGAAAAAGAATACAGAGAGAAGTGAATCAGAGTCTGCCCACGCAGTTAACTTCCCAAGGAGCTGCTGAAGAAGACAATGCAGGAATAGTTAGAAGCCGTAAGCCAGGTGAGCCTAGGACTTCTAAAACTGGAGAAAATAATCAGTGATGTCATAATTGCTGACAGTTCTCCTGACCTGCCCAGCAGGATTAGAAGAACCCATGGGAAAAAGCCAGAGAGTGCTTTCATTGAACTCTGAGATTCTTGGATGAAAAGTGTGATAGCTTTGAATGGAAGAGTTTGAGTTTCTCAGGATATCAGATGGTGTTATAATCAAGAAAATCTATTTAAAGCAGATGTATATACTTTAGGGAGGATATCAGATTCAGTTCCTATGGATGCAGTAAATAAAAACAGGATGAGTTTTTTTCCCCCTTTTCTTCTGTGTTTTTCGAATTAACCATGCTATTTTCCACTTACAAAACTTGTTTTATTTCTCTAAGCTCTTTACCACATTATATCAAAAGAGGATTATACAGTTATAATGAAAAGTAAATTTCCTAAGTGCTTGTAAGGTTTGATCTTTTTTAATATTTGTTAAATCAACCACTATAATATGTTGATGAATAAACAAACAGCAGTATTTATTAAAATATAACTGCTTCATTTATTATCATTTCTCTGTAACATCTTCTTATGGATTTACTTCAAAGACAATAAGTGGTGTTCAAAAGTTTAAACAAAGTTAAATGGATCGTTAAAGCTGATTTCTTGCTTGTTGTTCAGTCAAGAAGTCGAGTCTGACTCTTTGCGACCCATGAACCGCAGCACGCCAGGCCTCCCTGTTCTTCATTATCTCCTGGAGTTTACTCGAACTCATGTCCATTGAGTCAGTGATGCCATCCAACCATCTCATCCTCTGTCGTCCCCTTCTCCTCCTGCCCTCAATCTTTCCCAGCATCAGGGTCTTTTCCAATGAGTCAGCTGTTCACATCAGGTGGCCAAAGTATTGGAGTTTTAGCTTCAGCATCAGTCCTTCCAGTGAATATTCAGGGTTGATTTCCAAAGCTGCTTTACACAGTATATTAAAATCCTACAATTAAAATTGTAAAATAATATCCGATATGGAACAATATTCATGATATATTTTGTTTAAAATTATAAGTTGGAAGCAATTTTCTTTAAAAATATACATATATAATTGATGAGAGAGATCTCTGAAAAGCTATACTGTAATGGTAATGTTATTTATCTCCAGGTGGTAAGGTTAGGATTTTATGGGAGATTTTTCTTCTTTTTATGTGTCAGCAATTTCTAAATTATATACAGTAAAGGTTTAACATGACAAAAAGTTTTAGGTTTTAAATGATATCAGATGGATGATTAAATTTCCTTTAGAGGAGGAATATAAAGTTAGTGATGGATATAAGGAACTTTGTAAATGATGTGGGTTGGTGTGTTTATCTCCTTTGAGGATTAAATTACCACATTACTCCAAAGTTTATATATTTGTAAATGGATACATAAAAAAATACAAAATATGCTGTTAAAAGCAGAACTGTTTTTTTTTAATAGTCATACTTTAATCTCTTCACTGTGATTTTCTGCCAGTATGATGAAAGCAGATCACTGTCCTTGGGTCCATGCATGATAGAGTATTTTCCAGACTGTAGAGATGGATTTCAAGCTACCTCTGACCAGTACTTATCTTAAATGTGAGTTGCATTATTCCTAGCTCCAAAAATCCTTTGATCTTTTTTAACAATGGGATGAGGAAGCTAACAATGTCTCCATTCAAAATCTTTTTTGGAAAAAGTACCTTGACTAATATTGTCCTTTTCATTTACCTGCAAAAGTAAACCTAAAAGTATTTTGGTAAGCAGACATCTTTTAAAAATTAGTTAATGTTTATTTATCATGAAGTAAATTTTCATAAGGAGTTACATTTGTTTTCTTTTATTAAAGAAAGTAAAAATCATTTATTAAAATGTGATTTATTAGGGTGAAATTTTACAGTAATTGTAAATAAAATCTGTCTTCAAAAAAAAGTGACAACAAAAAACTGTTTCAACATGTGAAACTTTGATGTTTCCTACAATGTCTATAGAGCATTAAAAAGTGAAAACAGTCATTCTAGCCAATCTTGTCTCTCCATGGAGACTCAACTAAGTTTTACAAAAATCGGTGCAGAAATCACCAATTTAGTCCAAACAGTCAATCCTCTAGCCCCATGAGGATACAACCTAAGTGTGCCTATTTGAAGATCAAAGGTAGGCTAAGACAGTTTGGAACTTTGATCTTCACATGACTGTGGAGTATCAAGTAGCACTATAGGGTCTAGTTTTTTCATCACCACTCTGCTTTCCTTGTGAACCTGTGTTATCTGTTGAACTGCAAGGGAAGAGATGCATGGTTGGAAAGAGAACGACAATTATGTGAGAAGCCCAGGGCAAGGACAGCTCTGAGGGAAACACATGCTTTAGTGTACATATAAGTGATTTTCCAACATAGAGATGGGATATTCCAAAATGCTTGTGCTCAGTTGAGTAGCATTCAAAACACAAATTTTCAAACTTACTTTGAAAGTAAGTTTTTAGATGCATCAAATGAATTCTGAAAGAGATCATTAACCGGAATGTTATTAGTGCATTAATGATCATAGGTATCTAGATATCTATCAAAGTCTTTTTCAGGACATAATACATACAAGTTAGTGACTAAATAATTGTTATCCCACAAAAGGTAAAGAAAGCAATTATTTTGCAAATCCTGTTTTGCCAGCAAAATAGGGAACCTCTCTTATCAGACATTTTTTTAGGCATTTTTTCTTGCACTGAGATGTACTGTTATTCATAACTTAGTAGATCATGGCCACTTTGCTTCCCACAGTCTATTACATTATGGTGCAGAATGGCATAGTACAGAGCATAGGCAGTCCTTCTGGAATAATTTTGAAATTGAAATGACCTCAGTTTGTATTTTCATATCTGCAATGATCTACTGTCTTTGTTTGTTAATGTTAAACCTTTTATATTTTAGTTTTATCCATTTTACATTTCCTTCTATTTTCTTTCAAGGTGATTTTCAGACTGAAAAAGGCAAAACTAGTGAGGTCACTATGGAAATGACGACCAAGTCAAGTAAGCAAGCTTTTAAGTTAGCTTTTCACTGCTTCAAATAAATATCAGATAAATTCCACCTTGTTTTTATGATGCAGTTTTATAGAGGAGGCTGATAAATCACCCAGTCAAATTTACTAAGTCTTAGAAAAATGAGGAAGATAAATTCAGGGGAGGAAAGAGCTGATATACTCTTGATTTATTAAAATATAGGCCATTCTCTTGGTCCCAGTGCTAAAAAGTATTTGGACATATATTGTTTTTGGACCATTTAAAAGAAAAAGAATCACTGTTCTGTGGGAGCTATCATAGAGTCAATGTGAATAGTGTTTTCAGGATTTTCTCATCAAAAACATATTCAGAACCCAATAACTCATTTGGAAAAGTCTTCCATACTCCTCTTGTGATTAGCAATGGAAAATGAGTTGAATGACATTCATAATAATTTGAAGTAGTTTACTAGTGTTCTGATAATTAGTTTCATTTCACTCTAAAAGTGAGTTTTGAGGGAAATGTATCTTCTGGCTATGTACATAATTTGATCTATTCAAAATTGCATTAACTATTAGGGAGAAAAAAGATAGATTTCATGTTACTAAATTTGCCTAGGATATGAAGAAAAAAAAAGAATTTTCACTGATAATTTGGATGATGGGACCAGAATCAAAGGAATTTGATCAGCTGAAGTCACATGCCTTTCATCTTGCCAGATGAAGTTTAATTGAGATAAGTATAAAATGCTATATTCAACAAATAAGCAAATAAATCAAAACATATTAAAAACAGTTGATCATGGATAACAGCAGGGGTGCAGAAGTCTGTGATAGATCTGCCAAAATTTGCTTTCAGGAGATCAGTATGGAGCTGAAATAAAGCTGGGCCGAGTGTGGTCATTTAAAATTTCTCCCAGATATGTTGTGCGCCCTCCAAATCCCTGATTATAGCAGCTCCATTGTAAATAGACCTTTTCTGTTCTCCCTCAAGATTCACTCTTCTAATACTTTATTATTCAACCCCTGGTTTTCTATATGAGTCAGTTACCTCCTTTATGTCAGCTTGAGTATCACTATATATCACCATATGAGGATGTATTTCCTAATAAGTATATGACCCAGTCCTAGACCCATATCTCCTGTTTTTAAAAAAGTAAAGCCTGCCATTTTCTATTTATTCATGGCATTTATCATTTCTAACATATTTTTATCTATCCACTCTAGAGGATGACTTTCATAACTATTTGTTGAAAGAATGCTGGTTAAGTCCTGAGCTGAAGTTCTCCTTTGTGTTTTTTGGAAAACTCATTTTGCCATTGTAAGATCTAAATAGACTAGACTACTTATGGGGCTTCTTTATTTATATGTTCACTTCTGACTGTACTTGGGCCTCAAAGTCATAGCTTCCTGTATATGGAAGAGAAGAAAATTTCATGGAAGGACATTTTATCCATTGCTTTCCCAATAGTAATTTCCTCCTCTGATTCTTGATTTTCCTAAGATGTATGTTTTAAATCCAGAGTTCCATTTTTTTCCCATTGATGCTTGCTTGAAAGTGTTCCCTTGAGTTTACACTTAAACAGGAAAAGGAGTTTAGGACCAATCCATTGCAATATACTGGAAAATTTGTTAAAAGTCTCTCAGTCCTGTCCGACTCTTTGTGACCCCATGGATTTGTATAGTCCGTGAAATTCTCTCCCGACCCAGGGATTGAACTCAGGTCTCCTGCATTGCAAGCGGATTCTTTACCAGCTGAGCCACCAAGGAAGCCCAAGAATATTGGAGTGGGTGGCCTATCCATTCTCCAGGGGATCTTCCCAACCCAGGAATCAAACTGGGGTCTCCTGCACTGCAGGCAGATTCTCTACCAACTGAACTAACAGGGAAGCCAGAAAAATTTGTTAAGTGTTATGTATTTTATATTATTCAAAACTTATGTGAGAATTGCTTTAAGTTCAGGGCATCATGCTGGAAGAGTTAAATCTACACTGCTAATTATTATGATAATTATTTTTATAAATCTAATCTTAATGATAATTATTAGCAAGAGAGGTCTTTATGACCATATCTGAGTATGCATTGGATCCATTTCTTTGAAATTTAAGTAATGAATCATATAGGTTCATGAATTATGAAATAAATATTGATGTAAGATATACCTGGAATGTTTTCATATTCATGTAGCAATTTACTGCTTTATCATGAAGTGGTGAGATTGTAGAATATTCAAACTGCTTCCAGTATATGTCCCTTTAAATAGCATTACATTTATATATGGCTGAAGAAAGTAGTTAATAAAATCTAGGAGCAAAATTGAGAACCAGCTTTATAGAAAATGAGAACCATATTGTCTTTTTCTTCCTGTTAGATCTTATAAGTTTTTTCATATTTTCTTATTAGATTAGATTTAATTGAATCTTACTAGAGTTTTTCATATTTTCTTATTAGATTAATCAGTTTCTCTACTACTTTTACCACGTGGAGGCATAGAAGTTGGGCACCCACTTCTCATTTCATGCATTACAGATGTAGCAACTGTGGAACTGATCAGTGGTCCTTCAATCCCAAATTTCAGAGAAGAAACTGATTATTTCACTTGAGTTTGATTAATTATTTTGAGGAATACAGAGAATCATCAAATAAATGTGGGTATCAACTCAAGGGTTTATTCTGAACCAAGGTAGACATCGCAAATGCCCAAATGCTCCAAACCCTAAACTCTCTGCTTCAAAGGCACAGTAATATTAATGTCTCAACTGCATTATCTTTAAAGCAGTGTCTTAAAAGGAATCCCATTGTTTGTTTCATTTCTCCAGCTTCTATGAAAAATGAATAAATGTGTCCTTAGAAAGCAGTCTTGCTAATACGGTAAAATCAAGATAAACAGTGAAGACCAAATATGCCAGAATGATCTCTTCACCCATCCTAATCCTACTACCTCTCTTCAGTTCAGTTCAGTTCCGTCGCTCAGTCATGTCTGACTCTTTGTGACCCCATGAATCGCAGCATGCCAGGCCTCCCTGTCCATCACCAACTCCCGGAGTTTACTCAGACTCATGCTCATTGAGTCGGTGATGCCATCCAGCCATCTCATCCTCTGTCGTCCCCTTCTCCTCCTGCCCACAATCCCTCCCAGCATCAGGGTATTTTCCAATGAGTCAACTCTTCGCATGAGGTGGCCAAAGTATTGGAGTTTCAGCTTCAGCATCAGTCCTTCCAATGAACACCCAGGACTGATCTCCTTTAGGATGGACTTGCTGGATCTCCTTGCAGTCCAAGGGTCTCTCATGAGTCTTCTCCAACACCATAGTTCAAAAGCATCAATTTTTAGGCACTAAGCTTTCTTCACAGTCCAACTTTCACATCCATACATGACCACTGGAAAAACCGTAGCCTTGACTAGACAGACCTTTGTTGGCAAACTAATGTCTCTGCTTTTTAATATGCTGTCTAGGTTGATCATAACTTTCCCTCCAAGGAGTAAGCATCTTTTAATTTCATGGCTGCAGTCACCATCCTCAGGGATTTTGGAGCCCCGAAAAAATAAAGTCTTGACACTGTTTCCACTGTCTCCCCATCTATTTCCCATGAGGTGATGGGACCAGATGCCATGATCTTAGTTTTCTGAATGTTGAGCTTTAATTCAACTTTTTCACTCTCCTGTTTCACTTTCATCAAGAGGCTTTTTATTTCCTCTTCACTTTCTGCCATAAGGGTGGTGTCATCTGCATATCTGAGGTTATTGATATTTCTCCCGGCAATCTTGATTCCAGCTTGTGCTTCTTCCAGCCCAGCGTTTCTCATGATATACTCTGCATATAAGTTAAATAAGCAGGATGACAATACACAGCCTTGACGTACTCCTTTTCCTATTTGGAACCAGTCTGTTGGTCCATGTCCAGTTCTAACTGTTGCTTCCTGACCTGCATACACATTTCTCAAGAGGCAGGTCAGGTAGTCTGGTATTCCCATGTCTTTCAGAATTTTCCACAGTTTGTTGTGATCCACACAGTCGAAGGCTTTGGCATAGTCAATAAAGCAGAAATAGATGTTTTTCCAGAACTCTCTTGCTTTTCCGATGATCCAGCAGATATTGGCAATTTGATCTCTGGTTTCTCTGCCTTTTCTAAAAGCAGCTTGAACATCTGGAAGTTCTTGGTTCATGTATTGCTGAAGCCTGGCTTGGAGAATTTTGAGCATTACTTTACTAGCGTGTGAGATGAGTGCAATTGTGCAATAGTTTGAGCATTCTTTGGGATTGCCTTTCTTAGGGATTGGAATGAAAATGGACCTTTTCCAGTCCTGTGGCCACTGCTGGCATATTGAATGCAGCACTTTCACAGCATCATCTTTCAGAATTTGAAGTAGCTCAACTGAAATTGAGCCAGTTTCAGGCCCTGGAAGGGGTCCCCCTTCCTGCAACAATATGGTGGCAATTTCTTTTCCTATCTGTGCTTTAACCCTCAATTCATGCCAACATATACATTTATTCTCTCTTCTAATACTCCTGTTATGGTAAAGGATACATCCTCTAACCTAAAGGCAGCTCTTCTGTTTATATTCTTATAGGCCCCTCTGTTGTAATCACCTAAACTTCTGCGAATTTTACGAAGAGGGAGCCCCTTCTTATCTCTTCCCATATTAAGGATTCTTTTAGTCCTGTTTCTGTAATCACATTGGCTTTCTCCAGAGGTACCATCATGGTATATTTCATTGATAGTACTTTTTCCAAATGTACATTTTTCAGATTCTGAAGTCAACATACATTTCATAATAAGAGTGTATCACAAGTGAATTGTAGTATTTTTTCTTTCTTCATGTTTCACAAACGAGTGGAAAATGTTAAAATTTAAGGCAATGCAATGTGGATGAAGATGCTATTTCTGGCAAAAGCTCGTGTTCATTTTTCTCCTCACTTTCATTTCCTATTTATCCTTCATATTACAGCTTAACTGTCTTTCTCCCAAGTGACTTAAATACCTAGGTAGTAACTATGAGTTAGAATAAGCTAATTAAATATGCAGAGTAGATTGCAGCATACAATTAAGCGCCTGGGATTCTGGAGAGAACCGAGAAGCACAAGCAGAACTGGGTTTAGTCTGGACTGTAAGTCTTGCCAATTGTGCCAAGCTGAATGAATCCCATCACCCTGGAGAAGCTGGCTAGTTCAACCTTCTCATTTTTAAAAGAGCAAGAAAGACAAGATGGCTTACCAAGGACATCCAGCTACTTTGGGATCAAGAGCAGAACCTTATATCAGAAATGGGCAAACTTTCTATGAAAGACCAGACAGTAAATGTTTTTAGGCTTTGTGGGTCATCCAGTCTCTGTTGCCTGTACTCAACAGTTGAAAAGTAGATTTAAAGCAATCAGACAATGTGTAAATGAATGGACCTGGCTCTATTCCAATAACACTTCCTCTACTAAAATCAGTGGCATGCTGAATTTGAACCACAGAATATAGTTTGCCAACCCCTGCCGAACAGCGCAGGGCAGAGAGCCAATTGTACAGACAATAGTGAGTTTTGTAGAAATGACAGTAAAGAGGACTGGGGATGTGTGACCTAAAGGCAAGGAAGGAGGAAAGTAAGATAAGAAAATACAGCACATATGGTTCCAGACTGTGTGGCCATGCTAAAAAGCATACTTTACTTTGTCAGATTAGAGTACAATACATATATTCACAATCTTACCCAAGTCAGTAAAAAAAAGGGCTTAGTGTTTGTGATTTAATACCTTGCATACTGAAACTTTCTGACATGAATAGAACCTCCTCTGATTTTAAGAGAAAAAACAAAACAAAGAAACAAAACATTCTTCCCAATCATTTCAAGGTGCAGAACGCCAGGCAAAGTAAATAAAAAAGAAAAAACGAATGGTGCTTCAAAAATAGGTAGAACTGTTTCATAGGGAAAAACTAAGATAAATTCTTATTTTACAGAGGCTAATGTTACACATCGGTTTCGCACAGGAAAACTTTACTCCCTCATGCCAGCTGAGTGGGACAGATAGGGATAAGTTATTCTAACTGAATAACAGTCACAGTAATGGGATCAGAACTGTTCCATTGTCTGTGAAGATAACAAATATAATGACAACCCTTAGTTATCTTTTTCCATAAACAGCTTCTAGAAACTGGGCCCTAGGCCTTGACCCACTTGAGATGTAAAGTGACAGAATAAAAGTTAAGCCAGTAAAAAAATCCTTGATGAAGTTTCCAGGCATACATGATCAACAAACACTAAAGCCTAAGAAATCATCTCGGAGAATGCGAGGCACCTGAACTCCGCAGCGAGCAGCCGTTGTCTCACAGCAAAATGAGTACAGATCCCACTGGCTGGGCCGGTGTTGATGTTCTGTGTTATAGGTTGTGTCAAAGACACTCTACGGGGGAGGCTGTCTACCTGCAGAAGGTCACGGAGTTAAACTGTCCACCACGCTGGCTCGGCACAGTGGCATTTATCACGGCGCTGACGCTTCTTCTACCGCAGACGGAGCCTTCTCAGGCGTGAGAAGAAACCTGGCATTTTCTGCTACCTGCGGGCTTCTGCTTTTTGAAGCCAGGAAGGGCATCTGTAGAAGTTGGCTGCCTGCATGGCAGACCATGCAAAATGCCAAGGAGAGTGATTTATGTCCCGTTCACTGAGACTAAAGAGGAAATGCAACCAGATCTTAGTCATGAAAGGTCAGGGCAGTGAAACATTTTTATTACAATCTTTTAAAAATAACCGAGGGCAAGAGACGAGCAGCTGTTTCCACAATGTACAGATTTCCACTTCATGTGGCACTTGTACCTCTACGTCCTAAATTTGATAGCTATTCAAATGCAATACCCTTTTATTCCCCCTTAAAACGTTTATATCACTGTTTAGATTTGTTTCTCCAGGGTAAAAGATTAGACTACGCTTCTTTTCTTCAACCTTTTCCTATTTTGTTAAGTGATAAAGTGTTTTTAATTAGGTGACTGGAGTACATATAGTATGAATAATCACTGAAATTAAGAATTAAAAGTTTTGAAGTTGGAAAGAGACATGAAGATAATTCAGTAGTTAAATCCCTTTTTAACAGAGGTATGAACTTGTTTCTTGAATGTTGCTTCTAATTTTTATAACATTTGCTAACATACAAGTTGGAAATGCATAGGGGGTGACTACTACTGAGCCCACTTTTACCTAGTTTTGAGTCTGAAGGACAATTTAGTTTTTTCATTGTCCTTGTGCTTCGAAACTATTTCTCGACACCAACTTTCAATAGCACTGTGTGAGGCTCTATGGAAGACAGAATGAGTGAAACATAGACCCTGTCCTTTTAAGAGAAAAAAAGAAGTCTGAAGTTTTGCTAATTCTCTCAAAAGTCACCCATCAAATGTAGCCATTTGAGTAATTTATGCATTTATCATTATTCTACTTTCGCAGTTTCTGAACACATTTACAAGAGGAAAGGATAAAGGGAAGTTCTGTCATTGTGGCATACAGTCTAATGGACGAGATCACGTATATAATTATACACATGAATGCCTTGTAATTCTTAAGTGGGTAATCTTCTCTAGCTGGAATAACAGAGGAAGAAAGGAAACAATGATATCTAAATATTTTCAACGATTCAAGTAGACTCACTATATATTTATATATATATATTTGCACACATGCATAAATATATAAATGTATTTGCCTTGAATAGGTGGAATTAAAAAAACAGAATTGTCATGATTAGATCTAATTATAAATAACTGAATGATCAGAATCTAGTTTAATTTCAGTTTAGGTATAACATGCCCATTTGAAATCATTGGATAAAAACAGAAGGTTTTGTCGCATTAATTATGTTTCATTATTAAGCTTGCTACACGTCTCATTACTTCGGTTAAAGTACAGCCAACACATATGCTCTTACAAGCTTCTTCGTTTTTTTTCCCCCCAAGGAAAAAAGATACAAAGGAAACAAATATTGAGGTGAAAATAACAGCAAAATAGCTCTCATGTATTTTACAATTCCATTCTTGCTTATCTTATTTGACAATTTTATAATTAAATTTCAGCAAGCACAATTACAAAAGCAAGCAAACACACCCACCAGATTCTTGCAAACTATCCTACAAGCAGAATAGTTTTAAAACTGTTAAGTATTATATGCTTTTTTTTTTTTTTTTTAAATTCTCAATGCAGAAAAGCTATTGTATTTCACTGAAAAACATTTTTGAGATAGATGCAAATTCACGGGAAGAGAATGAACGTGAAGTTAAAATCAAAGAAGTGTTTTTATATAATGATGGAAACAGTGAGTCAGTTATTCCTTTTGGGCTCATATTTAAGCTGAGAGGATTGGATTATCCTAAGGTTTCATCCAGTTTGAGCATTATATGTTTTAGGATTTACTGCACTAGCTTCTCTTGCTTTTGCTTGTTTTTTTTCCTGTTAACTCACTCAACATTTACTTAAATGGAAGTTGTACCTCTGAACTAAAAACATCTCCCTTGTTAATAGCAACAGTGGGTCTAAGAATGCCCATAGATTTCTGGCAGAGCTCTAAGCTAAAAATTAGAAAGAAATAATTATAAGTTGGAGAAAAATATATTGACACTAAGAGAAGAGAAGAAGGAATGATTAGGAGAGCCACAACAAATACTTTATGAACCTCAAGAAACATCTTATAGTAGGAAAAAGAGGAGGATAGACGGACAAGACAGAGAGAAAAAGAAATCTGTTTACATCTTAACCGCCAACATCTTTTTTTTTTTTTCAAAATTGGACAAGGAAAGAAAAAATGATTTTTAAATCCCCAAAGCAATATAACATGTATGTTTTCTCTGTGTGTATGCTTCTTTTAGCACATTTGGGCAGATAAATATCTACCTGATTTAAAAAAAAAAAAAATTTATATTGGAAAAATATTCACGTTTTTACAGGGAAACCCTAAGCTAACTCTTGAATTAAAAAATAGAAATAAAGGGACTGCCTGTTTCAGCTCCAGTGAAAGATGTCACTCCTATCCTTAAAGGAATACTGGACTAAGTGAAAGTTGTTAACTTTTCGTTAGAGTATTGAAGTCAGAAGTCAAAGTACCACCGCGAATTCCAGAGGGACGAGTGAATCCAGAGAGTCAGGCCTATCATACCCTTAACTGGAGCAGAGGCAGAATGACTGTAAACTAGTAGGAACACTTGGATGATAATTTTGATGAATTGCCGGACGCTTCGTGAGGACACCCCGAGAGTGACAAGCTTGCAGGCATCAGTTCTGACGCCATGATGCATTTAACCGGATTGCAGTAAGTAGGTAAATGGACAGCGTGTGATGCCAGACAGCACTATCTTTTTATAGTCAAAGGTTGCAAGCCAGCGAATGCAGAAGGTACAGTATTGCATTCAGTATCCTACAGTTAAGAGTTATATCAGTGCTTGGGTAAATCAATATTTAAACCCTGAGAGAATTTAAATTTTGTTTCTTTTAGATAAACCAAAGGCATTATTAGCCTCTTCCCCCCTCAACATTCCTTTGATTACTTCATGTTCTTTTTATTGCACCATATTTTGATTAATTTTTTCTTCTATTAGCTTTGAAGCTATGCACCTTTCTTATTAGTCTTTTTCTCCTCCTTCTCCACTTATCCTCCTCTCTTGTCTTACCCTTCCCCTCTTCTCCTGCTCATCCTTATCTCCCCCTTCTCAGCCTCCTCTTTCTTCTTCTTAATATTTTTACAAGTGTTCTTTTCTGTTTTCCACATGTTTACACTTTTCTTAAATTAAGACTTCAGGTTTTAGAGATGTTTTAAGTTCACAGCAAAATTAAGAGTAAGGTAGAGATATTTTCCATATACTCTGTCCCCCCATATGTGCATAATCTCCCCCGTTATCAACACCCTCCCCAAAGTAGCGTATTTGCTACAGTTGATGAGCCTACAAACATCATAATCATCCAGAGTCCATAATAATAAGATTTATGTTTTTTGTTGCAGATTCTATGAATTTGGACAAATGAATAGATGTGTATCCGTCATTTTGGTATCATAAGCTGTGTTTTTACCACCCTAAAAATCCTCTGTCCTCCACATGTTCTTCTCTACTTCCTCAAACCCTGATAGCCACTTGTTTTTAATGCTGTCTCCATAGTTCTGCTTTTCTATAATAGAATGCCCTATAGTGCGATTCATATGGTATGCAGCCATTTAGGATTAGCTTCTTTTATTTAATAAAGTAATATGCATTTAAGCTCCCTCCATGTCTTTTCATGGCTTGACATTCTTTTTAGCACTGAATAATGTTCCATTGTCTGGATGGACCTTCAGTTTATTTATCCATTCACCTACAAAGTAAATCCTGGTTACCTCCAAGTTTTGGCAATTATGAATAAGACTATTATAAACACCCACATACAGGTTTTTATGTGGCCACAACTTTTCAAGTACTTTGGGTAAATACCAAGAGGAATGATTGCTGGATCATATAGTAAAAATGCTTAGTTTTGTAAGAAACCACCAAACGTTCCTCAGCGTAGTTCTACCATTTTGCATTTACATCAGCAATGAATGAGATTTCTTTTTGACCTACAATCACCAGAATTTGGTCTTGTATATGTTCTGGAGTGTTCAGGTATGTAGTGGTATCTCAATGTATTTGCATTTCTCTGATGACATACGATGTGTAACATCTTTTCATATGCTTATTTGCCATCTGTACATCTTGTTTGGTGACGTATCTATTAAAGTCTTTAAACCAATACTTAGCTGGATTGTTTGCTTACTAATTGTTCCCACAGAGAGCTTTTCTCTTGTAAGTTGTACGCTTCCAAGCGTTCTGTTTTGTTTCATCTCATTTAATGTGCAGTTTTACATTTTTTCAGTATTTTCAGAATCTAAATAAGTATGGGGAGACTTTGTTCAGTTCAGTCTCTCAGTCGTGTCTGACTCTTTGTGACCCCATGGACTGCAGCATGCCAGGCCTCCCTGTTCATCAGCAACTCCCGGAGCTTGCTCAAACTCATCTCCATCGAGTTGGTGATGCCATCCAACCACCTTATCCTTTGTTTTCGCCTTCTCTTCCTGCCTTCAATCTTTCCCAGCATAGGGTCTTTTCCAGTGAGTCAGTTTTTCACATCAGGTAGCCAAAGTATTGGAGCTTCAGCATCAATCCTTCCAATGAATGTTCAGCACTAATTTCCTTTAGGATGGACTGGTTTGATCTCCTTTAAGTCCAAGGGACTCTCAAGAGTCTTCACCAACACCACAGTTCAAAAGCATCAGTTCTTTGGTGCTCAGCTTTCTTTATGTTCCACCTCTCATATCCGTCCATGACTACTGGAAAAACCACAGCTTTGACTAGATGTGACTTTGTCAGGAAAGTGATATCTCTGCTTTTTAATATGCTGTCTAGGTTGGTCATAGCTTTTCTTCCAGGGAGCAGGAGTCTTTTACTTTCATTGCTGCAGTCACCATCTGCAGTGTTTTTGAAGCCCAAGAAAATAAAGTCAGCCACTGTTTCTATTGTTTACCCATCTATGTGCCATGAAGTGATGAGACCAGAGGCCATGATCTTAGTTTTTTGAATGTTGAGCTTTAAGCCAACTTTTTCACTCTCCTCTTTCACTTTCATAAAGAGGCTTTTTAGTTCTTCTTCACTTTCTGCCATAAGGGTGGTGTCATCTGCATATCTGAGGTCATTGATATTTCTCCCGGCAATCTTGATTCCAGCTTATGCTTCACCCAGCCCGGCATTTTGCATGATGTAGGAAAACATAAGTAGTCAAGAGATACTGGAGTAGCATGCAATTTTTGGCCTTGAAGGACTTTGCTAACTGTTACCAATGATCAAGAAACCATCATCAGGGCTTATCAAATAATACCACCTTAAATCCGAAACAGTTCTATACTAGTACAGTATAAAATAAGCAGTGATTATTTAACTTAAATTGGTAATGTTTCCAAACTCAGTATATGCCTTTAATTCTAAGATAGGGAGTAAGGGAGACTGATGGGTGTCAGTACAGTAAATGAGGGGCAGAATGGAAAGGAAAAACTTACGAGGGAGAAGGGAGAGGTGGATGAGTCAAACCTTTGAAAGATGTTTATTTGGAAATAATTGTTCTTGTGACACCTTGCTCTTTTCTAGATTTTTTACTGAGTGTCATTTCTTAACTTTGAAATGGTAATTGTTTTTAGTAGTACTATTTATAGTTATCCAGTACCTTTTAATCTTTAAATCCTCAAAACTTTAATCTGAAATGTATGTTCTACTATTTCTAGCTAAGGATAAATTTTTAAAAAGTATAACATGAAAGGTTAGAGAAATATTGCTGTTAATATAGGAAAGCTTAAGTTAACATTTGAGTGTTTAGTAGGGATTTCTTCTTCCTACAGTAAATACTTCATTAATACCAATGAGGAAGCATTGTTACTAATCAAGAAAAGAAAACAATTATTTTATGCTTATTCTTCATATAATCTCATTCTTCATATGCAAATTCCTTGTAGAGTTCCATTTAAAACTATTTGTCAGTTCCTTAGGGAAATACTTCTAATCCAGTGGAAAGCCATTTAATAACACGTTACGTATTAAAGTCAAGTTTTACTTTACTCTTTGTTATACATGGCCACAACTTCCCACTTATGTACATGAACTGATTAAATAATTTATGCTGTGTAATTCTTTCTGCATGTAACAATGGCATGTGTTTTTCTTTCACCTCTAGTAAGATTACAGTGTTCTCTCAGTCCATTTAGTATGGAGCATGTAGGGCAATTAAAATGAATTAAGGTGGTATCTAAATTATCTCTTCATATTGATGGAAACATGGTTGCCTCTATCATATTAATTAACTTTTTTTCTTAATAACATGGAGAAGGAAATGGCAACCCACTCCAGTATTCTGGCGTGGAAAATCCCATGGACAGAGGAGCTGGGTGCAGGCTACAGTCCACGGGGTCACAAAGAGTCGGACACGACTGAGCTACCTAACTTTCACTTTCACTTTTCTTAATAACAACTACTTCCACTTAAAGGGCTGTTTTTTCAAGATGCTTTAACATGGGGTGTCAATATTGCTTAGTGGAATAAATTTAAACTTTGGTCCCCAAACCAAAATTTCAAGAAGTATTTTTTTTTATGTTTTTGAGGTGAGATTTTGGAAAAGTACCAGGAAAGAAAATAATTTGTCATGTCTTCTTTAGTCATGTGAGTAACTTCTCTCAGAGAAACCAGAATGATCTTTAAATTTCAGAATTAAACATGGGAAATGACTTGAAAGACATTTTAGACAAATGGACAATCATTTGGATGTCAGATTAACCAGTTATTTATTTGATATGTTATCCAGGGCACGTTACCAGTGCTCTCTGGGTCTCCGTTTTTTCAACCTACAACATGGCGACAATAAAGACTGCTTGATGGAGTTCTCTGAAATTGCTGCAAGATAATGTAGGTAAAGTACTGATGCCGATACCTCCTGATATAATCAATAAATGTAGTTATCTTCTCTGCAGTGATTAAAATGCAGACGTTTCTCTCTTGTAAGGCAAGATAAACAGCCTAAAATGACTCTGAATCAATCTATTTTTACTATTCCCATGTATCTTTGAACAAACCTTTATTTTAATAATGAAGCTTATAAAAAAATGTAACCAATTTTGAGCAGTTTCAATATAGTACACAACTGCACACACACAAACACAATTGTCCTAGTCATCACTTTTCATTGTGTTTCATGGAATCTCCATTTTAGCAGGTTTCATATGTTTACACGTTCAGTTATAATAATCACTATGACTTAGAATGCTAAACTCGAAATTGACTTAAACCTCATCTCCTCTCTCACCTATGTGTCTGCCTGGTGTTGCCATATCTACGCTTTCCTCTTTTTCCCATTGCAGAATCTTTTGTTTTTTTTTTTTAATTGGAGGTTGATCGCTTTACCGTGTTGTGGTGGTCTCTGCCACACATCAGTGCGAATCCGTCATAACTGTACTCCTTCCCTGTTGCGTCCCCGCCATCCCACCGCCTAGGTTGTCGCAGAGTGCCAGGCTGGGCTGCCCGTGCTGTGCGGCGCTTCTGCTGGTCCTCTGGGCCACACATGAGAGTCTATGTATGTCACTGCTGCTTCCTCAGTTTGCCCTAGCCTCTCCTTCACCCGCTGTGTCCCCCAGACTGTCTGCATCTGCACCTCCATTTCTTCTCTGTAAACAGGTTCATCAATACTGTGGAATTTTCCAGGCAAGAGTGCTGAAGTAGGTTGCCATTCCCGTCTCCAGGGGATCTTCCTGACCCAGGGATCGGACCCAGGTCTCCTGCATTGCAGGCAGGCGCTTTACCCTCTGAGCCGCCAGGGAAGCCCTCGTCAGTACTACTTTTCTAGCTTGCATATATGTGTGTTAATGTACAATGTTTGTTTTTCTTCTTCTGACTCATTTCACTCTGTATGACAGCTCTACGTTCATCCCCCTCACAACTGACTCAAATCTGTTCCTTTTTATGACTGAGTAATATCCCATTGTATATATGTATCACAATTTATTTATCCATCTGTCCGTCCATGTGTATCTAGGCTGCCTCCATGTCACTGCAGAATCTTGATATGAAAAGATGTGTGTGATTCAGTGGATAGAGTCTGCTCCGGAATTCTCTTAGCCCTCCCCATATAGGTTCTAGCTCAGCCCCTCTCAAAGGGTAGCCAACATCTTCTAGTAAGCATTATAAGGAATGGGCATTTTAAATCAGCTATCACAATGACTGTAGAATACCACTGGTAGTTGTCAGAGAAATGCATGATGTACAGTAAAAAATTTTCCTGTGTAACTGTTACAATATTATTACCAATACATATTGGTAGTACTTTAACACAAAATAACATTGAAAAATTTTAAAAGAAGATGAATAAAAGTCCTGATAATTTAGGAAGTTATTATAGCATGGGAAATGTAAATGTTAGAAAAATATTACTTATAAATAAATTATTTTGTTTATTTTTCCTCCTCAATGTATAATTTTATATCTTGATATATTGGTACCAAGTCAATAATTTCACCCTTGCTTAATATGTATTCACTATTATTAATGATACATTTTAGGTATAGACCACAGCACCCCTTAAAATTTTGCTGAAGATATTCACAAAACAAACTAGAATGATGAGTATTTGAAGGTTTAAGGGTAAAAGGAAAGCTAATAACCAGTATGGCTGTAGGCAATCTCTGTTCATTATCATTCATATGCTAGCCCTCTCTTTTGTCTTTTATATATTTCTGAGTCCAGAAACAAAACAAAAAAACAAACAAAAAAAAAAAAACCAACTCAACATTTAGACCCTTAAAACAGTAATTTATGTTGTCTACAGTTATTTTGACCAGGAGTTTGAGTAGAAAACACTGAGGTGGCTCACGTCTAATCCATGGTATATATTGGCTGAAACTAGAAGGGCTCAGACGACCAGGAAACAGTCAAATGACTGATTCAATCGGTGCCACTCATAAGGAATATGACTCTGGTCTTTGCTGGGTATCTTGTTTCTTCCCCATATAGCGTCTACTGGAGGGTGGGGGGTGGAGGTTAAAATTCCAGGTGGCTCCTTTATTCATTCGTCTGACACCTCTACTGAGATGACTTGAACAAGTTTGGCAAGTCATCTCTATTTTGCTGTGTATCCTCTCTGATGTGTCTAGCTTAGTCTTTCTTACAGCAAGGCCGACCTGTGATCCTTCACCTTCTTATGTTGGATTTGACGTCCCCAGAGCAATTCCAAGAAGCCACGGGAGGACTTAGTTTTTCAGTGTCACTTCTGTATTCTGTGGGTTACAGAGGACTAACCCCTTCGAGTGAAGAAGGGGGGTACACGGGCATGGTAAACAGGAGAAATCGTTCACTTAGGCTGAAGACAAGGTGGGGAGGGACATCTTTGAAATCAGCTTCCACATCATACATATGTCCCCTCTGTTAGCCTCTCTCATGGGGTCGGTGAGTGAGTTCTTTGGAGAACCTTGCCCAGCCTCCTTCCTACATAGTTCACAGATTTGGAAGACTTGACTTCTAAACTAAACATGTTCCACTACTTACCAAAGTCTATCAACAGTATGCTTTTTAGCATCTTGCTTTTTATAAATTCCCACTTTCTGGTAGGCGTCATCTCAGGAAGGATGGCAATGGAATTGTCCATAGGTATTCTCTGAGAATTACTCCTTGGAAGGAAAGTTATGACCAACCTAGACAGCATATTAAAAAGCAGAGACATTAGTTTGCCAACAAAGGTCTGTCTAGTCAAGGCTATAGTTTTTCCAGCGGTCATGTATGGATGTGAGAGTTGGACCATAAAGAAAGCCGAGTGCAGAAGAATTGATGCTTTTGAACTGTGGTGTTGGAGAAGACTCTTGAGAGTCCCTTGGACTGCAAGGAGATCCAATCAGTCTATCCTAAAGCAGATCAGTCCTGGGTGTTCATTGGAAGGACTGATGCTGAGGCTGAAACTCCAATACTTTGGCCACCTCATGTGAAGAGCTGACTCATTGGAAAAGATCCTGATGCTGGGAATGATTGAGGGCAGGAGGAGAAGGGGACGACAGAGGATGAGATGGCTGGAGGGCATCACTGACACAATGGACATGAGTTTGGGTGGTCTCTGGGAGTTGGTGATGGACAGGGAGGCCTGGCATGCTGCAATTCATGGGGTCACAAAGAGTCGGACATGACTGAGTGATTGAACTGAACTGAACTGATTCTCAGATACCTAGTTAACCAGAGGAAACTCAAGCAGCTTTTTCTCACCAAATCATGAAGTATGTCAATGTAAGGGCTGTTCCCTCATTCTCTCTCCCTCTATGATCTCTCTTCAGTTTTGTCTTGTGTTTTCCCCTTTATACCCAGTACCCACTCCAGCTGGCCCCAAAGGCAGAACAGATATCTATTTAAGGCAGCATTTAATCTCTGGAAATTATTCTCATAACCTCTCCTCATTTACCTTCTAGAACATAAACACCCCTCTACTTTTCTTACTTACCCAGAAAGGGATTTTCATTCCTAAAACATATAGTACTTACCAGCAGATTGGAGAGGACCTCTTCATCTTCTGACCGTAGTATTTTAGTCCACAATTGTGAGCAGGAGGAGGTTGTGATAGGGCTAGTTCTTCTGCCTCTTAGTAAGACTTGGAAGAGAATATATGTCTCTTTACAAGTTACAAGTGACTTTCTTTACAATGTACATAATTGATGTCCCTGGTTTTCTTTTACCTGAATGCTCTAGTAGCAATTCCAGGAAACAAAAAATCCCCAATCAATATTGTCTTAGACAAACAACATGACCTTTTGTCTGTAAGTTCCTGATTTATGAAAGTGTTCTGATTGATTATTCATTCTTGGGGAAAGGTATAAAAAGTTTGTTCCAGCTATATGATTATATAGATAGAGAAGATGATATGAATCAATTTTGAGGGAGTAGCAGCCACACATATCTAATTAGATAAAGAGACACACTGATGGAAAATTAGACTTAGTGTATGGGCCTCCAGCAAATGATTTTTTTCTCCTTAAAGATAAAGTGATTTAAATAATTTGAACATACACACAGAAAATGATATAAAGAAAAACAATAATTGTTTATATAATACTTTCTTTAGATAAATATAATACCTTCTACTTATAATTTTAACTTGTGTGTTTTTTTTTTCAAAGTTGTGTTTTAATGTGCAAATCTTGTGCTAAAACAGGGTCATTTCATCTCATGTAAAAGAATATTTCAAGGACTATACTCCATTATACCGGGCTATATGCTTCCAGTGTTAAAATGGGAAGCTTCGATTGATATTAGCAGGAATCACTGTGCAGAGAATAAAGACACTGTATTCAATGTATCCAAATTTAGTTTATAGCTGTCAGAACAAAATGCATCACTACTGTCAGAAGCAATCAGTTTTAGGATGGGTCAATTTGGAATGAGATAATGAATTTTGGCTTAAGTAAAATGGCAAATATTAACTAACAGAAGGCAAAAATATTAGTCATTTCTCTCACATATACTTATATAATAAGCGGAAACAGAAGACATTTGTGATTATAAATGAATAATGTGATATATTAGTTACAACTCTTTTGTTTCCAAGTGACAGAAAGCCGATATTCTATTGGTTAGGATTAGGTTTGTGGGATAGGGAAAATGCAAAATAACAATTGTCTAAAAGAAAGACGTTATTTATCTTTCACAGAAACATAGGCATTCAAGAATTGGTATAGATATTGAAGAACCGGCTTCCATTTAATGTTTTACACAGTCAAGTTCAATGTATGACTTTTACATTGTGTGTCCACAAGGTGACCACTCATTATGTCCATATTATATCCACAAAAAGCAAGAAAAAGGAATGATATGGCCACACCCAGCTTCAAGGAAACCTGGGAAATTTATCTTTTTGTTTAATGATAGTTCTGTATACCTGTTCTACTGCTGAGAAAGGCAGGCAGAATAGTTGTTGGGGACTAACTAGCAGTATTTGCCATGCCTAACAATATAGATTAGTAACAATGACATGGTAAAAATTGGGATGGTTTAAAAGAACCAAGAACAAATGAGTGGAAATAGGCCTTCCCCAGCCATCCAGAAAATCTGTCTCTTGTCTCCTCCTGTGTATATTTTTCATGTTTTCTTCTCAGGCTTTCCAGTCCACATTGCACCAAATTTGACCGATAATGCTGCTGGAGCTTTATGACTTTCCAGTTTATTCCCTGGAATATCTAATTCTGTTCCTCACTCTCAAAATTCCCTGGCAGTGGTTTTAGTTCAGTTTGGGTCAGCCACTGGTTCTTGGACCGATTGACTGTGACCAGTGGAGCGGAGTCAAAGTGTATAAAATAGCCCTTCCTTTGTTCACCATTGGTGAAGATGGGCTGTTTCCCATAATGAAGAGGAGACTAGATAAAACAAATGAACAAACAAGAAATTCTGGACATCCATAATTTAATTGGGCTTCCCAGGTGGCTCCGTGGTAAAGAATCCCCCTACCAGTGCAAGAGATGCAGGAGATGTGGGCTTGATCCCTGGGTCAGGAAGATCCCCTGGAGGAGGAAATGGCAACTCACTCCAGTCTTCTTGCCTGGAATGTCCCATGGACAGAGGAGCCTGGCAGGCTATAGTCCATTGGGTCGCAAAGAGTCTGACACGACTGAGCATGCACGCAGGTTAATTTACTTACATATGTAATAATAATGATAATATTTTAAGTCTCCTGGCAAGTAGGCTCAGAAATATTGTAGTCTCCAATAGCAAAGATCTTTTGCTGTTTCTATTTCATAAATAACTTGGTGGTTGATTTTCCACTTTCATTCCTGATCATTTATGATTTTAAGTGGTTTAGTATTTTGAAGTACTTTGCATTGGGCCATTTGAGTATGAAACATTTGGTCTTTACTCTGATTTGGAAAAAAAATATGTGAATCTAAGTGATATAAACTAATTTGGTAACTTATAAATTTATCCTGATAAACTATTTTATTGAAGTAGAGCTTGTATGTATATGTGATTGTTTCTGAATCAGTCAGTAGAAGTGGTTCTACAGATAGCCTGAGTGTATTTTATTATATCATGTGAAGTCAGTGAAGTCGCTCAGTCATGTCTGACTCTTTGCGACCCCCATGGACTGTAGCCTAACAGGCTCCTCCATCCATGGGATTTTCCAGGCAAGAGTACTGGAGTGGGTTGCCATTTCCTTCTCCAGGGGATATTCCTGACCCAGGGATTGAACCCAGGTCTCCCGCATTGCGGGTAGACGCTTTACCGTCTGAACCACCAGGGAAGTTACCTAATCACAAATCTTCTGAAACCTGTGTTTCTTCTGTTCTGTTCCTCTTTTAGCCAAGAGTTCTGCTCATTAATTTCTGGGTCAAAAGTGAATTAGCCTCACACAGTAGGTCAATTTCTTAAGAGTCTCTCAACTTCAAATTGATTTGAGTTAATTGAAGCTGTCACTCTGAGACTTCTGAAGTTCATGCCAGGCAGAAAAAGAATAACTTCTTCTCCCACATGAAAGAGGCATTTTGATTTGTATTGTCCTAGTGCACTATCTAGTGTGTAATAAAATCCCATTGAGCAGGATGGAACAAGAATCCCAGTAAATGTATCAGGAATTGACTTCTATAGCTCATCATGGTCCATCTTTTCAATATTTTACCCTACTTAGAAGAAGATATCATGCCTGTAGCTGCAAATAGGTGGGACAAGCAAGGCTTTAAGGAGATTTCTATATCACTGAATCATAAAACTATAATCATTCAGATTTGAAAGTATATACTTCTTAAGTTGACCATATGTAATGCTTAATTTACTCCTTACAGTATACCTGGAGAAGGGAATGGCAAAACACTCCAGTATTCCTGCCTAGAGAATCTCATGGACAGAGGAGCCTGGAGGGATATAGCCTGTTGGGTCACAAAGAGCTGGATGTGACTGAGCGACTGAGCAGACATGCACACACAGTATATTCCATGCTTCCCTGGTGGCTCAGATGGTAAAGAATCTGCCTGCAGGTTTGTGGCATAAAAGGTTTCACCATCATTTATGGAAGAAAAAGTCAGCGAATTAGTGAATGTGCCCAAGTCACAAATAGATGCATGGAGCAGAGCCACACTGCGAACCGTGGCTTGCGTAGTTTAAAAGCTCACGCTTTAATTTACATTGTTTTACCAAGTAACAGTGCTTCTAGGCTGTGTACATTTATTAATAACATTATTCTAATTTGCTTTGAAAGTAAAGTGACCACATTGTTGGAACTTCTGTGACAATCCTGAATTCTGCCCCCAGAGCTTCCTCATGCACATACTTAATACATTTACTTTCTTGGGACAATTTACTCGACAAGTGTTTGTGGCCTTAATATTCAAGAGCTACCCAAGGGAGTGTGAATGGGGTAATGAACAAACCATTTTAGTTGCTCTTAGACCTTGTTCTCATAGAACTGTTGTGAGATAAATAAGTGATTAGTATCATCTTACTTGAGCATGTAACTTATTAGACACCATGGTAAACAGGATAGAAAAAAAAAATTTTGACTTTATGGGGCTTGTAACCTATGAGATTATAGTGAGTATTTTAACAGACATCTGTGGCCAAGAGAATTTCACAGTTAGATGAAAACTGCAGGCTTGTGACAAGACAAGCTCTCCATCTAGAGTGGGGTGAGCAAGAGAGGAGACTGCTGGACAAGGTCAGAGAGACAGGCAGGGACACATCGTACAGGCCCTGTGGGGGACGACGGTGGGTCATTAGTCTGAATGACATGGGAAGCCCTGGAAGGTTTTGAGCAGGAAAGAGGTGTAATCTGATTGATGTTCTTCAAAGATCACTTTGAGCATCTGGGTGAATGTGTTGCAGGAGCTCTAGAGTGGGGCAGGAGATCCAATGAGCAGGCTTTTGAAATCCTCTGTGGTTAGTGCTGTACGTCAGCTTACAGAGTGGAATTATGAAGAAACCCATAAAAGTCAGCTAGCTGTTTTTATAAATACAAAAAGCAAGCAGAAAACAAACTTAACACTATGGAACTATTAGCATCCCCAAATTTCACTAAGTTAAATGTATTAATCAGTCTTACTTTCCTCTTGCTCTCATCTGTCTTTTCAATAACGGATTCAGGAGCGCTTTGCAGTTTCCATACATTCGGTTCCACTTATTATAATTCACCAATATTGCAGTTCTTTTAAAATGTAAAACAGGCTGTGAAATCAACTTCAAACAATTAAGTATAAATCGATCATTTACCTGAAAGAACCAACTGAAGAAATACTAATCTTTGTAGGCACATTAGTCAGCTATAATATTAAGAACTTTCTTCAAAGATGAAATAAATGGGGCTTTATAAAATAGCCACATTAATTTTCCCCCCTCTATCGAAATGTCTGATTTCTTTCAAGCATTTAACTAAGGGACTTACAGACAAAATGGTTCCTGATGCAGAAAATTCGTGCCCTTGCCATTGCCTTACACTTCAGTATTTCATCTCAAAGAGGCCAGAGCTCTTAATTAAAGACAAAGATGGATATGCCTTGGTGCAAAGTTGCTTTGATTTCTGAATGTGCACACTTGTAAAACTGATTTCCTCAGTAGCAGAGCCAGGTGGAGAGATGGAGGTCACCTCCATGTAGCAGCAGGCGCCTCCCAGATCGTAGGAAGCCAGCAGTGCTGCCATCCTCAGTGACCAGGTGGGTCAGGTCCTGCAGAATAGTCCACGGCCATTATTCAGTGCATCAGGGTGTGCAGATGATTCAGGATAACAGACAAGAGGGAAAGGCCCTCGGGCTTGAGTGCCTCCTGTCAAGGCAGGAGCCCTGGAACAGTATAATTCAGAACGTTTTTGTCAATGTGGGTAAGCTAGGATGGAATCCTGACAGGGTGATTCTCTGCCATGCAGTCTGAAGGTGCAGTGGGAATCTGGTCTTTGGTGCCTGGGCAGTGACTGGCCCAGCTAGAATAGTCGGTCAAGATGCATGGCTCAATTTCACAGGCAAGCCCCATTGAGGATTCTGTTTTCTGGGTAGGAAAGAATTTTAAAAGGCAGAAAGGAAGGGTAGAGTTTATTTTTCAAAGCCTAACTAAGATATTCCATGTCTCTCAAAAACGGCTTTGTCTTTTTATTGTAAACTTAATTTTCTGTCAGTATCTGAATTTCAAATATCTACCCATTATAAAATTCCTTCTCTGCTTATAGTCAAATCGGTAACTTGGGAAATGGAGAAACCAATGTCTCAGGAACAAGGAAACATACTCTAAGTGTCGCTACAGTTATACTTTGACTTGGATTGGGCAAATCAGGTTGCAATAACTGTGTCATGTATGGATGGATTTAAAATCGTGAGTCAGGCTGTGCTAAATCATGTGAAAAGCGTTTGAATGAAAACATTAATTACATCTCATAGTAAACATCAAAGAGACTACACACGTCATGCTTTAACACTGGAGGTGTCAAAGCTACCAGACTACAAATTCCACAGGGTCCCCTTTGTATTGCTGTATTTCATCTGTTATGCACCTTCGTGGACATTTAGGTTGTTACTCTGTGGTTTACAAAATAACGATAATGTCAATGGCTTTTTCCCAAGCTCTTAATTAAAACTTTAAAATAGGAACATAGGGATCCATTGGAATGAAAGGTAACATTCTGTTCAATAAATATTAGAGCTCAGATGCCTGTTGGATAGAAGTAAACTCAGGAATAAAGGATAAGCCAGTCAGTTTATTAAGCAATGGACAGATTAAGAGAGGTTTCTGAAATGGAGTGTATTTTCTATTTGGAATAGCGGAAAAATAAAGTGAAATGAAGCCAAACCAAAAGCAAATAAGTACAATGGAGTTTTGTAGTTTTAGTTTAAGTTTAGTTTAAGATGCAGTCTTTAAACAGTTCTGTGCAATGTTGTTACTGTGCTATAGATTAAAATATCTAAAAGACATGATCAGTCTTTGTCTTCAAGGGACTCATGTTCTACTGGAAATACTCATCCAACAAATATTTGAGCAATTATTAGGAGATATTATGCCACTCTGGCATCTGTACTAGTATTGCTGAAATGTAGTTTTAAATCTGAGATATTAAGTAAAATTTTCATCTGAGATATTTGGTGATGTATCATAAGAAGGTTAATTTTCTCTTTTGGTTTTTAAAAAATCCATGTTCATAATTTATTTGGTTATAAAATATAATGTTGTTTCATAAATGGTTGCAACATAATCAGAAATGATTCATTCTTTGTAATATTTAAAAGCACAATTATTAATGATTCATATTTTATCATTCATAAATAATATATTAAAGGCCCAAGAGAAGTTTGATTTGGGATTTACTAAAAGGACAAAGTTAATTTTGAAAGTAATAGTTGAACTTTAGCTGTAGTAAATAAAATCATAGTAAATTGACTTTCTAAGTAAAATAAACATATCTCATGTGCTTATTTGCAGATAAACCAATAAAATTTGTATATCCTTTCCTAGCTAGTTTAATTTTGGTATTTATCAAGGTAGGATGTTAAATGTAGTGAAATATTTTTCAGAAGCAATCGTATGGCGTAGGATGTTTTGTCTTTTTATATGTTGTAGGACTAGATTTGCTAATAGTTAAGGATTTTTTAGTCTATGTTCTTGAGAAATATTGACCTGTAATTATTTTTTCTTGTAATGTCTATGTTTAGTTTGGATATCAACTTAATCCTGGCCTCATAAAATGAATTGGAAAGCAGTTACTAGTATGTTTTCTGGGAGGTTTTGTTTAGGTTTGGCATTATTTCCACTTTCATGTTGATAGACTTTGATGGAAAATCCATTTGGACAGTGGGGATTTGGATACTAAGGGACAGTATCCTCAGTGGGAATAGTCTAAATTGCAGACTAAAATTTTTTTTTAAGACATATAAGGCAATTCAGCTTTTCTGTTTCTTCTTGTGACAAATTTGACAAATTGTTTTCTAAGAACTTTGTACTTTTCATATATGTAGTTGAAATTATTATCACCAAGTTGTTCACACTACAGTCTTTTTAAATTATAACACCTGAAGGATTTGCAGTGATTATTTCTCCCAATTTTTGATAATCTCCTTTTTATTTGTATTTTTTTATGAATAGAGTAGAATAATAGGTATATTGTTTCTTTTTACTACAAATCAGTATTTGGTTTAATTTTTTTTCTTTATTGTTCTTTCCCACTTGTTGATTTATGTTCTTTGCTGTATTACTTCCTCATTTCTGCTTCCTTTGGATTTCACTTGGTCATCTTATTCTAGAGTCTTATGTTGAAAGCTTAGTTCACTGACTTTCGACCTTTCTCCTTTTCAAATGTAGACCTTTTAAGGTGTAAAGAATCCTCTAAGTACTGTTTTTGCTGTATTGCACAAAAACGATGTCTGTCACTTTATTTTTATTTCATGCAAAATATTTTCTAATAACTTTTATGTTTTCTCAGTGCAAGTTATTATTGTAAAGGAAGGTGAATTTCCAGATATTCATGGATCCTCCAGATATGATTTTGTTTCTGATATCTGATTCATATTAATTTTGATAAGGGAACATGTTTTATTCTTTCAAATTTTCAAAATGTGTTATCTGACCCAACATGTAGTACACTTAGGTAAAGTGTTGCTTTCACAGTTGAATAGAACATGATTCTGCTGTGGTTGAAGGTGATGGTCTTCAAATGTTAAACAGATCAAATTGCTGCTCCTGTTCTTTAAGTCATCTGTATGCTTACAGATTATTGGTCACTATGTTCTACTGATGAGAGGTTTTGAGTTGTCCAACAATAATAGTGGATTTGTGAATTTTTCCTTTCAGTTGTCTCTAACTTTTCTCCATACCTTTTGAAACTCTATTATTCAGTGTTTATTTATTTAATACTATTATATATTTGGTATTTAGCTCTTTTATTATTAATTAATAACTTTATCCTGATACTGTTCATCAGCCTCTACTGTTTTGGATATTAATATGGTCAATTTGAATCTCTCATGATGAGAGTCTGGACAAACATTTTTCCCATTTTTTAAAAGTTAACATTTCCATTTTTTCTTAAAATATATTTTATAGACAACATATAAATGGATTTTTAACATTAAAAAATTATCAGAAAATCTCCTTTGTTTTCCTTCTCTTGGGCATCACAATCCTCAGTAATCAATGTCCAATATTATTTTACAAATTGTGTCCATTCACTATTTTATTATTTTTTTTGGGATGAGAGGACAAGTCTTCTACAAGTTACTTCAACATGGCCAAAATAAAGCCTCATACTTTATTTTTAACTAACTTTTCAAACACTAAAATGTATGATGTTTTTGTTTTTCATCAGTTATAAAATTATAAGAGCTATATAACACTCTTCAAATATATTTCTTTCCTGATCTCAGGAAACTTGAAACTGCCCAAAGAAGGGCAATGCCAAAATTGTTCAAATAGCTGTACAATTGCACTCATTTCACATGCCAGTAAGGATATGCCCAAAATCCTTCAAGCTAGGCTGTAGCAGTACATGAACCAAGAACTTCCAGATGGACAAGCTGGGTTTAGAAAAGGCAGAGGATACAGAGATAAATTGCCAACATCCTTTGGATCATAGAGAAAGCAAGGGAACTCCAGAAAAACATCTATTTCTGCTTCATTGACTATGCTAAAGCCTTTGATTGTGTGGATCACAACAAACAGTGAAAGTGTCTTAAAGAGATGGGAGTGCCAGACCACCTGATTTGCCTCCTGAGAAACTTGTATGTGGGGTCGTGAAGCAAAGAAACAGATATGGAGCAACTGACTGATTCAAAATTGGGAAAGGAGTCCAGTGAGTCTGTATGTTGTCACCCTGCTTATTTAACATATATGCACATTACATCATGTGAAATACCAGACTGGATAAATGACAAGCTGGAATCAAGATTGTCAGAAGAAATATCAACTACCTCAGATATGCACATGATACCACTCTAGTGGGAGAAAGTGAAAAGGAACTAAAGAGTCTCTTAAAGAGGGTGAAAGAGGAGAGTGAAAAAGCTGGCTTAAAACTCAAGATTCAGAAAATTAAGATCATGACATCTGGTCCCATCACTTCATGGCAAACAGATGGGGAAGAAGTGGAAACTGACAGATTTTATTTTCTTATGCTTCAAAATTACCACGGACGGTGACTTAACAGCCATGAAATTAAGACATTTTCTCCTAGGAAGAAAAGCTATGAGAAACCTCGAGAGTGTACTAAAAAGCAGAGACATCACTTTGTCGATAAAGGTCTGTATATTCAAAGCTATGGTTTTTCCAGTAGTTAGGTACAGGTGTGAGAGTCGAACCATAAAGAAGGCTGAGGATTGAAGAATTGGTGCTTTTGAACTGTGGTGTTGGAGAAGATTCTTGAGATTCCCTTGGACTTCAAGGACATCAAACCAGTCAATCCTATAGGAAATCAACCCTGAATATTCATTAAAAGGACCAATACTGAAGCTGAAGCTCCATTATTTTGGCCGCCAGATGTTAAGAGCTAAGTCACTGGAGAAGACCCTGAAGCTTTGATTTGAAAATCAAAGGGGAAGGGGTGACAGAGGATGAGATGGTTGAGTAGCATCACTGACTCAATGAACATGAGGCTGAGCAAACTCCAGGAGGTAGTGAAGGACAGGGAGTCCTGTCACACTGCAGTCCACGGGGCCCGGCTTAGCAGCTGAACAATAATATAATGCTCTTCAAAAAGATTTCCTTCCTGGTGTCAGGAAATTTGAAACTTCAATTTGTGTGCATATTTTGTTTCTAAGAATTATAGTCATTAATAAAAAAACTTTCAAGTAAAAAATATATGCTATATGATAAGGAAAAACTACTTAATGGGGTATGTGGGATAAAAATATGAATTCATGAACAAAAGTGAACTATATAAAATTCTAACAGTTTTGGAGAAGCATATTTTTAAAGTGCGATGGTAGATTTAAAATCACTGGGCTTTAAACTTATAGTGAATATACTTTAAACTGTCACATAACCATTTTATTTGATAGTAGTAATATCTACAAAATACTGGAAATTATGTCATTTTCATGAATTTAAACTGAGGATTACTTTTTAAAATATCACTTCAAATGTACTAAGAGTGTATTGATTTTTCATCATTTTTTTAATGATCCGTGAAAACAAGAAAATGGAAGACCACTGTTTTTCACACATTTTTTGATGGTCAGCAAAATATTTCAAGTAATAAGTAAAGAAATAATCAAAGGCAAAATAGTAACATGTATTCATATAACAGGGAGAAGTCCTAGTATTTTGGAATAAGAGAAATTATTAGGGGAAAAACATATATATAATACATATGTATATGTATATGTAAACAATAATAAACACCTATAACATATATATTATAAAACACATATACATATTGCATATGTTATAAAACATGCATACATATATTATATATATGCTATATAAGAATATATATAACCACTTATAGAGATTTTAATATGTGATTAAGTGCTACTGTATGTCTTTGAGAAAAGAAAATGACAAGATAAGGCATTATCTTCTTGAAGTCTAGTTCAGTAGAAAATGCAAAAATGGATGAAAACAGGAAGAAGGTAGGTAAGGTGCTGTTGGAATTACATAAGCAAGAGGAGCTTCCCTGGTGGCTCAGAAGTAAGCAACAATACAGGAGACTCAGGTTCAATCCCTGGGTTGGGAAGAACCCCTGGGGAAGGGAATGTTGAGCAACTCCAATATTCTTGCCTGGAGAATTCCATGGACAGAGAGCCTAGTGGACTACAGTCCATGGGGTTGCAAAGACTGAGTAACTCACACACACACACACACAAGGCACTAAGGGTCTGGGTGTATGTCTAGGGGATGAATGACATGACTCTTCTGAACTTAAAAAAATGTCCTTTTTTTTTTTTTAAAGAAACAACAATTTTATATTTAAAGCCAAAGTTTTATATTCATACTTAGAAAATATTTTTATGATGAAAATAGCAGGATTCTATAACCATGACAGCAAAGTTGTTTTACTATTTCAGCTGTCACTAAAATTAAATTTTATTGTATATGTATTTTTTACTTCATACGTTAAGCATCAAAATATGTTGTTACCCTAACTCCAGGCCACAATTTTTTTTCTCTTGGGTGGCCCTGGTTTAACTGGCTCTTGCAAAGCTTGAGTCATCAAAACAGGTTTGGAGGGCTCAACAGCCTTCTGAACGTTTCCAGCTATCCACTCAGGCTCCATTTGGCCATGATATTTCAGCAGTTGTCAATAGTAGATAGTGTCATTAAAACAAAGTTTCTCTCTGTGTGGTACCTGGACGTTTCAACTAAAATGAACTGAAGCAGAACCTTAACTGACATGGGGATCACAGTAGCATTTATCCTCGATGACAGTTGTTAAAGTTATCTCAACCCGAGAGTTGGGGGCTCACAATAACAGTGCGTCGTGTGTGACAACTCTTCGGGTTGACTGGTAAGTTCTGTCGCTTTACTCCCTCATTCCGCTGGGCTCTCCTGTGACTGCTGGGTCTAAGATGCGCTCATTCACAGGGCTGACTGTTGGTCCCGGTTGCTGGCTCGGCTGGCGCTGGCAGCAAAGGGCTTCAGTGCTCCGCCGTCAGCGTGCATCTGTGCGGCTGCCTGCGCTTCCTCACAGCCTGGAGGTCTCAGGGTAACGGAACTTCTCACAGCCGCTGCCTTTGAAGACTTAGTAGCCAAAATTGCTAGGGTGTCTAAAGTTTCTGGTCTGTAACTGGGAGTGTATCAGTGTTGCTATGTTACAGGACCAGTCCAAAGTCAGAAGGGTTTATGCAGGTGTGAAACCAGGATATGTATGTGTCAGTGGTGGCAACAGATACTGCAGCCTAATAATGTTCTATCAAAAATGGCCCCTGCGCATTTTCTTCTTTCAGTGAGTTTTCTAGGTTTGTTTTTACCATCCTAAAAGATCATAGTTGCTTTGCTGTTGATAATAGTAAGTTGGCTAAACCTAATTTTCTAGAAATGTCTAGCCTGCAAGGTTTCTCCTAGAAATTTCTGTCTCCTAGAATGTCATAAATATAACAGATTCTAAATACAAAGAAATTGAAATTCTTTATGTTTTATGTGAAAATCCTTTAAAAATAATATTGATGCTATTTTCCATTAAACATTGTATTTCCTTAATTCTCTTGAAAACAGTGATAAATCTTATGCTGCTCTACTTCTCATTGTAGAGAACAGCTAACTCATCACGTTGTGATATGTGTAGATTTGTGTATATGTGTGTATATTTACGTATATATATATGTGTCATTGTGATATCACTGAAATATACAAGTAAAAGTGAAATCTGAGGAAGATTGTTTAAATATTCTCAAGTCCCTTCAACTCATGGAAAGAATGTTATAAAAATTTTCTTTAAAAAAGGGAAACTTAGAATCTTTTAAAAAATTATTATTGATCATGAATTATTATTTTGGTTCTGTTGTTATTTTTGTATTTATTTTACCTCTGAGAAAGAAAAACACAATCAGTATGGATAATAAGTTAAAACATAAAGCACTCTAAAATTTTTGTCAGCTCAAGTGTTTATACTTTCCTGTTTATTAATCTCTTCTGTCGTAAAAGCAAATAAACTGTCTTCACCAAACAACATTAGTTTCCTAGTACAGAAATGACACTCACTCTTTTGTATTCAATACAGCCATATCCAAGGGACCTGTATCTTTGTGTCTACTTGGTATCACATGTATGGATAGTGAATGCAAATGCTACTGACAAATAGTTTACAAAGTTAAGTATATCTTGAGAGTTTTTCCTTGTTTGATTGAGGGTTTTTCAGTTTACTAAGACAAAAATTGCTTCCAGCACTTGAAATGTGACTGCATTGTTTAGATACAGATCCTCAAGTGTCCTGAATCACAGATATGTATCTTAAATGTCAATGGGGACTGTCTGCACTAATCCATCCTGTTTCAGACAAACATGCCCTTGGCAGTTCCACTCAGGATTCAGTGATGCTTTTTAATTGACAATTTAAAATTTGCAACATGCAATGCCTCTTTGCCTAATCCCCAAACCATATTTGTGTCTCTTGTAAGTCATAAGCAGGCCAAGGACACAGAGGTCTTTAAGTTTCAATAGCCTGTGGGATCTGGAATGTATATCAGCCTGTACATATGTAACCTGCTGAGAAATAGCAGTGGTGCAGAAAAATATGGTTCTATTTCTTGATCAGTATAAGTTAAATAGTTCTTTATATCCTCCCTTTCATTATGTATTTCTAGCTCAATGCTGTGAAACCCACTGACAGTAAATCCCTGGAAACTAGGGTGTGAGACAAGAATTTGTTTACTTGTAGGGAAATTGCAATTACCCCCTACAGTTTTGGGGGATACAATTTGCAGACCACTTGAATTGAGTGTATTTTTTACCAAGGACAAATATTATTTGCTTGTGATAGAATTTAGCAGTTTCTCTTGAAATGCAAAGGTGGGGGTGGGGGAACAAATTTTGACTTGGGAGCCATTGCTGTTATGCTAGTGAAAAATATATATATATAACTAAGTTGCTTAGACTTAGCAGGATCAAAAGAAAGTAGGGATGATTTGTGAAGAGAATGAGGGAAGAAAATGACTTACTGAATAATTAAAAATCAGCCAAAGACATGGTTGTCCTGTTCCATATGTAAACACTATGAAAACTTACAATCTTTGATGATTTTAGAACATGTTTATAGTAATTCTAGGATAAAAACGTTTTATTTTAATTTGTTATTTATCCGAAAGAATTGCATAAAAAGAGATAGGAGTATCTATGTATACTGTTTTAATCCTTTTTTTTTTTTTTTTCCTGTTAGAGACATAGAAATGAAAGTTCAAATAAATGAAAGCAAGAAAACTGATATCTTAAAGGAACTTTTACTTTCTGAAAAATCAGAATGGAGTAAGATAAAAACTGGCAAAACCTTCAACAGTTATTTAAAATAATTTTTGATATTTGTAATCATTATAGCTTGTAGATAACTATATATCTATAGTTGCACATACAACAGAAAACACTACAGTGTAACAGATACAGCAAAGGAAAATATAGGTCATGACTTCTAATTTGAGAGCTTTAGGAAATTTTAAGATCTTTAAGAATATTTTAATATTGTAACTAAAAGCCTTCAATAACTTCTCTATCTTTTAATCTGAAAAATGGAGACAGAAAAGGGGAGACCTACCTTAACAGCTTCGCAAGTTTTCGTGAGTGAGCTATTTAATTAGAGAAGGTTTTTTTTAAAAGCTGAAAACATAGCTACTGTTCCTCTGGCACAAAAGAGGAACTGGCACTATGCGTGACCTTCCAAAATGTAACAAAATGGTGTAAAAGAAGGCAAAATATGAAAAGGCAGGACAGGACTCTAGTCCTCTGTAGAAGGGAAGGATGTGAGGTGAGAGCAAGGTCCTGGCTATAGCACAGGGGTGTGAAGCCTTGGAGACAGTGATGGCCTCTCTGAGGATGGTAGGTGTAGAGAGGATTTCTGGAAATAAATAGGAGGACTAATTCTCATATGCCTTGTCTGGAATGAAGAACTATGGTTAGATGAGGAGACATCCCTTCTGAGAGACTTGAAGATACAGTATTGTGGCACATGAAAGGCAATTTAAATGCATCACACTTCCATCACTATGCATCTTACATAGACCATTTCTTCTGGATGTGAACAGTTCCCCAGGTAACAGATTGCACACTCAAACCATGGGAAGTTCCAGATAAAATAAAGTGTGATTATTTCTTCTGGGACCCAGATGCTGGCTCTTCTACTTGCTTCGTTTCTCTGCTCAAATATCACTTGTCAGTGAGAACTTTCCTGACACTCGGCCTAAAATATCACCCCTTATGTCTTGATATGGGTGCTTATATATTATATACTGAACAAAAATTAATAGAGCTATCCACATAAGATTTACATACTTGGTAGGCACGTATGTAGCTAAATTAATAAAAACAAAAACATGGAAAATAAAATTGCCTTGTTTCCTCTGCTTTACTTTCTGTTATAGCATTTAGTATGTGGCATGTATACTCAAGGGATGTAGATTTTATCCCTCCTTGGTTTTCTGTGTATATACATTCCCAGAGCAGAGCCCGCACCTAGTAGATACTAAGTGCTTGGTGGTTGTGTAAATGAATGATTCTTTGAATTTGCTGCTGCTGCTGTTAATTCTCATTCCATAAGCAAGATATGCACCGTGATGTTTTCAAATACCTGTATGATACTTCTTTTCTGAAGGTTTGTTTTAGATTAGTGTTCTGGGTAATTCAAATTTGAAAAAAAAATTAAATGTCCATAGAATCAAGTTTGAGGAATGTTATTTCTTATCATAATCCAGGAAATGTTGATGGAGAAAAGTGAACAGAAAATAAATGTAGCGAGGCTAGTGAAAAGAAGGAAACAAAAGCCCAAACATGAAACTTAGGCTGTTTTAATATGAAAATAAGAAAGGAAAATGACCTGTGTTACATACACCAAGTTAAAAAATTGCATGTAATGTGAAAGAACAGTGGAAGAGGAAGGTATTTCAAGTTATTAAGCCTGAAAAAAGTAGGAATAGGATACTGATTGCTTGAAGTTAGACAACTTTAGGGATGCCATTTTAGGGAGGTTTACCCACATTCTGTGACATTGAGTTTCAGTTCTTTTCAGTCCTGCTATGAAATAAGAAACACAGATTCTGAATTCAGCTGAATTACACTACCTCAGAGAATTGTAAGACAAGAAAAGACTTTCTTCTATACTCTGTAATCTACTGGGAGTCTTTGCCATCAAAGGAAGTAAAAGTTACTTAATACCAGTAATAATTTTATTGTGATATTTTTAGATATAGTCTGTAATATAAGGGAGAAACTTTTCTTCAGGGCTTCCCTGATAGCTCAGCCGGTAAGGAATCCGCCTGCAATGCAGGAGACCCTGGCCCAATTCCTGGCTTAGGAAGATCCCCTGGAGAAGGGATAGGCTACCCACTCCAGTATTCCTGGGCTTCCCCTGTGGCTCAGCTGGTAAGGAACACCTTCAGTGCGGTGGACCTGGGTTCAATCCCTCGGTTGGTACGATCCCCTGGAGAAGGAAAAGGCTACCCACTCCAGATTCTGGCCTGTATAATTCCGTGGACTATAAAGTCCATGGGGTCGCAAAGAGTTGGACATGACTGTGTGACGTTCACTTTCCTTTTCTTTAAGAATTTTTTTTCTGTAGAATATGAGATGGAAGATGCTTCATTACTGGTATCATCAGCATTGATACATCAATAATCAACTATAGTTAAATCTCAGTATAGTATCAACTCAAAACACGTCAAGCATTTACTTCTAGGCATCGTTTGTTTGTTTAATTGGGGTGTAGTTGCTTTATAATATTGTATTGCCTTCTGCTATACAATGAAGTGAATCAGCCATGTGTATACATATATCCCCCCTCTCTGGGACCTTCCCCACAACTCACCACCCTATCCCACCCATCTAGGTCACCATCGAACACTGAGAGATATTCCATGCAGTTACTATTGCTATAAAGAAAGTGGAAATGTGTGATGGTCGATTTTCTTATGTCAAATTAGCTATGCCATAGAGACCAGGTGTTTTATTTTTATTGAAGTATAATTGACATGGTTGGATGGCATCACCGACGCAATGGACACGAACTTGGGCGAACTCCGGAAGATGGTGAAGGACAGGGAGGCCTGGTGTGCTGCAGTCCATGGGGTCACAGAGTCAGACACGACTGGGTGACTGAGCAGCAACATAGTTGACATACAGTATTCTGTTAGCTTCAGGTACGCAGGATAGTGATTCAACATTTATATATGTTATTAATTGAGCACCATAATTCTAATACCCATGTGTCACCACGCCAAGTTCTTGCAGTATCATTGACTATATTCCCTGTGTTGTACATTGCATTCTCGTGACTTGTTTTATAACTGGAAGTTGTAACCTTGTAATCTCTTTAACTCCCCCTCTTCCCCAGCCTGTCTCCCCTTTGGTGAGACAGTTTGTCTTCTGTATCTATGAGGGACCAGATATTCTGTGCAACAGTATTCTGGATGTCTCTGAGTGTGTTTGGGGGTGAGATTTACACTTCAATCTTTGGACTCTGAGTAAAGCAGATTGCCCTCCACAACGTGAGTGGACCTCATCCAAGCCAAGGTGTGAGTAGAATCAATGCATGAGTAAAACAAAAGGCTGATCTCTCCCAAGCAGGAGGGGATTTTCCAGCAAAGTGGCTGTGGATTTCATCTATCACACAGGCTCATCCTGCTTCACCAGCAGATTGCCTTTGGACTCAAACTGCATTTTTTTTGAGTCTCTAGTCTGCCTCCCTACCATCAGCTTTTGAACTTAGCAAGCCACCATAAGTTCATGAGTTAGCTCCTTAAAATAAATATTTTTCTGTGTATGTACACAGCATCTTGGTTCTATTTCTCTGATTAACCTTGACAAACACAATATGTAATCATGAAATTTAGAAAGATAATATGCAGACTAAAGAAATTTATGAAAGCATACTTTACCTCAAGTAGAGTTAAAATTGTGAATAATAAAATTAAGAAAGTTTGCAGGCCAGGAAGCAACAGTTAGAACTGGACATGGAACAACAGACTGGCTCCAAATAGGAAAAGGAGTACGTCAAGGCTGTATATTGTCACCCTGCTTATTTAACTTCTATGCAGAGTACATCATGAGAAACGCTGGGCTGGAAGAAGCACAAGCTGGAATCAAGATTGCCGGGAGAAATATCAATAACCTCAGATATGCAGATGACACCACCCTTATGGCAGAAAGTGAATTAAAGGAATTAAAAAGCCTCTTGATGAAAGTGAAAGAGGAGAGTGAAAAAGTTGGCTTAAAGCTCAACATTCAGAAAACTAAGATCATGGCGTCTGGTCTCATCACTTCATGGGAAATAGATGGGGAAACAGCGACAGACTTTATTTTTGGGGGCTCCAAAATCACTGCAGTTGGTGACTGCAGCCATGAAATTAAAAGATGCTTGCTCCTTGAAAGAAAAGTTATGACCAACCTAGACAGCATATTAAAAAGCAGAGACATTACTTTGCCAACAAAGGTCCGTCTGGTCAAGGCTGTGGTTTTTCCAGTGGTCATGTATGGATGTGAGGGTTGGACTCTAAAGAAAGCTGAGTGCCGAAGAATTGATACTTTTGAACTATGGTGTTGGAGAAGACTCTTGAGAGTCCCTTGGACTGCAAGGAGATCCAACCAGTCCATCCTAAAGGAGATCAGTCCTGGGTGTTCATTGGAAGGGCTGATGCTGAAGCTGAAACTGCAATACTTTGGCCACCTCATGCGAAGAGTTGACTCATTGGAAAATACCCTGATGCTGGGAGGGATTGGGGGCAGGAAGAGAAGGGGACGACAGAGGATGAGATGGTTGGATCGCATCACTGACGTGATGGGCATGAGTCTGAGTAAACTCCAGGAGATGGTGATGGACAGGGAGGCCTGGCGTGCTGCGATTCATGGGGTCTCAAAGAGTCGGACACGACTGAGCGACTGAACTGAACTGAACATGTACTTGGGCTTCCCAGGTGGCACAGTGGTAAAGAATCTGTCTGCCGGCGCAGGAGATGTGTGAGATGTGGGTTCAATCCGTGGGTCAGGAAGATCCCCTGGAGCAGAAAATGACAACCTACTCCAGTAAGTATCCTTGCTTAGAAAATCCCTTGGACAGAGGAGTCTGATGGGCTACCGTCCATGGGGTCACAAAGAGTTGGACACGACTGAGCATGCACACACATATACACAACATATACTTACCTGAATGAAACATAAAGTAAAAACACTGCAATATATTTTAAATTCTGATATTCAATTTAAAAAGTGAATTTAGATATAAATGGTAATTTAGCAGAGTTATTATTATAAGTTGCATAATAAATTTTGTAGTTTAAAAAATTGTATAATATTCATAATTTATTTCTTTATTAGTTACTTTAAGGATTTGTAGTCTGTTTTCTTCTATCTTACATCACAATTACAGATTAGAAAATGGGTGTTCTTTATAATTCTCCTAATATCTAGCTTAATATAGATATGTTGAAATTGGGAATAAGTGAGATTGTATAGAAAGTCATCTTTTATTTGATATTCTAACATATTGGCTTTGAAAACGTATTGATTTGACAGAAAAAAAAACAAAGTCTACATTATTGGGTAGATATCATTTTAGCACTTTTATATAGATCATTTATTCTAGTGAATATCAGAATAACTCTTCATAGAAACTAAAATGAAAATGCATCAGTTCATCTATTTTTAAGAAGAGCTATGCCTTCAAATCATTTTCTCATGAATGCATTTATTCATGGAATATTAATAACTGGTTCTACAGGACTTCAGTTTCTATGAATACATTTGCTCAGATGGTCTGATTTTGATATATAGCAAAAATAATCATTTCCTAATGATTATAGCCTATGTGAGTAATACAAAAAATACAAGGAAACATGTGGTTTAGAAATATAGTTTAGGAAATGGAGTGAATTGCTAAAATGTGAAGGGAAATTAAAATTATTAAGTTAAATCCAATGGCAGTGTGTCCTTCAGATAACACAAAAATCTTGGGAAGTGCCTGAAAACAGTAATACATTTTCTACCCAAGGCAAAGGGAAGGCTGGATTTGAGCTTAAGGAATCTTAAAATACAGATGATATTTGATAAGATGGCTTGCACATATCGGAGAATTTGGGGTCTTCTCAAGGGTAGAGGCATGATTTTTGACAGACCTCTTTGTTGCTTGGGCTGCTTGGAATTCTTCTAATAACACGGTAGGCATTTTAGGGCTTTGAAAACTTTGCTGTTCTTTGACATCGGTTCCCAGCTGTTGGAAGACGGGATAGGGCTGCTTACACAACCCTTGTGGTTCATATTTTGTCCACATTTATCAACTATATCATTTTGGTCACTGAAGATTCATCAAGCACCTATTTCAGCTGATGCTGTTTTTATTTTAAAAATAATTTGTGCCTAGATATCCCTTAATATGAGTCAATAATGAAATATTAATATTGCTCTCACTATGTATAATTTATTAAGTCCATACTACATGCTATGAATTCCCCTAAATGCTTTACACTCCCACTATTCACTTAATAATAACAACTCATGAGGTAGTTAGTATAAATTCTCTTCCTAGAAGTACACTAGAACTTAGATATAATACTTGATGTGCCTAGTAGCATGCTGCTAATCAAGGAATATAGGCAATAAATTTATATTTCAAGTTCTAATCACTTTCTCAGAGTGTATTTTGATTAAGAATTTTTAAAACCCTAGTTAATAGTCTTTATTATGCATATTAATATTACCTATGTTTTCTGTTCCATTTCCAAACTATTATCATCATTACACTACCAAACAGAGACCACCAGCATAAAGCGGTATAAAAAGCCACACCATTGCTTTTAGACTTTATAATTTTCCATGTAATTTTTACAAATATCTTTTAACTCATCATAGACACTCAGAAGTCAGACATTTACCACAGCTCCTTATTGGGGACAGTTAGATCAGAAAGAGACTTTGGGTGAAAGCTTGGAAGGCAGGTGTGCACTGTTTGAAAATCGAATATAATGCTTAAATTCAAGATATCTCAGTTTGTAGAAACATAGATCATTCCTGGGGTGATGGCTCTATTTAGAGTTCTCCGAAACAGAGCACAGTCTATTCCTCTTAGACAATAGGCTGTTTTCCCTTGGTGAGCTTCCTGAATCTATCAACTTTACTTAATTCCACATATGGTTTCCTGCCAGGGATGTCTTCTGCATACATATTTTACAAGAGAGAAAAAGACTGTTCTGATGACAGGACGCGACACAATGACATTCATACAGATGAAAGACAGAACTCATTGTCCTCAGGATGCAAACAGAGAAAACTGCCAGGCAAGGCCACGCAGTGGGTTGCACTCAGGGACAGATGAGCAACAAGCAGGTGCTATTGGGGGCAGCTTATGTATGACAGGGGATTAGGGTTAGCTAGCCTTTGTAGCTACTTGTGGAGTTTCCAATTCAAATGATTTCTCAGGCTCTAGGCAAGGCATGGGGACTGTCCCTAGTGGTCTGCCCCTTGCCTTGGGGCAGTGAGGGCTCATGTGTGGTAACTCCGGGGTATGGGAGCCAGAGAAAGGAAGCATCAGGATGTGAGCTTAACCAGCTGCTCAGTTAGAGGAGCTGACCAGCCTGAAACTAGCCTCAAACCTGGATCAAAGTCCCAGGACCATGCGTGAAATGGGGCACTCAAAACTGGTGCCCTGGGACAGTCCAAGGGGATGGGATGGGGAGGGAGGTGGGAGGGGGCTCTGGGGTGGGGGGACACACGTACACCCGTGGCTGATTCATGTTGGTGTATGGTCAAAACCACCACAATATTGTAAAGGAATTAGCCTCCAGTTAAAACAAATTAATAATAAAAAAAAAAAACTGGGAACATTTTCATCAGGAGCAGAATGGATAAGTAAAATACAATGGAATGCAGTACTGTAGAGACTGTAATAACTGTAGCTGCGGATGAATCTCTGAGCCAGAAAAGCAAGCTGCCGAAGAATATATACAAACATCCAGTTTGTGCAGATGTCAAAGCATGCAAAACACAACGTGTACAAGCGCTGCGATTTTTTCTTTTCAGCAAAAGCTATATGTAAAATCAAGGCAAAATGATATACATACTTAAGAATAGCAATTGCCTCTGTTTGGGAATGAAAGTGGTAATTAGAACAGGACATGCAGGGGTTTAAGAGGCTTCCCGGTGGTAAAGAATCTGCCTGCAAGTGCAGGAGTGGCCAGAGACTTGGGTCCAATTCCTGGGTGGGGAAGAACCACTGGAGGAGAAAATGGCACCCCACTCCAGTATTCTTGCCTGGGAAGTCCCATGGACACAAGAGACTGGAGAGCCACAGTCCATGGGGTAGCAAAGAGTTAGGACATGATTGAGAGGGGCGTGCACACACACGTACACACACACACGGACTTAGACCTGTGTCTTAAGATGGATAGCAGGAAAGTGGTCATCTCTGGGTTTTGCTTTCCTTTTCTTTTTGGTAATTCTTTTTAACTCACAGATTATAAACTCTTGAATATAGTAAATTGTTTATATACATACATATATATATATATATGTATGTATATATATATATATATAAAACCTGGGTCAACAGAGCACTGAGAACAAGAACATACAAACTAAAACTTTGTATTCCCTATTGCTTTCACTGTTATGGTACAAGTTCAATTCTTGGTTGGGGAAATGAGATCCCCTAAGACTTAAGCCCCCCCCCCCCACACACACATACACGCACGCACACACACACCTGCATATGTTGCCCTAAACAGAATAGAAAGCAACTTTTTAAATTGAAGTATAGTTGATATACACTATTATATGAGTAACAGGCGTACAGTATAGTAATTCACAATTTTTAATGGTTATACTCCATTTGTAGTTATTATAAAATATTGGCTATATCCCCTATGTGGTACAGAAAACCTTTTATTATGAAAATAAAATGGAGCAAAACAAATAGAAGTATTAGAATTCCTTATAGTCTAATAACAAAATCAGTTATATAACCTTAACCAAGAAAACAGATCTGGAATTTCAGGGTCTTTCGTGGAGTGGTAAACTGTATTGAAAGCATGAGTTATTGATATGTTGTTCATTATAATAATATCTTCATGTAGTCCTTGAGTCAAGGTGGCAGGTTCAGCAGTCATGCTGTTGGAGGTTCTGAGCGGATAGTAAGGGAAGGCAGCCTTTGTAACCAGGAGGAAGGGCTGGTTTGTGGGACATGACCAGAGTCACAGGACAGGGTCATTTTGGAAAGCTGGATGGAGGGAGTAGAAGAAGGTCCTGGAGAATGAGAATTCTCTTCCCTAGGGGTCAAGGAGTAGCCCAACATGAAGCAAGTGCCTCCTGGAGAAAGCAACAGTCTCTGCTAATATTTTGAATGGTACAGGTGTGGACTAGTACCAAGCTCTATCAGGTGTCTTTTCAGGTGTGAGAGGGCAGAGCTGTTCATTGTGGCAGACATCGAGGAGCCCAGGAGGACCAAGGACTCCTTGATAAGGAGTTCATGAGATGAACATCAAGTTCATGAGATGTAATAAGATCCCTAGTACTGCAGGAAGAGAAGTGAAAATTGTCAGGTCCGACTTGTCAGTGACTCAGGAAAAGCAGGCTGTAGACGCTGCTGGGACAGTGGTCTGTGTCGGGGCCAAGATGTCTCTGGTGCAGACATCGTCCCCAGCAGTTACGCCTTGGGTTGGGGCAATGTGCTCTTAAGTGATACTTTCCCCTGGTTGATAATGGGGTGAGCTCCTAGTGCAGTGATGTCTGGGATGTGCAACTGGAGAATCCGTTCCTATCTTTGGTTGATGTTTCTGGTGAATCCATGGTATCATAATAAAGATGAATCACTTGTAATTTGAAGGAAACTGTGGGCCTTGGAATTCAACTTGTGTGCATCTTTTAAATCAAGGAGCATTGTGGAGGCATAGCTAGCCAAGAGGATGCCAGAACGCCTGATGCTGCTGTAATTGAACCATAGTGCTGGAATCTGACGGGCACAGTTAAAGCCCCAATTAAAGGTGGCTGAATCTAAAAGATCCCAAGAATCCAAAATTTTGCCCAGATGGATAAGGCAAGGGGTTCTCCTGAACGCAGATTTTAAATCACATGGCCTGATTTGGGTGTATTTTCTCAATCAATGTCAGATGTTCACTGATTAAAGTGTTAGTGGCTGGAGGTGAGACTTCAGCATTAACGTGTAGGTAGACCCTCCAGTTGAGCCAGTGACTGTGGGCCCGTGTCTCAGTTGTTGGTTTGATTGGTGACAGGGAAATCTTGAATCCGCCAAATCCAATGACATGGGAGCCTTTACTGTGGTGGGTTGAAACAATGACTTATTTGGAGAACTTGGGCCTCTGGATCACATATCAATGAGAGTACTCAGACCAATAATAACAGGACAAGGGTCAGCAGAATGCTGTGCAGCGGCACTTGAGAGACATTTTTTTTTTTTTTGCCTGATGTAGATTTTTCTGTACCATTCATTATTACCATAGAGGGGTTGTTGTCTGGTTTTATTATGGGATATGGTATTAATTCCATTATTATCTCTAAATTTGGTTTTCATTTACTAAGTAAATGTGGGCTTATTTGGTTTATTTGTTTTGTTTTTTTAATATCCCTTCTTGGTAGTCTGCATTATCTGTGGAAATGGCCTGGGAAGATTAATTTTAATTTCCTGGAAAGGATCAGAGGGAGAACCTGGATTAATTATCCACTTCCTAAAATCTGAATATTGAGAAAGACTTTTTTGGGCAGTGGAAGTTTAGTCCTAAATGAATCCCATATTAGATGATGTTATAAATTTGTCAAATTAACACCTATTAAGTAGGGCACTATGAACAATTTCTCTTGTGTTGTTACACAAGAAGACTTTACACATGGACATTACCAGATGGTCAATACCAAAATCATATTGATTTTATTCTTTGCAGCCAAAGATGGAGAAGCTCTATACAGTCAGCAAAAACAAGACCGGGATCTGACTGTGGCTCAGATCATAAACTCCTTATTGCCAAATTCAGACATAAACTGAAAAAAGTAGGGAAAACCTCTAGACCATTCAGGTATGACCTAAATCAAATCCCTTGCGATTATACAGTGGAAGTGAGAAATAGATTCAAGGGGCTAGATCTGATAGACAGAGTGCCTGAAGAACTATGGATGGAGGCTCATGACATTGTACAAGAGACAGGGATCAAGACCATCCCCAAGAAAAATAAATGCAAAAAATAAAAATGGCTTTTTAAAAAGGATTTTTAAGAAAGTCTTCCTCAGTTATCAATGCAAAGAAGTAGAGGAAAACAATAGAATGGGGAAAACTAGAGATCTCTTCAAGAAAATTAGAGATACCAAGGGAACATTTCATGCAAAGATGGGCTCAATAAAGGACAGAAATTGTATGGACCTAACAGAAGCAGATGAAGAAGGAAATGGCAACCCACTCCAGTGTCCTTGCCTGGAGAATCCCAGGGACGGCGGAGCCTGGTGGGCTGCCATCTATGGGATTGCGCAGAGTCGGTCTCGACTGAAGCGACTTTGCAGCAGCAGCAGCAACAGAAGCAGAAGATATTAAGGAGAGGTGGCAAGAATACACAGAAGAACTGTACAAAAAAGATCTTCACAACCCAGATAATCACGATGGTGTGATCCCTCACCTAGAGCCAGACATCCTGGAATGTGAAGTCAATTGGGCCTTAGGAAGCATGACTGCGAACAAAGCTAGTGGAGGTGATGGAATTCCAGTTGAGCTATTTCAGATCCTGAAAGATGATGCTGTGAAAGGGCTGTGTTCAATATGCCAGCAAATTTGGAAAACTCAGCAGTGGCCACAGGACTGGAAAACGTGAATTTTCATTCCAGTCCCAAAGAATGCTCAAAGACTGCACAATTGCACTCATCTCACACACTAGCAAAGTAATGCTCAAAATTCTTCAAGCCAGGCTTCAACAGTACATGAACCATGAACTTCCATATGTTCAAGCTGGATTTAGAAGACAGAGGAACCAGAGATCAAATTGCCAACATCTGCTGAATCATTGAAAAAGCAAGAGAGTTCCAGAAAAACAACTACTTCTGCTTTATTGACTATGTCAAAGTCTTTGTGTGGATCACAAGACACTGTGGAAAATTCTGAAAGAGATGGAAATACCAGACCAACTTACCTGCCTCTTGAGAAATCTTTATGTGGGTCAGGAAGCAACAGTTAGAACTGGACATGGAACAACAGACTGGTTCCAGATCAGGAAAGGAATATGTCAAGGCTGTATATTGTCACCCTGCTTATTTAAATTACATGCAGAGTACATCATGAGAAATGCTGAGCTGGATGAAGCACAAGCTGGAATCAAGATTGCCGGGAGAAATATCAATAACCTCAGATGTGCAGATGACACCACCCTTGTGGCAGAAAGTGAAGAACTAAAGAGCCTCTTGATGAAAGTGAAAGAGGAGAGCGCAAAAGTTGGGTTAAAGCTCAACATTCAGAAAACTAAGATCATGGCATCTGGTCCCATCACTTCATAGCAAATAGATAGGGAAATAGTGGAAACAGTGGCTGACTTTATTTTTGGGGCTTCAAAGTCACTGCAGATGGTGACTGCAGCTATGAAATAAAAAGACGCTTACTCCTTGGAAGAAAAGATAGGGCCAACCTAGATAGAATATGAAAAAGCAGAGACATTACTTTGCCAACAAAGGTCCATCTAGTCAAGGCTATGGTTTTTCCAGTAGTCATGTATTGATGTTAGAGTTGGTCTATAAAGAAAGCTGAATGCCGAAGAATTGATGCTTTTGAACTGTGGTGTTGGAGAAGACTCTTGAGAGTCCCTTGGACTGTAAGGAGATCCAACCAGTCCATCCTAAGGGAAATCAGTCCTGAGTATTCATTGGAAGGACTGATGTTGAAGCTGAAACTCGAATACTTGGCTGTGAAGAACAGACTGATTGGAAAAGACTCTGATGCTGGAAAAGATTGAAGGCAGGAGGAGAAGGGGACAGCAGAGGATGAGATGGTTGGATGGCATCACTGACTCAATGGACGTGAGTTTGAGTAGACTTCGGGAGTTGTTGATGGACAGGGAGGCCTGGCATGCTGCAGTCCATGGGCTTGCAAAGAGTCAGATACAACTGAGCATCTGAATTGAACTGAACTGATTTGTATATATGCACGGACACATATGCATACATATATGTGTGTATATTGCAGAAGTGAAAACCACACAGTCTTGCATCCGAAGCCCATGGACAGTTTATGCCAGCACAAGTCATCCAGAGATTCTAGGAGGAATACAAGGAGGTTACCAAAGGCTCTTTAATGGTGTCTGAGGGCACTAACAGGAATGCCCACTGATTTTAATTTCAACAGATTTTACAACTTTTATTGAAGTATCTCCATTTAAGTGGTCTGATTTGTAAGCATCAGTATTCTTGAGATTAAGTAGCATTTGTAAAGTAGGAATGTATTGCCTCCAAATGGACTAAAAACTGTTAGAATGATGTGTCCTTAATAAGGGTGCTCAATATCATCCCTGGAGAGAGGTGTCATCAATGTAACATTATCAAGGTTCCTGGAGAAAGATGGATACAGTTATGTTCTTCTGCATGAAAGACAGCTTGCCTTAGCAAGGCAGCATAAGTCCTCCATGGGTAGCCCAGTAAAGGTGTGTTCTGCCCTTTGCTGCTGAAGGTCAGCTATGTCTGAAGAGCATGTGGAAATAGGAACTGAATAGAATGAATTAACCAGTTTTATAATAGCAAAATATTTACTGATTGCAGAGTAGATAGAGTTAGTACTTTAAATAATTTTGGGTGTATTAGTTTGCTAGTTGTGCCATAACACAGTACCACAGACTGGGTGTCTTAAACAATTTTAAAAAATGCATTTTCTCACAGTCCTGGCACTTGGAAGCCCAAGGTCAAGGTATTGGCAAGGTTGGTTTCATTCTCAGGGCTTTCTCCTTGGCTTGTAGATGATTTTTCCCATCTGTCTTCACGTGGTTAGACAAGACATATATATGATGTCATTTATATGTATAATCTAGAAAAAATGGTACAGATGAATGTATTTGCAAAGCAGAAATAGATACAGGGATGTAGAGAACAAATGTATGGGCACCTAGGGAGAAAAAGGCAGACGGGTGAATTGTGAGATTGGGATGGATGTATATACGCTACTGTGTGAAGCATAGATAACTAACGAGAACCTCCTATATAGCACAGGGAACTCTGCTCCGAGGTGACTTAAATGGGAAGGAAATCCAAAAAGAGGAAATATGTGTGTGTATGGGCTTCCTTGGTGGCTCAGGGGTAGAGAATCTGTCTGCCAATGCAGGAGATGCAGGTTTGATCCCTGGGTCAGGATGATCCCCTGGAGAAGGAAATGACAACCCACTCCAGTGTTCTTGCCTGGGAAATACCATGGACAGAGGAGCCTGGCTGGCTACAGTCCATGGGGCTACAAAACAGTCAGGTACAAATTACTGAATAAATGACAACGACATACATATATGCATAGCTGATTTGTTGTCCAGCAGAAAAGAACACAATATTGTAAAACAACTATATTCCAATAAAAAGTTAAAAAAAAAAAAAAAACAAGCAGTACCAATCTATTTCTCTCCTTCATATTAAAAGATATTTTATCGTACTATGATACATACAGAAAGAAAACCCATGGGAAATTTGCCTTTGTTTTCTTAATTAAATAACAATGGCTGCTCTTAGGGAGTCCAAGAGTGACTTTAAGAAAAGTTGTCACAGAAGTTTCTATTTTAAATTTCGGAGTTTTAAAGTATGAGAATATTCTCTGAAGCCAGTTTTTATGGGAAATTACTAAAACACATGGGAAAAGCACGACTTTGTGGGTCGTGGGTAGAGCTCACAGTCTTGTCTTACAGTCCTCATGCTGTGCTTTGCCTGTGATTGGTAGCTCAAAGGCATCATTTTGAGTGGAATCATATTGTTTAGAAGTAGTAACTCACGCTGCTCTCCTACAGAGCAATCAGTAACACAGAGATCAACTGGACAGGATAGAAGGAAAAGGAAAGGGGTGGTTGAAATGCCATTATTTCTGATATTAAAGATATTAAGAAGGAAGGAACGGAAAGTAGACTGGGTAGGAATTATACTGATTTATATAAAATCTGTTTAAATATTTACTCATGGCTTAATAGCTTCAAAGTAAAATATATTTTTCAGAGCATGTATTTGAATAGGTAGAGTGATGTATAAAGCATGATGTTTAGAAAATACATAAATAAAACATTAATCTGATTGAAATTAGCTAATATTGATGCACTGACTCTGCAAGGCTAAGTTATAGAACTCTCAAAGATGGGTTTACCATTTTCTTAAAATTTCCCTCAATACAATTAAATGTAATCCATATGTTTAAGATTATTTTATGTTAATGCCATGAAGAGAACAGTTGATGATGTATGTAACTTCGTTATTTGACATGTCTCAAGGCTTTTAATGTCTTTAATATAAACCTGAGAAATAGTGTCAGGAAATTGCACCTTGATGAAGATGAGCAATACACAATTTCCAGAGATTAAGAATTTACTTAAAATTAACTAATTTTGATTAAAGAAATTCTGTTCACAAAGCTTGAAGAATAGTGTCAAATAGAATATAAGTGCAGACAAGTCCAGAGACCAAGAAAGTCACTTTTGAATCCTGACTTGACTTTTTGTAAGGTTCTTAGTAATGCCCCATGACCTATTTTCTTCTTTTGTAAAAATAAGAATGCATAGCTAAGTTATCTTAAATTACTTCCTGTTGTAACATTTTCTGTATCTAGCACTCACTGGGTAACATCCCTAATGTGAGTTTCATGTACATTAATTCTGCACTGAAAATCAGCTTCCAGTTCACATTTTATCAGCATGGATGAACATACAGACAGGGCAGTGTTGACCATGAAGATTCAATAGCCCAAAGGAGCAGGTTCATTTATACTCAGTTTTACCAAATCATGTGCTTTGTTAGTGTGATGATATTTACATTGAGGCACGCTTCATCAGGCAGCCTTTCTTAACACATAATCACTGTTTTGGGGGGATTGACATGTACATACTGCTATTTTTAAAGTGGATGGCCAAGAAGAACCTACTGTATAGTCCAGGAAACTCTGCTCAATGTTAAATTTAATTTTTATTTTATATTGGGGCATAGTTGGTTTACAATGTTGTGTTAGTCTCAGGTGTACAACAAAGTGATTCATAGAAATGAACTTATTTAGAAAACAGACGCGGACTTTAGACTTAGAAAACAAGCTTATGGTTACCAAAGGGGAAGCATGAGGGGCGGGACAAATGAGGAGTTTGGGATACACACATACTGCTATATATAAAGTGTATAATCAAGAAAGACCTACAGGTATAGCACAGGGAACTCTACTCAACATTCAGTAGTAACCTATATGGAAAACAGTCTGAAAAAGAAGGTTCTATGTATGTGTATAATCAAAATCACTTAAAAAATTTACTAAAACTTGTTATCGAGGCTTCCCTGGTAGCCCAGTTGGTAAAGAGTCCGCCTGCAGTGGAGGAGAACCCAGTTCAACCCCTGGGTTGGGAAGCTCCCCTGAGAAGGGATAGGCCACCCTCTCCAGTGCTCTAGGGCTTCCCTTGTGGCTCAGGTGGTAGAGAATCCGCCTGCCATGCAGGAGACCTGGGTTCATAGTTTTTTTTGTTTGTTTCTCTTGATAGTTTTGAGGCCCTGGATAGAATCTGGCCAGTTCCCTTTGTTGAGTGTTTAAATCCACGCCCAGCCTTATATCAGAGCTTCATCCTACACCACACATTTTTAAGTTGGGCATTCGGTGTGTTTCAGGTAACAGCCGTGTTTGGCAGAGGCCTCCTCCAGGGGCTTGAAACGTCTTCCGTGTCAGTGTTTTCTTTGTAATAACGCGGGGCAGAACTCTGGGTTGTCCGTGTGCTGTGGATTGGAGGAAAGTGTGGTTGGGCCGCCCAACAGTAGAGAGATGCCACTTTGATCTCCTGTCACTGCTGCCCAGGCTGGTCCTGGACTGCCAGGCTTCTTGGCTGTTGTAGGAATCACTCTCATCATCAGTAAACATCACACCCCAGCTTCACACCTTCCCCCAAGGGTCTGGTGGGCTTCAGCCACCACGGTCATGGCATGGTCATGCCATTCGGCGCACAGCCTCAGTTGACTTATAAGATTTAGGTATTATTTTGATGGCAGTACACAGCACAATGAATGAATCACAAGAATCAAAGGAAAAACTCTTATAACTCCAAACAAGAGAAGACCGCTGAGCAAGGCCACATGGTAGTTGTACCTCGGACAGGGTAACGGCAAGCTGGAGCTGTAGCAGGCAGCTTATGTCTGTATATTTTTGTTTTTATTTTCATTACTCTAGGAGGTGGGTCAAAAAAGATCTTGCTGCAATTTATGTCAGAGAGTGTTCTGCCTAGGCACGGCTTGTTTTCTGTTCTGTGTTTGATTTTTACCTCAAGAGTAAAGCTTCCTGAGCAAACCACATTTTGATAAATATTGGAATTCTAAGGACAATTTTTAATTCCACTTCATTTGTAGCTGTCTAAACTTTGACTACAATTCTACCAAAATATGGGAATACTGCCGTAGTAAAGGAAATTTAGGAGACAAGGTAAGGCAAAATAGATTTCCATTTCTTCAAAAGTACTTACAGTTTTCTTAAGAACAAGATAAATGATCAAATTTCATTTTATGTTTGGCAATAAGCAGTCTCTAGTTTTGTTTTGTTGTTGTTGTTTTAATTTGCTTACTCATGCCAGTGGACAGAATACGGAAACCAGAAATGAAGCCATGCATATACAGTCAGCTAGTCTTCCAGAAAGGTACCTAGAAAATAAAGTGGGAATAGTCTCTTCAATAAATGATATTAGCAAAACTAGATACTGACCTGCAAAAAATAAAATGGGACCCTTATCTTCAAATATACATAAAAATCAACTCATTAGATTAACGACTTAAATATCAGCATGCAACTTCTGGAGGAAAGCATAAAACTCTGAGAGGAAAACATAGGGGAAAATTTCCCTGACATTGGTTTAACAGGGATGCTTTGAATTTGACATCATAGCAAAGGCAACAAAAGCAAAAGCAGTAGAACTGCATCAAACTAACAGTAAAAGAAACATTCAACAGAGTGGAAAGATCAAGTACAAAGCTGCAGAAGACTCTTGTAAACCATGCCGAGCTTCCCTTGTGGCTCAGTCAGTAAAGAATCTGCCTGCAATGCAGGAGTATTGGGTTTGATCCCTGGGTCAGAAAGATCCCCTGGAGACAGGAATGGCAACCCACTCCAGTATTCTTGCCTGGAGAATCCCATGGGCAGAGGAGCCTGGTGGGCTACAGACCATGGGGTTGCAAAGAGTCGGGCATGACTGAGCAACTAAACCACCACTTGGTGACCTTTACTCTTAGCTCTTTGTAAACAATGCATCTGTTAAGATACTGATATCCAAATATATAAGAAACTCATATAGCTCAATAGCAAAATAAATAAATAAAACTGATAAGTAGGCAAGGGACCTGAATAGATATTTCTTTAAAGAAGACATCCATAGCCAGGGCATGGAAGCAACCTAAATGTCCATCAACAGAAGAGTGGATAAAGAAAGTGTGGTACATATTTACAATGGAATGTTAGTCATAAAAAGAAAGGAAATTGGGTCATTTGTAGAAATCCAGACAGACTTAGAGAAGGTTACACAGAGTGAAGTAAGTCAGAAAGAAAAAACAAATATTGTGCATGCCCTCAATATGCCAGCAAATTTGGAAAACTCAGCAGTGGCCACCAGACTGGAAAAGGTCAGTTTTCATTCCAATCCCAAAGAAAGGGAATGCCAAAGAATGCTCAAACTACCGCACAATTGCACTCATCTCACACGATAGTAAAGTAATGCTTAAAATTCTCCGAGCCAGGTTTCAGCAATATGTTAACTGTGAACTTCCAGATGTTCAAGCTGGTTTTAGAAAAGGCAGAGGAACCAGAGATCAAATTGCCAACATCCACTGGATCATTGAAAAAAGCAAGAGAGTTCCGGAAAAAAACATCTATTTCTGCTTTATTGACTATGCCAAAGCCTTTGACTGTGTGGATCACAATAAACTGGAAAATTCTGAAAGAGATGGGAATACCAGACCACCTGACCTGCCTCTTGAGAAACCTGTATGCAGGTCAGGAAGCAACAATTAGAACTGCACATGGAACAACAGACTGGCGCCAAATAGGAAAAGGAGTACGTCAAGGCTGTATATTGTCACCCTGCTTATTTAACTTATATGCAGAGTACATCATGAGAAATGCTGGGCTGGAAGAAGCACAAGCTGGAATCAAGATTGCTGGGAGAAATATCAATAACCTCAGATATGCAGATGACACCACCCTTATGGCAGAAAGTGAAGAGGAACTAAAGAGCCTCTTGATGAAAGTGAAAGAGGAGAGTGAAGAAGTTGGCTTAAAGCTCAACATTCAGAAAACTAAGATCATGGTATCCGGTCCCATTACTTCATGGCAGATAGATGCGGAAACAGTGGAAACAGTGGCTGACTTTATTTTTTGGGGCTCCAAAATCACTGCAGATGGTGACTGCAGCCATGAAATTAAAAGAAATACTCCTTGAAAGGGAAGTTATGACCAAGCTAGACAGCATATTAAAAAACAGAGACATTACTTTGTCAACAAAGGTCCATCTAGTCAAGGTTATGGTTTTTCCAGTGGTCATGTATGGATGTGAGAGTTGGACTATAAGGAAAACTCAGTGCAGAAGACTTGATGCTTTTGAACTGTGGTGTTGGAGAAGACTCTTGAGAGTCCCTTGGACTGCAAGGAGATCCAACCAGCCCATCCTAAAGGGGATCAGTGTTCATTGGAAGGACTGATGTTGAAGCTAAAACTCCAGTACTTTGGCCACCTCATGTGAAGAGCTGACTCATTGGAAAAGACGCTGATGCTGGGAGGGATTGGGGGCAGGAGGAGAAGGGGATGAGGAGGATGAGATGGCTGGATGGCATCACTGACTCAATGGACATGAGTTTGAGAAAACTCCAGGAGTTGGTAATGGACAGGGAGCCTGGTGTGCTGCGGTTCATGGGGTTGCCAAGATTTGGACAGGATTGAGTGACTTAACTGAACTGAGTGCATGTATGTGAAATCTAGAAATATGGTATAACCGATCCTATTTACAAAGCAGAAATAGAGATACTGATATTGAGAACAAATGTATGGATATCAGGATATCAAGGGGGAAAGGAATTGGGAGATTGGGATTGACACATATACGCTATTGATACTATGTATAAAATAGACAACTAATGGGAACATAGTTGCACAGGGAACTCTACTTAAGGCAGGTGGTAACTTGAATGGGAAGGAAGTGCAAAAGGGAAGGGATATATTTTTATGTATGGCTGAATCATTTTGATGTACAGTAGGAACTAACTCTACATTGTAAACCAACTATGCTTCAATAAAAATTAATTTAGCAAAGACATACAAGTGGCTTACAGATACATAAAAAGATGTTCAGTGAGGGCAAAGCAAATCAAAACCACAAGGAGATATCACCTCACACCTGTTAGGACAGAGATTAATAAAAACTCAAAAGATAACAAATGTTTGTGAGAATGTGAATAAAAGAGTATACTTCTCCACCATTAGTAGACATGTAAATTGATACTCAGTGGAAAACAACGCAGAGTTTCCTTGAAATGTTAAAGAATAGAACTAGCGTGTGTGCTAAGTCACCTCAGTCATGTCCAACTCTGTGCAACCCCGTGGACTGTAGCCCACCAGGCTCCTCTGCCCGTGGGATTATCCAGGCAAGAATACTGGAGTGGTGTGCCGTGCTCTCCTCCAGGGGATCTTCCCAATCCAGGGATTAAACCCGCGTCTCTTACGTCTCCTGCATTGGCAGGCAGATTCTTTACCACTAGTGCCAACTGGGAAACCCCAGAACTAGAGTAAGATGCTGCAGATCACTTCTGGATATACAGCCAAAGAAAGTAAGTTCAGTATTTCTAAGAGATATCTGCATTCTCGTCTTCATTGTGCATTATTCACAGTAGCTGAGATTTGGAAATAACCTGTGTCTGTAGATTTGTAATTGGATAAAGAAAATGTGATGTGCACATACAAATACAATGGAATATTATTTAACCTTAAAAAGGAAATCCTGCCGCTTGTGACAACATGGATATACTCAGTGGACATTATATTAAGTAAAACAGGTCAGGCACAGAAAGACAAATACTGCATGTTGTTCATTGTTTAGTCGCTCAGTAGTGTCCAACTCTTCATGACCCCTTGATTGCAGCACCCCAGGCTTCCCTGTCCTTCGCCATCTCCCAGAGCATAATCTCACATATATGGAATCTAAAAACGTCAAACTCATAGTAACAGAATAAAATGTTGTCAGGGAAATGGGGAGATAATGGTGAAGGGGAACAAATATTCAGTTAAAAGATGAATAAGCTCTAGAGACCTAATGTTCAGAATTATGACAATATTTATTAATAATAATTAAAATTTTCTAAGAGTAGATCTCAAATGTTCTCAACGTATACACTCAAAAGTAACTAAGTGAAGTAATGGTTATACTGTTAATGGTTATGTGTTAATAATTTTACAATGTATATCAAAACATGATTTATACCTTAACAATATATAATTTCTATTTGTCAAATGTTATTCAGTAAAACTAGAAAAATATTGCTCACTCAAAATATGCTTTGTTTAATATAAAATTCCTAAATGAAGATTTTCAAATTTGTAATTGAATACTTTATTCTAGATTACTTTCTCCTTTAAAGTATCCTTTCTAATGAGTCTTGAAATATTAAACAGCCTTTTTGTTAATGAAAAAAAATATGAAAACAAAGATCTCAATGAACAAGAGCATATTCAGTTTGGCTTCCAGTGTCCAGGCTAGGAAATGGCAAGGGTTTTGCATGCTGGATAGCGGTAGCAATGTCAATACCTAATTCTTTTCAGGACATTGGTTGTTGAGTAGGAAAAGAAAAAGAAATTTTACAGGGGGGGTATCTTTTTTATGATTTCAAGGATTTCTAGCACAGTTGGAATTCCAGAATGACAAACAGAATCTGGAGTGACTTTGAAGCCAGATCAACTGAGTCAAATTAACCATAGAATCACTTAAGGTGCTTTATTCAGTGAATAATTATGGTGTAAAGAAAGGGCTATGGTAATAGAGAGTAATTCAGGTTTTCAAGTATACATATTTTCATTAAGATTTTTAGTTATTAAATTTCCTGGGATGATAAACCATCTCTCTAATTACTTGAGTAGTTCAGCATGATTCTTTTGTTTGTTTGTTTGTTTTATTGCATAGTCTGCTAGTATAAAGACATGTAAAAGCAGGCTACCATGAATTTATTTGGTGGGAGCCAGAGGTGGGGGGAATTATTCTCCCAACACACAAGGGTAAAGCATGAAGCCTGGAGCAGTGAGTTTCCCTAAACTAATTTGTCAACTTCCAAGTGTTTTCTTCTGGCTATACCTGAACAAAGCTCTAATGACATGCCTTGTATAGTACATTTGTTTTTTGTGCTTTTGTTTTATTAGAATGAGACTATCTGTAGCCTTCACCTATTAAATTTTATTTTAACCTTTGTAAGAATTTTATACTTTATTATAATCTTATTTTTGTTTTTATACTTATTTTTATGAATCATTAAGAATCATATAACCTGTGAAATAGACTCCCGTGTATTTTTGTCCTGAACCAGCAGATGATTAAGGAGGATGGCTTAGTATAGAGAACATTAAAATAAGAGTTAGAAAACTAGTCATTATCCCCAGTTCTTGCAGAGGTAGTTTTGCCTTCATGATTTAGGTCTTAAAGAATTTCCCCTTATGTAAAGTGAGGGTGTATGACTAAACCATTTCTAAATTATCAGCATTGATATGATATAAACCAGTGAACCCTCTCCTGTTTCTGTACATCACTCTTGAGCTCAACTGAGAACAACTTTAACAAGAGTATATTCCATCTGTCCCTTTTAATTCTGGTTATTGGACAGTGTGGAGAACAGGAGAGGTTCAGGTCCTAAACCCAAAACTTATGAATGGGTTTTGTGACAAGGAAAAATGGAGGACTATGGATAGAATTAAGATTGCTGATCAGGTAACTAATAAAACAGGAACGTTATCCTGAATTATCTGGGAGGCCTCAGTCTAATCATGAGCTCTTAGAAGTAGAAGAGAGCAACAAAAGAGTGGATCAGAGAGAAGATACTAGAAAAAGAGGGAGCGATTCCAAGTGTGAGAGCTAGTCAAGTAAAGTAGAAAGTCTTTAGTTCACCACCACCAAGTCATTTATTTGATGAACAAAAAGTTGCACATTTCCTCTTATCTTACCATTTTCATTGTTTATCAGCTGATGTGTTTTAAATTTCAGAGGTCCTAAACTCTTCTAAATTTAAAGAGTATGCTTCAGCCCTCATGAAAAATTAAGAGGCTAGTGTATATTGACATGTTTTAAATTAAAACAGAATTAACTTCTGTTTTCAATTAAAATACTAGGATGCAATTTACTGTGATCACACAAGGACATAAATGTAAATGGTGTCACATGGTATAATGACATGTATTAACAGATATCGGGGTATTCAGAAGGCTGGTCCAGTCTATTCTCTGGTCAAGAAAAGTATTCCCCGGAAGAGCTGTATAAAATGTAATATCTAAAGGATGATAAATTAATGATGCCAAGAATTTAAGGATTATACAATTTATTGCATAATTGCAGTAATATCACGTTATTCGCTTTTATTTACTTAAAATAAGTTATTCTATTTCTGCCATGTCCAAATACTCTGGCAGGCCCTGAAAGTATGAAAATGAGTGAGACACAATCTCTAACATCCTCTCATCATCTAATTGCCACAGAATAGCAGCAATCAAATTTGTGTCTCTTACCCTCTCAATTTTACATTTCATTATATGCTCCTTCTCTTGCATGGAGGGGGGGATTGCAAATATGTATGTCATTATCAAATGATGCATTGATTTGCTGCATATTTTATTATTTACAGTTTCCTGGTCTTCTCTGGTGCTCAGAGGGCATTGAATATTTTTGGCAAGGTCTTTTTGCACTGTTTTAGCCAGGTCACTCATCACTGGTACTGTAATGCCTGAACGGAAGCAGAGCACTCTCTTTGCAGCTGGCTTCTTTCAGGTGTGCTCTTTATAGCAGCCCTAACGGGCAGATAGTTCACTGCATCTCTAGCTGTTGGCATATGGCGTCCAGGAGGACAAGGCAGTCCAGACAGGCCCATCAGATTAACCATGTAATAGACCCAGAAGCTGCTTTAAAGCTGTAAAACAAAATTGCTTATGGAGTCTGCCAGCACGCCAGATGCTGCTATTGGAAGAAATATCTTCCAGCGCTGAGCATCTGGGTCTCCTGGTTGCCAGAAAAAAAAAAAAGAGAAAAAGAATTGGCAGTTCACTATCAATGAGGTTTCTTTTGGAATATAAGAATTTTTATATTTTTTAGAATGTCAAATGCATTATGTTGCAGCAAAGGTTAAAATTAGCTATTTCCCACGTATGCCATTATTAACACACATCCTCCATACAGTCCTCAGGCAGCTGGTTGGTTATTATCTAAATAAATCAGAACAATGAGAATCTTGAATTTGAATGTGAATTTTCAGTCTGTTCCCAATATGCTTATTTTATTGATATTTTGCATAATAACATTCTTGCCAGCTGAATATAAATTTTATATTTAAACAAGGTAAGAAATAATGTTTCATATTAGCACGCACTAGTTTGTTTCCTGACTGCCAATTATATAATTGAATATTATAACTAAGATATAACTCCCAAATGTCAATCAACTGTTTTTCAGTGGAATTGCTTTTCTGTGCCAAATAAACAGTGGATTTGACTAATTTAATTTAAAGTCAATTAGATTTAGTTTTTTAAGCCCAGCAGAAGGTGAGGCATTCCTTGTCAGTTATATAATGTATGTATATTGCCTAAACTTTGGTAAATACATTTGCCTAAACTTTGGTAAATACATTTGCCTAAACTTTGGTAAATACATTTGCCTAAACTTTGGTAAATACATTTGCCTGAACTTTGCCTAATACATTTAATCTTTAAAAATTGATATATTATGTTTAAAAATAAGACAGTTGTATTAACTCAAATCATAAGCACTCACATGTTTTACTTGACCTGCATGATCCTTTCTGCACTGCTCAAAATAAATTTATTAAGCATATTTATTGAATATGAGAGATTACCTCAAATTTATAATTTTCTGTGTTCCAACATTTAAAACCTTTGTATATAGTGATGCTCCAAATTCATTTATTCTCCAGTTTTGCATAGTGGTTAATTACACAGTCTAACTTTTTCAGAAAGTTAGTAGTTTAAAATATTTTAAAATTCAAACACCTGATTTTCTACTAGTAGTACATTTAGTAGCCACTTCCAGTAAATATGAATATATTATAACTTTCAGTTGTTAATATGCTATGTAACTCTGTATTAATGAAGCTATGATAATTTGGGAGTTAAACTGTGCAGAGTTAGATTATAAATATATCTCAAAGATATTATGGGTCTGGTTCCACACCATCACAACTAAGCAAGCAAGTATTTTAACAAACTGAATTGCATGAATGTTTTGATTTCCCAGTTCCAATAAAAGTTGTTTACACTATACAGTAGAGTAATAAGTGTGCTATAGGGTGTCTAAAAAATGATGTATATACCTTAATTAAAGCTGTGCTTTATTGTTAAAAAAAATGCTGTTATCTGAAACTTCAGAAAGTTGTAATGTTTTTGCTGGTGGAGGGTCTTGCCACAGTGATGACAACTGCTAACTGATCAGGGCTGTGGTTGCTGAAGTTTGGGGTGGCTGTGGCAGTTTCTTAAAATAAGACAATAGTGAAATTTGCTGCATTGATCGACTCTTCCTTTCAGGAAAATTTTCTGTGTAGCCTGTAATGCTGTTTGATAACATTTTACCCACAGTAAAATTTCTTTGAAAATTGGAGTCAATCCTCTCAAACCCTGGCACTGCTTTATCAACTAAGTTAATGTAATATTCTCAGTCCTTTGTTATTTTAACAATCTTCACAGCATCTTCACCAGGAGTAGGTTTCATTTCAAGGAATCACTTTCCTTGCTCAGCTGTCAGAAGCCACTTCTCATCCATTCAAGTTTTATCAGGAGATTTCAGCAATTCAGTCACATCTTCGAGCTCCACTTCTAATTCTAGTTCTTTTGCTGTTTTCATCATATCTGTAGGTGAAGTCTCAAATGACTCAAAATCTTTCATGAGGGTTGGAATCAACTTCTTCCAAACTCCTGTTGAGGTTGGTATTTTAACCCCATCCCAAGACTCATAAATGTTCTTAATGGCATCTAGAATGGTGAATACTTTCTAGAAGGTTTTCAGTTTACTTTTTTCCAGATCCATTAGTGAAATAAACATCTATGGCAGCTATAGTCTTATGAAATGTATCTCTTAAAGAATAAGACTTGAACGTTGAAATTACCCTTTGATCCACAGGCTACAAAATGGATGTAGGGTAAAGAGACATGAAAACAATATGAATCTCATTGAACAGATCCATCAGTGCTCTTAAAGGGGGTCAAACATGTCATCAATGAGCAGTAATATTTTGAAAGGAATATTCTTACTGAGAAGAATCAATCAGTATCAACACTGGGGTTAAAATATTTACTAAGCCGTATGATAAATAGACACATGCTGTCATCCGGACTTTGCTGTTCTCTTTATGGAGCATAGGCAGGGTGAGTCAGTCAGTCAGTCAGTCAGTCAGTCGCTCAGCCATCTGACTCTTTGCGACCCCATGGACCGCAGCACACCAGACCTCCCTGTCCGTCACCAACTCCCGGAGTTTACTGAAAGTCATGTCCATTGAGTCGCTGATGCCATCCAACTATCTCATCCTCTGTTGTCCCCATCTCCTCCTTCCCTCAATCTTGCCTAGCATCAGGGTCTTTTCCGGCGAGTCAGTTCTTCACATCAGGTGGCCAAAGTATTGGAGTTTCAGCTTCAACATCAGTCCTTCCAATGAATATTCAAGAAGGGTATATATAGGCAGGGTAGATAACAGTATAATTTTTAAAGATCCCAGGATTTTTAAAATTGTAAATGACCATCGGATTCAACTTTAAGTCACCAGTTTCATTAGCCCCTAACAAGAAAGTTAGGCTGTCCCCTGAAGCAAGGCTTTGACTTCTCTTCTACAGCTATGAAAGTTCTAGATAGCAGCTTCTTCCAAGAGAGGGCTGTATTTTTACATTGAAAATCTGTTGTGTAGTGCAGCCACCATTATTCACTATCTTAGCTAGATCTTCTGGATAACTTGTCGCAAATTCTGCACCAGTATCTGCTGCTTCAACTTGCACTTCGCTGTTAGGTGTGAGTTTGATGTTAGGGCCTTGCTCTGGATTAAGCTTTGCCTTAGGGAATGTTGTGGCAGGATTGATCTGTCAGGACCACAAAAACTTCACATCGGCAATAGGGCTGCTTCACCTTCTTAGTATTCATGTGTTCACTGGAGTAGCACTTTTCATTTCTTTCAAGAACTTTTCCTTTGCATTCATAACTTGACACAAGAGGTCTAGTTTTCTGCCTTTCTAGGCTTTCGACATATCTTCCTTGCTAAACTTAATCATTTCTAACTTTTGGTTTAGAGTTAGAGACTCGAAGCTCTTCCTTTCACCTGATCACTTACAGGCTACTGTAGTGTTCTTAACAGATCTAACTTAAATAGTGTTGTGTCTCAAGGAAGAAGAAGGCCTGAGGAGAAGCATCTCGTGGGAAGGTAGTACAATAGGGGGAAATGTTCAGAGTCCATAACTTTGCATGCAGTGTTTTCTATATTGTTTAATTAAAAAAAAAAAAACAAGCATATATTTATATAGCATTAATATAATAATTATTGATGGTTTTAAACATTGAATTCTAGAAATACCAACTTCATTCATCTGTTTACTTACTGACTGCTTACTGACTAACCTTTCTTGTTTTCCTTCCATGTCAGGAGCACTGTGCTAGAAGTGCATATATGTGGCCTGTAGCATCATGAAGTGTGCCTCAAGAAGTGTACTCACAGTGCTGAGTGTATGCACATTCCCCCAAAATAGTCCAAAAGGACCGCAGAAGAAGGCCTGAAAACCTGAAGGCACAAAGGGAAAGTGATGAATATGGGTTAAATGAATTAAGAGAAGTTCTCCAGAAGACTAGAATTGTGAAATAAAATGATAGATACATGAAAATTATGCCAGGTAGTTAGAGGGCATATTCAATATAGAAGGTCAACCAAATACAGAGAGAAACCATCCAAGTGACTGGAAAGGGAAAGGGACACTAAAAAGCATTCAGGATTTGAGTGTTGAGACTAGTAATGAGGCCTCGGGATTCATCTGGAGAGTTCAGAGGGCTGATTACAGAGGTCCTCGTAGACCATGCCCCTGCGTTACCCCATTGTGTCCTCCCAGACAAAATGGACTTCCACTTGACACTTTAGACCAGAGAGGAACAATCAAACATGCCTGCTTAGAAGGATTACTATCTTGACAATCTGAAAATAAATTAGATTAGAAAATAGATAAGCTAGATAAGGAGGCAGATAGGTAGCAAGGATATCATCTGGGAAGATATTTTAATAGTCATTATTTCAATAGCACTGTAGGTATGTGCCTGTTTATGTGTATATGTTTGTGTCCATCTTTTAAGTTAACTTTATAAATAAAATATAATTCTTTATATAAAAATTTAACTTTATGTTAGCATTGCATATAAGGATAATATTTATATTGTTTTATATAGCATGTGTTATATATAATATATATAATATTGTATTCTGGATAAAAAGAATGAGATATATTCTTCTATGATACTATATTTGTAGTGGTACAAGGAAAACAAAGTTATAGTATTGAATATTATACATATAGTATTATATGTAATTTTATTATATATATAAAACAAAGATCAAATGAGCACCAAGTTTTGAATTTTGAAGTGATCTTGCTTGACTGGTCCAAGGCATAGCATCATAAAAAAGACTATGATAAAAAAGATGTTTACAAAAAGAAGAAAAGAATCAAAATAGCCTGAACAAATAATATGATAAAAAAGGGGGGGAAACCCACAAATTTCTTAATAATGAGTGCAAAAGTAGATTAATATCTGGCAAGTGTAAGTACATTTAAAAACTGAACCTGATGTCTCTATATAGACGAACTTGTGTATTATTAGAAATTTACCTAGTACCTTACCTGACTACTTGGCTAAGCTTCTTTCTTTCATAAGTAGTAAAGCATATCTCTAACTCTTAATTTTTTATTTTCATTTTCCTTTGATTATGCTCATGACTTAATGACTTGTTCCATGATTTGTTCTTTCTTCTTTTGAAGATGGTTGTGCTCAAATCTGCTGTGGTTTACTCAGAATCCTTTGTATCAGGGAGCCACTGTTGTAAGAATAATAGGGATACATGTTATTATTTCCATCTTACACATGAAAACACGAAAACTTAGGAGAACGCAAGGGATGCGCCAAAAGTCGTAGTCTACCGGGGCAATCAAGCCAGAGTTTAAGCCAATATCAATCTGATTCTAGACCAGTGTTCTTTTCACTACGCAGTGTTAAGTGGTTTAAATCAAATTGAATTAGGTGTGCGATCATAAATTTTCATGGCAGAAGTTGGTCTGTTAACTACATCCATATTCACTAAAGAAAAGCTTGGCATGGCTGTTTAAATTGTTAGATTTTAGGTTTGGGGTTGAAAGCTCTTCTTCTGACATAAATTTAATGTGCTAGATTAGAGTAATAGATCTGATATATGGAGGTGAAGTGATTAATGTAATTTTTCTTGGCTGTAGCGAGACTTTTTTTTTTTTTTTTTTTTTTAGAACGGTAAATGCCTTTATTGCATGAGCTAAGACAGGAGGGAGGAGGGTTTCTTGGCCCTTGCTGGCCTTGATGTTCCTCAGACAGAACTCCAGCTCCTTCCCCTCTAACACATGGCCCTCTGCTGGGCCACACCGTCCTGGTCTTGGAGCGATGCAGGCAAGAAGCTTGCCTGGTTGAAACCGCTCCTCTGGAAGACTGCTAACTGTGGCGTTCTTTTTCCTTTCAGGATATTTCTTCTGCATTTTCTTTGATGGTTTCTTGTTTAAACTCTCTTCCTCCTCGGGAGTCAGCCCGGCCCCCTCCTTGCCCCCAGAGGGAGTGCAGGGTGGGGCTCCTACCACTGTCCCTATGGTGTGCAGTCAACCAGCACAAAGCACTTCTTCCCCAGGGGCTCGGTAGGGGCTGGTTCGTTGTTGGAAGCGGTGCAGAAAACATCCATGATCTTGTCTGGCGTGTGCAGCGCTGGGAGCCCCGGAAGTTCCTCACGTCCAGCCGCAAGGCCGGGTGCTTGCTGCCTGGGGCACAGGGGCTGTGTGTATGTGGCGGGGACCAGTGTTGGTGTTGGCAGCGGGGAGTCCCCGTTCATATTTTTTTGGTAGGGCTTTCTCTTGCCCCTGGTCTTCCGAGGCTTGTGCAGTTTATCCCAGGAGATGCCGATTGCTCGGTGCTGGCTGGAAAGAGTGTGGCTGTAGCAAGACTTTTATACCACATTCCTTATATATCAATAATTTTGTTAATAGACCACTTGAGTCCACGAACTTGTTAACCAAAATGCCTTATTAACTAGTATGTTTATTAAGAAGAGTGTATGAGAACGTAATTGGTTGGATGCAAAAACAAAGAAAAACCTTTGTGATAGCAGGAAATATATGAGCTTTTAAGGAAGCTGCAAGTGACAAGTAGAATTGTTTTAATATTGTAGTTAATTTACAATATTGTGTTCGTTTCAGGTATATGGCAAAGTGGTTCATTCATATATGTGTGTTGCTCCATCTTTTTTCAGATTCCTTTCCCACATAGGTTATTGCAGAATATTGAGTAGACTTCCTTGTCCTATACAGTAGGTCCTTGTTGACTATCTATTTTATACATAGTAGTGTGAATTTGTTAATTTCAAACTCCTTATTTTCACTACCCCCATCTTTCCACTTTGGCAATCATAATTTTGTTTGCAAAGTCTTGGAGTCCGTTTCTGTTTTGAAAGTTAGTTCATTTGTATCTTTCTAAATTTTTTTTTATTTATAGATTCCAAATATAATTGATATCATATGATATTTATCTTTCCCTGACTTTTTAAATTTAGTATCATAATCTCTAGGTCTATCCATGTTGCTGCAAATGGCATTATTTCTTTCTCTTTTATGGCTGAGTAATATCCCACTGCATATATGTACCACATCTTCTTTATCCGTTTCTCTGTCATGAGACAAGCAGGTCTCTTCCATGTCTTGGCTATTGTAAATAGTGCTGCAGTGAATATTGGGGTGCATGTACATTTTCCAATATGGATTTCTCTGGGTATATGTTCATGAGTGGGATTGCTGGATCATATGGCAGTTTTATTTTTAGTTTTTTAAGGGACCTTCATACTGTTCTCCACAGTGGCTGTGTCAATTTACATTCCTACCAACAGTGTAAGAGGGTTCCCTTTTCTCTACACCCTCTCCAGCATTTATTGTTTGTAGACTTTAGGATGATGGCTATTCTGACTGGTGTGAGGTGATAGCTCATTGTAGTTTTGATTTGCATTTCTGTAATAATTAGTGATGTTGAGCATCTTTTCATGTGCTAAAGTACAATTTTTGAATAAAAGCTTTAAAATGTATGAAGCATTAGAAGTACATCAGTTATCTTATTCACCATATACCAAACCGTGTTATTTATTTGAACATATAATGTGTATAAAATATTTGTGAATCAATATATATGCATGTATGTTTATAAATATATTAGCATTTTCAACATTTTGCTATAACTTTCATATTTTAAAGAGTTATAAAATGTGTGTTGTGGTAGACACAGTTATGGTTCCTCAAAATGTGTGCCCAGAATCTATAACTAATTAATCTGTTGGCAAAAAAAGACTTTGCAGATGTGATTACACTGGTGATTTTGAGATGAAAAGATTATCCTGGATTATACATCTGGGTCCAATATAGTCACAATCATGCAGATAAGAGAAAACACAAGAAAATAGAGTCAGACAGGTAGAGATGAAAAGGGTACGGAGAAGAGAGGGATTTAAAATTGCTACCTTGTCAGCTTTGAAGACGGAGGAAGATGTCATGAGCCAGGAATAGATTCAGGTAGACTCTGGAAGCAGGAAAAGGCAAGGAAACAACCCTTATAGAGACTCCAGAAGAGATGCAGCCCTGCTTGTGACGCTGTGTTATTAACACTTCCGAACTCCAGAACTGCCAGATATTGCCTATGTGTTGCCTTGTCTTTAGGTTTTGTTGATTTGCTATAGTAGCAGAGGGACTCTGAAGCACATATATGTCACTGCGCACACAGTGTACATTAGTTAGCACTTGGAGAAAGCAAGATGGGAAAGAAGGATGGGAAGGAGGGGAAGGAAGAAGGAACAACAGGACAGAAAAAAGGAATCGGGGGTTAAAAAACAATGGGTTATTAGTGAATTGATATAATCTTGAGAGTTTTTTTGTAAAGACATTTACAAATTACTTTTTAAAAAGTTAAAACTATTTATTAGTAAATTCTAACTTAGGGAATTGGATGGGGGAAAGGCTTCTTGTACCATAGATGACACCTAGCTATAATCTCTAAAAAAATAAAAACCCTATTATCAAATGTAAAAATAAATCTTATACAGAAAAGGGACATTTTTCTTAAAAGCCATAGATACTTAAAAGCAAAATAACAGTGACTTTAGCTAGCAAATAGGGTAAGTGTAAGTGTTAGTCGCTCAGTTGTGTCCAACTCTTTGTGACCCCATGGACTGCAGCCCACCAGGCTCCTCTGCCCATGAGATTTTGCAGGCAAGGATACTGGAGTGGGTTGCCATATCCTTCTCCAGCAAATAGGATAGATTTATGTAAATTACTACTTAAACAAAATATTTCAATTAAAGAAAGCAAATGTACCATAAATACATATGAAAATACTCATATTTATAATAAAACATAATTTTGCACAGTAAATGTATATATAATACTCAAAATTATTCAAAGCTAGATCATGTTTCTTTGAATGAATGGCAAAGGATAAATGACTTCTTAAAGGTCTTCACCTGTCTATAAGAGAAGATGAAGAGAACTCTTCCCAAAGGGGTGTGTGTGTGTGTTATGTGTGTGTATAGTTGAATTAAAGGGAATATGGGAGATCAAAATGCATAAGGAAAGTTCTGGAGCAGAGAGGAATAGCCTATGTTTCTATTAACACATTAAAAAATTAATAGCTTCTCTTTAAGTGTATCCATTTAAGTTGGAACTACTTACTTTCTGAAAAGAGAAACGTAATTAAATAGTCACCTTCTGAACTGGAAGGGAAGAGGATTTTATTTCTACATATTTATACCAAGGAAAGCTACTACATAGTGTGATTTCAGTGTTCAAAACTGGGGAGGGAGGCGGGAGTGGGGATCGGGATGGGGAGCACATGTAAATCCATGGCTGATTCATGTCAATGTATGGCAAAACACACTACAGTATTGTGAAGTAATTAGCCTCCAGCTAATAAAAATAAATAAAATGTGAAATCTAAAAAAAAAAAAACCTCATTCATTATCCAAATAAATCACACTAACAGTTCCATTGGTACCTTAAACACAAGAAATTAGACACACTAATTGACTGAGCACATCTGACAGTTATAGTTGACTGATATAATGATTAATTAGTATATTACTATCTTAAATGAACACTATGATATGAGACTTACATTATTTTTCCAGAAGTTGATTTTGAAAGTAAAGGTTAGAGAAGAAAGCATAAATAAACCAAGTTCCTGAAAGGATGGTTCAGGAGGAAAAAATGCCTTCCAAAGTTTAATGGAAGGCGCTGACATTTGAGGGTCTGAAACACAACAAAAACAAACTGGAAACTACTTTTCATCCTAGAAAGACCAAGGTCAATAAGGTAAATGACAGAAATATCTCAGGATTTGAAAGGCATGCATTCTGTTATTTAACCTTGGAATCTGAAGGCACCTCTTGAAAGAGATTGCTTTAATTTCCAAAAAACAAACTATTATCAAAAAAGTGAAATATTACTTATTAACCTATATAACATAGAAAAGGATCCAAGGTACCCACCTTTCCAAAAGAAGCAAGAAGAGATAAACATACTTTATCTACTTTTTTTTTTTTCCTCCTATGCTAACAAGCTTCTCCTTCTGTTTCCAGGATACTTTTGGTGTTCACAAATTGAAAAAAAAGATTTGTGGAGTGGTTTCTGGTAGAAGGTTGGTTTCTCCTCTGCCACAGCTGACCTAACTTCTCTGTCAGGCACACTCTCCTTTGTTTGGCATTACATGGCTTTGTTTTGCCTCTCAGGTGTTTTATAGATACCTTTGCATTCCAGACGTTTTCCCTGAGCACCTATTATGCACAGGACATATCTCTCTCTCTCTCTGTGCCTTCGCACAGAGATGGCTATACCTTTTATTCGTCTCCTGAATATAAGGATGGAATATCATAAGTGTGTCCTCAAATCATAATTTTTATTAATTTGTAGTTAACATTCTTTTGTTAAAAATGTATTTAATGAAAATTTGTCAAACATAACTTGCTTACCCTGTTGATACCATACTCTCTTGCATTATTTAACAAGTTTTTTTTTTTCCTTTTTTCAACTAGCGCTTCCTTTGTCTTCTTAATAGTTTAGATTCCTAGAGGCCAGCCCAATCACCTTGTTGGACTTCATCTGGGTTCTTTTATATTTTCATTCTCTCTGTTTCCCTCAGATAAAGGGATCCATTCTATGGGTCTCATGTCTCTCTATATTCTGATAACTCTCAAATCAATATCTCCTACCCAGAACTACTTTCCAAATTCCGCATGCAAAACCTTAATGATACTTCCACTTAAATATTATCCAGAAATCACAATTTCAACATATAATTCACTGAAGCCAGGGTATTCATCTTATCCCAAACTCTACTTCCAAAGTTACTTTATATTGCAGTTAAGAGAACAAGCTAGAACCTTAAGTGTCTCTTTTCACTAACTTTTACTTCTCATAGATGGTCTGCTTTGCAGAGCACTTTCAGTCATCGTCCTAATTATTCCTTAAGTCATTTATTTGACTCATTCTCACGTCTGACTTCTTGGTTTGCATGCTTTCTCTTGGGTTTCATTGCAAAATAAACTCTGTTTTAGTTTCCAGTGCCAGTTCACCCCAACATACTAAGTTCTCTTGCAATTTGTTGTAAAAAATATTGCATATTTCATTATTATAATCCATTGGTAAACCAGTCATTCAGTGACTCTCCAATTGTCTAGAATGCAATCTGTTCTCAGGAATGACACCTAAGGTCTCCCAGTCTTATGCCTGTGTGTGAGTATATCACACTAAGGAGAATATTCCTCGCCTCATTTGAAGTGATCTCTGTCTCACTCTCCAGCATTATCCCGCATAATGTTAACTGTCATACACTCGAGCCATCCTAGAGTCCTCGTCTGTGCCTTTGTGCATGTTCCTTTTCTCCTCTGGAGGTACCCTGTCCTTCCATCATGTTATATTCCTGGCAGACATGCTGAAAGCCACCATCTCTGTGTTTCTCTCCTTTCAGCCTTCCATGACGACTGCCCATGGTAGAGGTGATGACTTCCTCCTTGTACCACTTCAGAACCAAAAAAGCACAGTATTTATCATATTCCTTCGTGATCCTTCTAATTTAGAATCTCAGTCTCAGCCCTATTGACAGTTTGGGGCCAAAAGTTCCTTGTTTTGGGGGCTTTCCCTGTGTATTGTAAGATGTTTAACAGCATTGCTGGCCTCCATCCAATAGAACCCTACCCCAATTACTTTAGGAAATATCTCCAGACCTTTCAAATGACCCCTGGGGGCCAAAGAATTTCCCAGTTGAGAACTGCCACTCTAAATATTTATATCTTTCTGGTGTGTATGCCTTGCAGTGTCCCCTGCTGTTTAATTCTGTGCCAGGCACGTGAAAGGGATAGCATCAATTCTTGTAGTTTGGATGAATAAAAGCAAATCAATATGTTAAATATGTTATTGAATAAATTTCCCAGTGGAAATTTCAGAATGCATATTATTTGCCTACTTTTTAAATGAGTAGAATTTATAACACTTCAGTTTTGTAAGGACACAGTCAAGAAGGACATCAAGCTGTCCTTGCATTGATTCACATGTCAATTTATCTATAAATATGTGTATGTTTACATAAATGCTATAAGTATGTGGATTTTTAAATGTATCATATATATTATATAAAACACAAAATATTTGATTAATTGGACCACTTCATTCTCTGACTAGATAAGATTAAAGCAGAGGGTATTATGTTGAAGGTAGAATTGACATGTGTATGTGTAAGCAGAAGGGTTCAAGCTCTGTATATTAGATGGATTCCTCATTATAACCTCACAAACCACAAAATTACCTTATTAAGGAAGATTTTTAAATCTTGTCCAAGCAGTTGGCCCAATATAAAGATTCTTTTTTCTGAGTGTATAATAGCAGAATAGTATAAAGGGGCAGAATTTTATAAATAAAGGAAGAGTTTGAAAGTAAAAAAAAAGATGGAAGCACAGAAAGGAAAAAAAAAAAAGTTCATTCTCTTCATAGAAAACTAGGAAACTTCATGGAGCTGGTAGCACTTACAAAAGGCCTTGAAAGCTCAGTCCAGTTTAAGAAGGTTATTAGGTGGATATTATTGAGAGAGGGAGATTTGTAAGGGAAGAAAAAATGGGAAGGAATGGAGATAGACAGTTATGAACCATATGATGTTAACGACCATCATTGAGCCATTATTCAGTAAATATTACTCAATCCGTGAACTTAAGCCTAAATACCAAAGCAGAAAGGGGGCCCCCCGTGGCCCAGCGGGTTAGGAATCTGCCTGCAGTTCAGGAGACGCAGGAGATGCAGGTGTGATCTTCCTGGTTTGGGAGGATCCCCCGGAGAAGGAAATGGCAACCCACTCCAGTACTTTTGCCTGAAAAATCCTATGGACAGGGACACTTGGCGGGCTATGAGTCCAAAGGGTCACAGTGAGCGGACACAACTGAGTGGCTAAGCACAGAGCACATGAAAGCAGAGAGCGCATGTTTTTCACACTGAGGAGACCCTGAAGAATTTGAACCCAGGTCACAAGTTGGTAGCCTGCAAACCACATAATATTTCAAATATGTGTGTATATACATATGATATGTGTTATATATATATAACATACATATGCTATGTAATATATATACACACACACTCAACGTTTTTATAATATTAGCCAGTTTTACCGCCCTACCTTTATCCCACACTCTGCCTGAAAACCTTCTAATCCCAGACAAACGAGTTCTGCCTCACCTAGCATCTAAACACTTAAGCCTCTTCTTCCTGCTTCCAAACCTCTCCGTTTTCTACTCTTTGCTCTGAGAAGTGTGATGTAATGAAACATTTCCTTGGGGGCAAAACCTGGCTCTGCTTTGAGAGTTCTATCCCAGGACAAAGTCTCTTCCCTCAATAAGTCTGAATTTTTCAGGAACCCCTCGGGGGCCTTAGTGGTGAAGAATCTGTCTGCCAATGCAGGAGAGAGGAGAGAGGTGGGTCCAGTCCCTGGGTTGGGAAGATACCCTGGACGAGAGCAAGGCAATGCATTCCAGTATTTTTGCCTGAGAATCCCATGGACAGATAAGCTTGGTGGGCTACCATAGGGTTGCCAAGACTTGAACATGACTGAGTGAATGAACATAAACACGTCCCAAGAAACAAAGCCTCTTCCCTCAAAATGTCTAGATTTGTTAGAAACCCAAATGGTACTTTTTTGCTTGCTCCTAGTCTTGCAGCAAGTACCTTTTGTATTAAATACATTTAAGGATCTGTAATGCATTTACCAAATGCTATAATGATGAAATTTCAGAAGATGAAAAAACTAGCAAGGGCTTTAAAGGGCTTCAGGTTAGGATGTAATGTGTGGGTGCGTGCTAAGTTGCTTCAGTCATGTCTGACTCTTTGTGACCCTACAGACTGTAGCCCACCAGGATTCTCTGTCCATGGGATTCTCCAGGCAATAGTGCTGGAGTGGGTTGCCATGCAACAATTTTCACCATAGGATATAATGACTTAGTATCAAATGAAACCAAGTTAAACAAGCCTTCAAGTATATTTTACTGTTCATTTATTTCAGTCGTTTCCATTTACAAAATTTCCCTCATATTTTATTTATTTTGCTATGATATATTACAATTTTTCTATATACCAGAGGTCACCATCAGCAATGCGAGGAATATATTGCTGTATAAAATCTGCATTCATTAAATGACACTATGGTAGAGAACTCTAAATAGGAGATTGCTTTGTCTTTATGCTTTGCATTTTAGAATGTCACGAATCTTGCTTAAATTTAATAATTTTAAAGACCTAGAATATTGACAGTTATGGAGGCAAGGACTAAAGTTGAATGAGCAGTATATTATTTGGAATAACTTAGATGGCATTGGTAGTTGGGAGAATTATGAATTATATTTTAATTATTCAGTATCATTCAACAACAAGAAACTCTCTTATATTCACATCCAAACATACTCTAAGAATGTGTGATTAACTCTCTGCTACATCTCTAAGAAATCCTGCTTGAAAAGATACTGTGATTGATTACAAGTCTGCAAACCAATATTTTTCTGCATCAGAATTCAAGTGCATTATCTTAGCACAGAGGGTGTTATGGCAGATGTCATCCAACTGCTTCATAGCTGCATGATCGATGGTGCGAATGGTGATTGATGCTATTGACACACCATGGCACCTAAAATAGAGTATCTGTGTGCATTTCATGGGAAGGGGAATGTTCATATTTGGATGGAAAAATGGAGGCAAAATTATAGGACCTGAAAAATGCTTGGCCATAGAAACAGGGTGAAGCGCATAGTGCATGTTAACAGCTGTCTTTGGAAGGGAAAATAAAGTACCAGAAAGAAAATAGTGCTATGAAAAAAAGAAGGGTTTGTTTCACTGAGCAGAAAATGTGTCTGGCTTTCCCTTTCCTTTTTACGTTTATGTGTTACTTAGCTTCGTTACAGTTTTAAGAGTGGGAGTGGAAAGTGGTGTTGAGCGTAAATGTTCCCTTATTTAACAGATATGACATGGTTATCTGTTATACTCATCAGTGGAGGAATGAGGAAAGGAAAGGGACGTATTGAAAGATATCAGGTTAAAAGGTAAATTGAATCTGCTGTAACAATTTTGAACCAAATCTTATCTAACATATTACCTGATTTGCAGCTCTAAAAAGTATAGGTAAAGATATACTTCAGAAGTCTGTTGATATTAATTTTATATACTCACTTTAGAAAAGCTTATTTTGAAAGAGTCTTTAAAAATAGGGACAAATTTGCTCAGCAAAAAAAGTTTTTTTAGAAAAGATTCAGTGAATATACATATAAATGCAAATACTTTTATGCCAGGTCCATGAGTAGGGAAGCTTAATATACATTATTGAAAAGAGATGGGTTGGGAGAAGAGAAATATGATCCCGATACACATTATACAATGCAGGACTTTTGTCGTTATTCAGTTGCTAAGTAGCATCAACTGTTTGCAACTCCAAGGACTGCAGTAGGCCAGACTCCTGCATCCTTCACCACCTTCTGGAGTTTGCTCAAACTCATGTCCGCTGAGTTGGTGATGCTATCTAACCATCTCTTCCTCTGCTGCCTGCTTCTCCTCCTGCCTTCAATCTTTCGCAGCATCAGGGTCTTTTCCAATGAGTCAGCTCTTAGCATCTGGTGGCCAAAGTACTGGAGTTTCAGATTCTGCAACAGTCCTTCTAATGAATGAATATTCAGTATTGATTTCCTTTAGGATTGACTGGTTTGATCTCCTTGCAATCCAAGGGACTCTCAAGAGTCTTCTCCAGTACCACAGTTCGAAAGCATCATTTCTTTGGTGCTCAGCCTTCTTTATAGTCCAACTATCACATCCATACATGACTATTGGAAAAGCCATAGCTTTGACTACATGGATATTTGTTGGCAAAGTTATGTCTTTGCTTTTTAACTGTCTGGATTTGTCTTGCCTTTCCTTGGAAGGAGCAAGCATCTTTTAATTTCATGGGCACAGTCACTATCCACAGTGATTTTAGAGCCCAAGAAAAGAAAATATGTCACTTTTTTCCCTTGTATTTCCATGAAGTGATGGGTCAGAATGCCATGTTCTTAGTTTTTTTAATGTTGAGTTTTAAGCCAGATTTTTCACTCTTTCACTCTCATAAAGAAGCTGTTTAGTTCCCTTTCTCTTTCTGACATTAGAGTGGTATCATCTGCATATCTGAGGTTATTGATATTTCTCCTGGCAATCTTGATTCCAGCTTGTGATTGTACTCTGCGCGTAAGTTAAATAAGCAGGGTGACAATATACAGTCTTTTCATACTCCTTTCCCAAATTTGAACCAGTCCATTGTTCTATGACTTGTTCTAACTGTTTCATCTTGATCTACATACAGGTTTCTCAGGAGGCAGGTAAATTAGTCCAGTATTCCAATCTCTTTAAGAATTTTCCAGTTTGTTGTGATCCACACAGTCAAAGGCTTTAATGGTGTCATGAAGAAGGTGTTTTTCTGGAATTCCTTTGCTTTTTCTATGATCCAATGAACGCTGGCAATTTGATCTCTGGTTCCTCTGCAGAGTTCCAGAAAATAGCAAGGAGAGATAATAAAGCCTTCTTAAGGGAACAATACAAATAAATAGAGGAAAACAATAGAATGGGAAAGACTAGAGATTTCTTCAAGAAAATTGGAGGGATCAAGGGAACATTTCATGCAAAGATGGGCATGATAAAGGACAGAAATGGCAAGGACTTAACAGAAGCAGAAGACATTAAGAAAAGATGGCAAGAATATACAGAATAAGTATACAAAAATGGTCTTAATGACCCAGGTAACCACGATAGTGTGGTCACTCACCTAGAGCCAGACATTCTGGAGTGTGAAGTCAAGTGGGCCTTAGAAAGAATGACTACAAACAAAGTGGGTGGAGGTGATGGAATTCCAACTGAACTATTTCAAATCCTAAAAGTTGCTGCTGCTAAAGTGCTTCACTCAATATGCCAGCAAATTTGGAAAACTCAGTGGTGGCCACAGGACTGGAAAAGGTCAGTTTTCATTCCAATCCTAAAGAAGGGCAATGCCAAAGAATGTATACTACCATACAATTCTTTATTCTGCAGAAGGCCTAAACCTCTAAAATGCTATATGTGCTTTTTTGCCTTTTGTGGCATTCCCAAATTTCTCCTCTAATTATCAGTGGGAAGTTTGACCAAAACTGTATATGAATAATTGATCTAATCCCAACTCCTAATTTTACCTGTAAGAACAATGAAACATAGATCTGTTGTTTGATCTGTGAATGAGCAAACTATAGCTGATCTTAGTCAATGTGTGAGCTCTGCTGGAAGGAAGGGCCTGTGCTGGGTGGAGAAAAAAGCAGTGGCCACTCAGGGAATAAGAGCAATGAGCAGAGCCTGTGACGGGGCCCATCACTGACTCAGAAGTTCTCTGGTATCCCAGATGTCTGCTTTGCTCTATCTTCATTCTTCGAGTTGTGTTAGTCCAGCCCTCACTCCACAAACTTATTTCACTTTTTGACATTCAAGATTTTGAAACTGTATCTGTCAAATATACACTGCTGAAAATTATTTTGCAGAATTCTGTGAATAGTTTTATATACTTGCAGAGTTGTCTCCACTCATTCTTCAAAATCACTGTAGATGATGACTGCAGCCATGAAATTAAAACACACTTACTCCTTGGAAAAAAAAAAATGTTATGACCAACCTAGACAGCATATAAAAAGCAGAGACATCACTTTACCACAAAGGTCCGTCTAGTCAAAGCTATGGTTTTTCCAGTAGTCATGGACGGATGTGAGAGTTGGACTATAAAGAAAGCTCAGTGCCGAAGAATTAATGCTTTTGAACTGTGGTGTTGGAGAAGACTCTTGAGAGTCCCTTGGACTGCAAGGAGACCCAACTAGTCCATCCTAAAGGAAATCAGTCCTGAATATTCATTGGAAGGACTGATGTTGAAGCTGAAACTCCAATACTTTGACCACCTGATGCGAATAACTGACTCATTTGAAAAGACCCTGATGCTGGGAAAGATTGATGGTGGGAGGAGAAGGGGATGACAGAGGATGAGATGGTTGGATGGCAGCACTGATATGACGGACATGAGTTTGAGCAAGCTCCGGGAGTTGGTGATGGACAAGGAAGCCTGGTGTGCTGCAATCCGTGGGGTTCCAAAGAGTTGGACATGACTGAGCAACTGAACTGAACTGATTCTTCATTGGAACTGAAAAGAAACCTATAACAAATCTGTCAGTCCAGTTGTGTGTGTGTGTGTTTATTGGAAACAGGATAGGAATGAGAGCTTGACTTTGTAAATGAATGTATAATATACTAAGATGCTAAATATTCTGCATTAGCTTGGGGGACATGGCCTTGTAAATTTGAATTCTGAGAAGCTAGATTTCTTATTGACTGAACTTAGCCACATGAAGTCCTAAAAAATTAACTTTTGGTGCAGGATGTAGACAACCTTAATCCAGACGAAGATATAATTCTTCAGCAGCCGATCCTGAGAAGATTATTCATGATGCAATCCAGAGCTGCTCATAGCAGTGTATATTACTGAAGATAAACCCAGAATAAATAACATGCTTGATGCTGCTAATTCCTTAAAATCAACATAGAAACCTTGCAAGCTATTTCATGCCAGGGTTGACAAGAGGTGATAATGTTTGAGAAGTCAAAGGACAACACTGCAGCGAGAGCAATGAACAGAGCAGGGTTTAAGGTGTGCGTGGGCGGAGAGTACCACACACGTGAAGGAGTGAAGCTGAAGTGTTTCCTAACAGACCACTGTCCTTTAAGCTGCCTTGGGATATTCTCCACATGTGGAGAGTCTCAGAGATCAGCAACACATGAAATGGCATTCAGATGAAAAGATGGATGATAATTATGCAAAATTGAAAGAGTTTAAAGAGAATAAACTCTGAGCCACAAAATGAAGATTTCTTTTCTGTCTGTGACCTTCCTACCTTTGTGATATTAATGCAATACTTCAGATTTGTAGTTTCTACTAATTACAGGTTTCCACTTTGTGTCTTTGTGCGTTATGAACCTTCATCTGTCAATACTCATATCAAAAGCCTCTTTTTATTTTGAAGTGGTGTTTTTTAGCACGTGAAATCAAGTAAGAACTGTCATTTTTTAATGCTACACTAAACTTATTTGGTTTGTGACAATTAAATAGAGATATCACCTTATGAAGTATTTTGTATATTAGCTACTAAATGTAGAAACGTATTAAGTCTTCAGAATATGCTTTCTAAATTAAATTAAAAATTAGAAATAATATTTCTAGTAGATTCTCTTTTAAAAAAAGAGTTGAGAAGCAATAAATAAAAAGATAATCTGTACCAATCACAACATAAGAATCTATATGAAAGTTTCATTCTTTTATTTTATTTTTTTTTTCAGAGCCAGGAAAACTCATTTTTAACTAGCATCATTAACTTATTTCAGAATAAAATTGATAAATGGGATTCTATTCTTGCTCCTAGGAATAATTTTAAAGTCAAAAGAGATATGTTTGTATACTTTCATGTGCAATGCAACCTATACTATAACTTCTGAAAGAATTTCTGTATCATCTCATTTCTTCAATAAAATTATTAATATAAATTTATTGGATTTAAGTCAAAAGTGAAGCTCAGTGTAAGGTTTTCTCAAAGATAAGTAAATCATGGCCCAGTCCTCAAGTCTTTAGGCAAATTGTAGTTTGATGATGAGAGGTTTAAGTATACTTTTCAAAAATGTACATCAAAATTAGAACATATACTTGAAACAAGTCAATCTTTTCTGGATATCTAAACTTCCACATAAGTCACCTGTGTTGTAGATAATAGAGATCTTCTTCTTTAGAAGGGTAGAAAAACAACAGTCATATATTAACAAAACACCTGAAAATTTAAGGAACAATATGTTAATTTGACTTATTATCATATTGAAAAGAAGAACATACTAAAGTAATGTTGTGTGTAAAGTCTTCACTTCTAATATGCAACAGAGACTATAAACATAGATATTCATTTGACTCTTCTTTGAGATAATTTTATACCTTGGATAATTTTTTCACTTGCAAATGAGGTATTTTGAAGTTTATGTCCCAAATTACATAGATATGCATTATTTTCTCTTTATGGGGCAGCAATAATGTCAAAATTGTAATCCAAAAACATAGACGTTTTATTTCAGTTTCTATTTTTACATAATTTGTGTGAAAATGCTGTCTCATATCCTTAAAAATTATGTTCGTAGGCAGGAATGAAGAGAGACTACAAAACAGTATAAAATGAATGAAAGTGTTCTGGAAAGCAATTATATGTTTCTGTACTTTAAAAAATTCAGCCAACAAGCTTGTATACATTTTACAGTCAAAATGGTTTACCTTTTCTTTGTATTATCAAATATTTTAAATATCTTTTTAATAACTTTTCAGTAAGCGTTAGTTGTATAAATTAAAAGGTTATTATGAAAAATATGAATTATTTATAGTTTTAATTTTATCCTGGAAGTTCTCATGTTTTTTCTTTATTTATTGTCTTTCTGTGTGAAATAAGACCGGTTTAAGCATGGGTGCAGAGAAGGCAATGGCACCCCACTCCAGCACTCTCGCCTGGAAAATCCCATGGACGGAGGAGCCTGTTGGGCTTCAGTCCATGGGGTCATGAAGAGTCAGACACGACTGAGCGACTTCACTTTCACCTTTCACTTTCACGCATTGGAGAAGGAAATGGCAGCCCACTCCAGCGTTCTTGCCTGGAGAATCCCAGGGACGGGCCGGGGAGCCTGGTGGGCTGCCGTCTCTGGGGTCGCACAGAGTCGATCACGACTGAAGCGACTTAGCAGTAGCAGCAGCAAGCATATGTATTTGTGAATTTTTCTTTGATTTTTATCTTCTGTGTAATAAATATGAATGCATTTTGAATGCATTTTGTTAGGCAGGTAATTTTGTTCTTTCTGTCTTATAAATGGAAAGGTCAATAAAAATATAATATAGAAATGATTGGAATGCATTCAAGTCCATTGCCCCTTAACTCTTCAAAAGCCTAAACAACTGCTATTGAAACATCACACTAAGTCATTTAAACAGAGCTAATTGTTTCTTATCATCACCACAGTAAAGATTTTTTTTTTTTCAAAACGAGAAAATTCAAGTATAAATACTGCACAGTGGAATGTTCCTAAAGTATTTTATCTATAAATGAAACTTTATGCAAAAGATGAATTTTAATAGTCACCTATACAGTCAGTGAAGGTTTAAAATAATTTTGTGGTAAATGAGTGGGTTTTGGAGTTAGATTCCATGTGTAAAGCATAAAAAATGAGAGATGACATGCTAGCAAGGGAAAACAAATTCTCCTCCCATTGAGTAGCGTCCAACATCACAATCAAGGATCACTGAGTAAAGCTGTGGATTTCACCCTGTAAATCATGATTAAGTCTGAGTATGATCCTTTAATGATGTTAAGTAATGAATTTTCCTCTGGTGTTCAAACAGTAGGACAGGTCCCTGTGGTGGGAACATATGTTTGTCTTTAAACTGCTGATCTGAAATGGTACCCCTTGAAATATTCTCATTATAAACAACCTTTCATAATGGCTCCATGTTTTCCTTCTAACAGTATTATTCTCTAAAATGAATTTGCTTTCTGTTTGAGAAGTCAGTGTCCGTCCCTAGAGATGGCTTCTTAGACACTAAATTCATTTTAGAAATTAGTATTGTTAGAAGGAGAACTAAAGCCATTACGAAATGTTGAAGTGAAGCATCCTACACAGTGCTGACAGACAGAGACGGGAAAGCAGTCTTGAGTCTTGGCTTCTCCCTTCACACAGATGATAAGGGTGCCAATAAGTGCCGATTGTGATGGTGGTTTTTATGAGGCAGACACCTGTTAAGTAGGAACTGGACTGTGACCATCATATCATTTCCCACACACCACTAAACAGCTATCCATTTTTAATGACTTTGGGCCATCATTTCTAAACCAGTAGTTCTAATATGGCCCGGGTTGGTATTGCAGTTTGTATTTAAGTTCCCTTATGTATGAGAATGAAACAGAATGGAATTGCTCACTTTTTTTGCCTACATACAGATTTTTACTTTTTTCACCTAATGAATATTTATACAGTTTTCACACAACAGTGACAAATAAATGCTTTTTAAGTTCCCAGAGACGATAAACTGGGAGACACTGGAACATATCCAGGGTCATACAGCAAGGTGTGAAAATTTCATGGTCTAAAGATATTGAAATCAGATAGAGTCTTTTATCCTATCACTGTGGAAGTATGTTCGAAATCAACAAAAGATATTTGAAGATAATCCATGTATTTTCAAGTGCAATGTAACATTTATCAGGGATCTTTGACTTAGTCATTGAAAGCATCAATAAAGTTAAAAGGCTGAAAAAACAGAGAGCTATTGCAGAGGAGAAGAAATGCTCACTTTTGTACTGAAATATAATATAAAATGGTACCTTATGGTAAAATTAAAAATAATTTTGACTAAAGCTTTATTCTCACCTCTAAATTCAAGAAATATGTACATGTGTTTGGTGCATGAATGCTCAGTCTTGTCTGACTTTTTGTGACCCCATGGACTGTATGTAGCCTGCCAAGCTTCTCTGTCCATGGAAATTTTCCAGGCAAGAACACTGGATTGGGATGCCATTTCCGACTCCAGAGGATCTTTCCAACTCAGGAATCGAACCCACATCTCCTGTGTCTCCTGCATTGGTAGGCTGATTATATACTGCTTTGCCATCTGAGAAGCCCATATATGTGTACATGTATATGGATGAAATATGCATGCACTTTTAATATTGTAGCCATATTTGCACATACTTTTATGAAGAGAGACATGAATACATTGCAGCATTTCTGCAAATCACCTTAATACCAAACCGTGCTACTACATATACACTCCAAAGAGTTTCTATATAGTTTTTTTAAAGCATAGCTCCAGACACATTAATACTTCAGTAAAGTATCTTCAGTTTCAGTTCAGTTCAGTCGCTCAGTCGTGTCCGACTCTTTGCGACCCCATGAACTGCAGCACGCCAAGCCTCCCTGTCCATCACCAACCCCCAGAGTCTACCCAAACCCATGTCCATTGAGTCAGTGATGCCATCCAACCATCTCATCCTCTGTCATCCCCTTCTCCTCCTGCCCACAATCTTTCCCAGCATCAGGGTCTTTTCCAATGAGTCAGTTCTTCGCATGAGGTGGCCAAAGTATTGGAGTTTCAGCTTCAGCATCAGTCCTTCCAATGAACACCCAGGACTGATCTCCTTTAGGATGGACTGGTTGGATCTCCTTGCAGTCCAAGGGACTCTCAAGAGTCTTCTCTAACACCACAGTTCAAAAGCATCAATTCTTCGGTGCTCAGCTTTCTTTATAGTCCAACTCTCACATCCATACATGACCACTGGAAAAACCATAGACTTGACTAGGCGGACCTTTGTTGGCAAAGTAATGTCTCTGCTTTTTAATATGCTGTCTAGGTTGGTCATAACTTTCCTTCCAAGGAGCAAGCGTCTTTTAATTTCATGGCTGCAATCACCATCTGCAGTGATTTTGGAGCCTCCAGAAATAAAGTCAGCCACTTTTTCCACTGTTTCCCCATCTATTTGCCATGAAGTGATGGGACCGGATGCCATGATCTTCGTTTTCTGAATGTTGAGCTTTAAGCCAACTTTTTCACTCTCCTCTTTCACTTTCATCAAGAGGCTCTTTACTTCTTCACTTTCTGCCAAGTACCTTCAGTGACATCCTCTTTCCTATCACTTCTTAGCATGGCAGTCCATAACCTGCCCAGTCCATCTTCCTAGACTTGTCTTCACATATCTCCACCCTTCCCCACAGGCACCTGCCCCTTTATTCCAGACAGACTGATCATTACAGGTCCTGCAGTTTCCAGCTCTGTACCTCTTCTCATGTTACTCTCGCTGACTTAAACCCACCCACTCTGTAAGTCTGCTTAGAAAATCTCTGTCAGTTTTCCTAAATCCAGACCAAGTGTTGTCCCCTGTCCTCTTATTCAGAATTAGCATCTCCTCCGTTAGTGCTCACAGAGAATGTTTTTACCTCTCTCCTATCATTGATCAACCATGGAAATATTTTATACTCTCTTATGATTGTGTCTGTTCAAATGGTTATATTCCTAACTAGACTCTAGGTTCCATGGATCCTGGGGATATACCCTCGACAACTGGTTGACCAGAGACAATGCCCTGTTCTGACATCAATTGGAACAGATTTGGGGCAAAAGCGACATGGAAGTGGGGCAGTAAACAGACCCTAAGCAGTCAGTTGGTGAGAGAGAAAGCTGTTAAGAAATATTTTGGATCGCATTTTCTGCTTTGCCGATAGTTGCTTCCTTGGAAATACTTTTCATCTCTCCCTTAACTCAATAGTCATGTCAGATATTACACGTTAAAAATTTTTGTTGAAAGGGTGTCACTTCTGGAGACTTTCCCCAGGTGAAAAAGTCTGCTGATTCCACTTCCACTCTACATACCTCTGAGCCCCAAACTGCACAAATATGATAATAGAGATTCAGAGAGGCTTGCTGATGCTCATATTTCAGTAAGGGAGCCTAACATCCTGATAGAAAGAAAGTCTGCTGTGATTTCTACATTTATAAACCGAGATGCCATCTGACAACTGGGCAGCAGTATGCAAATGTCTTCACTGTGATGTGAAGCCACTTTCCCTGTAATTCTGGTATGCACACGGCAGAAAGTCTCCTGTGCTTTTCACACATGTCCAGCGTAATTCTCCTAAATCTGATATGAACCTGTCCTCTGTCCCAGTGCTAACAATAGTGCTACAGGAACTAAATTGGGCTGGGAGAGATCAGCCTATCAACTCTTTTCAGAACAACCTCCATGGCTTTTCTCTATCTTTCTAATTTGGAACTGACATTGATGTTCAAAACTCTAGTGAATCAGCTCCAGCCCAGACATCCCTGGCTTTATGTGTGTAGACGTGAAATGAGCTCCAGGTTATAGCTAATCAGCTGAATAACAATATACGCATCTGCTCAGTCTTCCTACTATTCTTAATCTTGGTTGGGTTCCAGTTTTGCTTTCCCATCTTCCGTGAAGTTTCTTCGCATTTTAGCCTAACTCCTTGTCTTGTACCTGGGTAGTTTCCAACTGTTGAGCGCCATTTCTTCTTTTTACACTGCAGAATTTACTCTCATCATGTGGATATTTCCTTCTGCCTGCTCCATATATGCAGTTTAGCAATCTTGCCATGCCTTGCTTGGCTTTTCAATGTGATTATTTATCTTGCACCTCACGTAGAGGATTTAATTCTTTACTGCTCTCCTCCAGTACTTCTCTTGCTCTTACTTTTTTTTATTACTAATATAAATTAAATTTTATGCAATGACTTGTTTTAATTTGTTTTCTGTATTGAACTAAGCATTTCATGCAGTTTAGTGATACGTGATTGGGAGACCTTATTCAGTTTTTGAGAAACACCATGTTAGGCAACCACTAGCCTGAACTTAATGGTTATCGTCTCCTACTATTCATGCTCTTTTATAATTTTCTCTCCTTAAGTGGGGTCTAGGATTACTGACTTCCTTCTAAGAAATTGAAATGACAAACATGATGGGATGTTACTGCTTAGGCTAGGTTATAATGATACTGTGGTTTCAATTTTGTACATCTACCCTTGCTCTCTTACTCACTAGTTCAGAAAGAAGGTCAGCTTGCCTGCAAGGAACAAAAAAGCAGCCACAAGTTGAGGTCCTCAGTCCAGTAGCCCATAGGGACTGAATCCTGCCAACGACTATGCAATTGAACTTGGGAGCATAGCTTTCCCTTGGAGTCCTCATATGAGAACTGCTGCTGCTGCTGCTGCTGCTAAGTCTCTTCAGTCATGTCCGACTCTGTGCAACCCCATAGATGGCAGCCCACCAGGCTCCCCTGTCCCTGGGATTCTCCAGGCAAGAACACTGGAGTAGGTTGCCATTTCTTTCTCTAATGCATATGAGAACTAGCCTTGGCTATTTAGTACCTTGACCAAGGGTTTACAAGAGGCTTTGCAGCAGAGCGACCCAGCTACACCATGCTGAGATCTGTGAACTATAGAAAATGTAAATAACAGGTGTCTTTTGATTTATGCACTAAGTGTTGGAGCAAATATTAATAACAGGTAGCCAACACTGCCATCAAAATAATTAGCTCTTGTTAAAAATTATGACAGTGAAGAAAAGTGCCTAGTGGTGAAAAGACTCCAATGCCCTCCTCTTGTCATTTATAGGAGGATAATAAAGGAGAGCGTCTCACTTGCCTCATCTGTCATTCCTATACCTCCTGGCAATCATCAAACATAAAATATAAAAATTCCTCACTGCTATTCTTGCTTGTTTAAAAAGGGTTATTGTAACACCTTACGATCAATAAATAATACACACCATATCTAAACTGGTTTTCTTAACTTTTTTTTTTTTTGTATTTATTATAATGAGTCAAAAGCATCAACTTGTTCCTTACAGATCAGCTTCACTGATTTTCTAAAGAATATCTTTTATACGCATTTACTCTTTTAAGGGGCTTCCCCGGTGGCTCAGTAGTAAAGAACCTGTCTGCCAATGTTTCAGACGTGGGTTCAATCCCTCATTTGGGAATATTCCCTGGAGAAGGAAATGGCAACCCACTCCAGTATTCTTGCCTGGGAAATCCCATGGACAGAAGAGCCTGGTGGGCTACAGTCCATGGGGTCACAAAAGAGTCGACACAACTTAGTGACTAAGCAACAACAGCAAATCTTTTAAATCTTTTAAGACACTTCGGTGTGAAGATTCTTCTCTAACTTCCTAAAATTTTAATTACAGAGGCTTTTCCCCATGATAAACTTTCTTCCATATTTCGTTCTTCTGTGTGTTCTTTTTAATGACTATTTTACGTATCTGTTGCTGTTATATAAATCACCCCAAAACTTGGTGGGAAAATAGCAACTATTTATGTGCCCATGATTCTGAAATTTGGGCAAAGGTCATTTTTGTTCCACATGGTTGGCTGAGGTCACTCCTACAGTGCATTTGTCTGGGAGTTTGATGAGAGCTGAAACACCCAATATGCCTCAGGTCACAGGAGATGTCCCTCAGTGGTTATGTCTGCAACAGCTATGGGCTGCCAGGCAACTCTTTTTCTCTGCTTGGCTTCTATAGCAGTGTAGGCAGATCTTTTTACATGGTACCTCAGGGTTTCAAGAGATTGAAACGTGAAGCTGGCAAGCCTTTTTAGGGCAAGGCATAGAACTAATGCAGTGCCAGTTCTACATTCTATTGATAAAGATAAATTTCAAGGCCAACCTAGAATACGAAAGAGGAAAACAGACAAGATCCCTGTGTACCCAGCAATGGTGATCATCTTTAGGAATTATATATCACATGCAGGAATTTGAAGCTTTGGTTATGTGATGCCTATTCCTGATTATAGTTTCTAGAATGAAAAACGATTTGGTAACAGGCAAGCAAAGCTTGCTGAACTTTAATGTGTGTGTGTGTGTGTGTGTGTATAAATGTTTACACACATATGTATGTGTATGTATATGTATATTTATGCATAAATCAATATCGGCATTTACCTGCTCTGTATACTTGAAGTTATAACACTAAGACCATAAATCCTAGAAAAGGTAGAAGAGAGTGGAACATTTTTAGACGGAGCAAGGGATATTAAATTCCCAAAATAAACACTACCCGAGTAGCAGAGGAGTCAGCAGAAACTTTAAAGTTTCATAGAAAAAGACGATAAAAGCAAAGCATTGAGGGAAAAAGAACAAGTAAAGGTAATCTTTAAAGAGTTAGAACATGCCTGTCTATATAGTTTAAACAACTGAGAAGAGAGGCAGTTTCCCTGTCAAAAGATATTAATAAAAGAAATAGCCACATGATGTGTTCTAGAGATTTATGGTCCATGTTATGTTTTTTTATTTTTTTGAGCCCCTGTTGCTTCTAGAAGTATATAGTATTCACATTGTTAAAAATACAGTGGAAGCGAGATAAACTGTGTTTGTAATCTTAAATTTTTAGCTTACTTTAAAATATGAAACCTTATCTTATTTTTGGAGGAGGATTGAGGAGGCTGCTATCAGTGAGTAAAAGTAAATGGAAGGACCTCTGTAAGTTATTTGAAATAGGATATAATGTGCACATTCAGGGAATTTGTGGGATCCTGGTATCAAAGAAATAAAAAAACCACACTTGCCAGAAATTGGAATAAGATGATGCTCCTAGACAATTAGAATGGTATCCAAAACCTATACTACTTCTGCAATATTTATTTTGTATATTAATTGCAATTAAAACATCTTTTAATCAACTAGTACATAATTCTATGTACCATCTTTAATCAACTAGTACATAATTTATTGTCTAAGAATGATTGATATTAAGCAGTTTATTAAGAACTGGTACCAAATGTTGGTTTTATGTATTTTAACATTTTCGTCGATATGTAATTTTACACATTAAAATTCACCATTAAAGCGTATGACGCAGTGGTTTTCAGTATATGTCCAGAGTTGTGCCAGCGAGTGCCAGGACTCAGCCACTCAGTTGTGTCTGACTCTTTGTGACCGCATGGCCTGTAGCCCACCAGGTTCCTCTGTCCATGGAGTATTCCAGGCAAGAATACTGGACTGGGCTGCCATTTCCTACTCCAGGGGATCTTCGCCACCCAGGGATCGGACCCCCGTCTCTTGCATCTTCTGCGTTAACGGGCAGATTCTTTACCACTGCGCCACCTGGGAAGCCAGCCCACTACTACAGTTCAGTTATAGGACATTTTCGTCACCCCTGGAATAATTCTGGTGCACTTCAGGAGTCGCTCTCCCTTGCTACTCAGTACCAAACACCCAGGTGGTGCTAGTTGTAAAGTACTCGTCTGCCAGTTCAGGAGACAGAAGAGACTCAGGGTCTGTCCCTGAGTGGGAAGATCCCCTGGAGGAGGGCATGGCAACCCACTCCAGTATTCTTGCCTGGAGAATCTCACGGTCAGAGGAGCCTGGCAGGCTATGGTCCCTAGGGTCACAAAGCATCCAATGGTATTGAAGTGACTTAACGTGCCCTATGCCACATACCCAAGTCTAGGCAACCACTGGTCTTTTTTCTGTTACCATAAATTCTCTTATTTTGCATTTTTCACAAAAATATCACACATTGCATTGTCTTAAACCCGATGTAATGTTGTCAGTGTTTACTCATGTTTCAAGATTGTGTGGCTACTTCATTCTTCTTTATTGCTGGATAATATTCTACTGTGTGAGTGTGTTTGTTTTATTCCATTCAACAGCTGACATCTGAATTCTTTCTACTTTTTGGCTATCGTGAATAATGCTGCCTTGATCACTCATGTGTGAATTTATATATGGACATAGATTTTCATATTGGCTATACCTAGGAGTGAAATTGCTGGGTCATATAGTATCCTGATGTTGAACATTTTGAAGTATTGCCAAAAAATTGTTTTCCAAAGTGGCTTCATCACTTTATATTCTACCTTCAATGAGTGAGGATGGTAATTTCGCTATATCTCCTTGCTATTTCTTCTTTTTGATAGTCATCTTTCTAGAATTGAACTGTATCTAATTGTGACTTTGATTTACCTTCCCTAATGGCTACTAGGACTTCCCAGGTGTCTTGATGGTAAAGAATCCAGCTGCCAATGCAGGAGCTGTGGTTTCGATCCACGGGTAGGAAGAGTCCCTGGAGGAGGTAATGGCAGCCCGCTCCAGTGTTCTTTCCTGGGAAGTCCCATGGACAGAGGAGCCTGGTGGGCTACAGTCTGTGGGGTCATAGAAGAGTCGGACACGGCTTAGTGACCAAGCAGCAGCAGCAGCAGAATGACGAATAATCTTGAGCTTCTCTTCTGGTGCTTATTAGGCAAGCTGGAGAAATATCTATTCTTTGTCTAATCGTTAATTGGATTTGTTGTCTTTGTTTATGCATTCTGAAGATAGGTCTTTTCAATGTATGGTGTGAAATACTAGCATTCTGTGGGTTATCTTTTAATTTTCTTGGTGATACCATTGGGTGGCTGAGTTGAACACAACTGAGCAATTGAGTACACAGAATTGATTTGCCAGGATTTTCTTGAGGATTTTTGCTTCTGTATTTGCAAGGTGTATTGATGTTTAGCTTTCTTGAAAATTTATTGTTTTCTTATCCATCTTGCAGTTTTCTTTTCTTAGCCTGATTTTGTTATCAGTTTTTGCTTCATAGAATGAGTTGGGAATTGTCCTGGCTCTTCTGTATATTTTGAAGATTTTGCAAAGAATTGACATTTGTTATTTAAAGGGTTAGTATGATTCACCAGTGATGCCATGTAGGTCTCAGCTTTACTTTTGTGAAGGTTATTTATTACTAACTCAAACTTTTTACTTGTTATGATACTTTCAGATATTGTACTTTCTTTTTGAGTCAGTTTTGGTAGATTTTGTTTTTTTTAAGGAATCTGTCCAATTCATTTATTTTATTTTGCTAGCTAAAAAATGCCTCTAGTATTTCCTTACCTTTTTTTTTTTTGGCCTTTGTAAATTCTATAGTAATTCCCCCTGTTCCTGTCATGATTTTAGTAACTTGAGTCTTTCTTTTTCTCATAATCTATCTAGCTAAAAGTTTGCTAATTTTGTTAACATTTTCATGAATCATTTTTTGTTTTATTGATATTCTTTATTGTATCTTATTTTCTATTTCCTTTATTTTCATTGCATTGTTTTATCATTGCTTTGAATTTGCTTAGTTTTCTCTTCTTTTTCTAATATTTATGGTCTAATTTCTTTAGCTGAATTGAGTGTATTTTGATATTTAGTGTTTTTTATTTTCATTTGTCTCCAAAATATTTTCTAATTAATTTACATCCAAGTATTTTATAATTTTCCATGTATTTTTTTTTCATTTAATGATCAGTTATTTAGGACTTTGTGTATTTGTAACTGTCCTAAATTGCTTTCTGTTGTTGAATTATAATTTAATTACATTGCATTTAGAGACATATTTTGTATGATTTTATTTTTTATTTATTGAAGCTTGTTTAATGGCTTAGCATATGGTCTTTTCTGTAGAAAGTTCTGTGTGAACCTGAGAAGAATGTGTATTCTGCTGCTATTGGGTGAAGTGTTCTATACATATTTCTTTTTTTTTTAAATTAAATTAAATTTTATTTGTTTTATTTTTATTGAAATATAGATTTACAATGTTGTGTGAGTTTCAGACGTACAGCAAAGTTATTCAGTTATACATACATATATATCTATTTTTTCAGATTCTTGTCCCTTATAGGTTATTACAAAATATTGAATATAGGTTACAGTGCTATATAGTAGAGTCCTTGTTGGTTATTTATTTTATATATAGTAGTGTGTATAAGTTAACCCCAAACTCTTAATTTATCCCTTTTTCTCCACTGCTTTGGTAACCAAACATCTGTTTTCTGTGTCTCTGAGTCTACTTCTGTTTTGTATATAAGTTCATTTGTAATTTTTTTTTCAAGATTCCACATCTAAGCAATATTATATATTTGTCTTTCTCTCTCTGGCTTACTGAAATTCACTTAGTATAATTACATCCAGGTCCATCTATGTTGCTTCAAATGACATATTCCATTCATTTTTATGGCTGAGTCGTATTCCATTGTATAAATACATCAAACTTATTCACATTTATTATTTCTAATTGATTTATAGCATTTACAAGTCTTCTGTTTCTTTGTTGATCTTCCATTTTTTCTTTCCATCACTTAAAGTAGACATATTGAAGTCTGTAGCCATAATTGTTCAATTTTATATTTCTCCCTCAATTTTAGTTTTTGTTTCACATTTTGGGAGGCTTTTTTCATATTTATAATTTGAAATTAATTAAAATAAAGGCAGCATACTAAAATGTATGCAGTATACCTGAAGACTGTTTAGAAGGCACTTTCTTGATAAAAATATCAAGGTTGTTGTATAGATAAAAATATAATGAACATTTGGTTTGATTATAGTATTGGTTCAAAAAAACATAAACTAAATACACTACAGTTTTTTTTTTTTCTCACTGTATCTAGATAATATATACCAGATTGGGATATTAAAAATACTCCAACTAATAAAGTTTTCAAATTCTGTCAGTTAACTTACCCTTTTACAACATGAATAGTTTATACATTATTTGCACTGATGACAATTTTTTATTAATTTTATGTCTCTTTTCAGTTTTAACAAGTTTATTTGCACTTGTTTGAACACAGTCCACAACTATGTCTATCACACTCAAGCAGATGAATCAACACATGCTTATGCATTTGAAGCATTATATTAATGTTACAAGTTTCTTCCATTGCTAAAGTACAGTTGCTTCTATTCAAAGTGTATTTATGACATGGAACTATAAAAAATAATCATGCACAAGTTGAAAAAAAAATTATGACAAGATAATTCATACTAGTGAATATATTGTTTACAAATAAATTATTTTGAAAACAGTGAGATCTGATAAAACTGAAAGTCAATCAAAAAATAGAGGCTGTGTATTAGTATCATAAACCAAAAACAATGACAAAGTAATGTCAGTGGGGATTTAATCCGAACTGAACTCTGGGAGGGTGATAGGATAGATCAAAGCATTGAATTTAGAATGAGCTATTCATATGGGAAAGCAAAAAAAAATAAGTATAGATTCTAGCCATATAAAACTGTCAGCTTGAAAATATACTGCTTGCATGGTCAATCACTTGGATAGCATCATTCTGTGATATATTAAATATAGAAGCTATTTCTTATGGCTTTTGAAGTATGACAAACAAAACATTCAGAAATCTTTTTTTTAAATGAAAGAAAACTACAGTAAATTCATCCAAGCTAATATTGGATAATGATAGGTATATAATGTTCTTTTTAATCTTTTAATAATTTGTAATACATAGTGAAGTCTTACTACATAATCAAATAGTATTTATCATTTGAGATTGCAAGTAGCTTTCCCATTCTATATAAAATTCAGCAAGAGAAATTAATTCAACTACTGGTTCAAAGTTCTACAATATAAGCTTTAATTCAATTAAAAATACAGTGTTGAAATAGGAAAGCAAAATGAATCTATTTTCACATCTCTCTTTGTTTCCCAAGTTCTGTGTTATATGATAGTCTGCACAGGCAAACTATAGGGAAATATCAATATGTAGTTTTACCAGTAGATATTTATTTTTAAATGTTCCTTAAATGATAGGACTTTATACCAGCTTTTGGAGCAATTAAATCTTAAAAATGTTAGTTAACTTACAGAAAAAATAATGGACATACCTTATTTTGTTTTCATAGTGTGTCTGTTAGTTTGGATAGACATTTTGAAAATAAACAGCCTGGATATTTGAAATGGACAGAAGGAAAGTGAATAAGAAAACCTCTGAAGGAAAATAGGAAATATTGTGGTCTACTGAATATTTGAATTATACTTGAATAGTTTACCAGAGATGTGTCAAAGATTCATGTTCTGCTGAAATTTCATTTTTCTCTTCATTCTATGAACCGAGATGCTCTCTGCATGTAAATAGTTCTGTGGTGTTTGTTTGATAGCCACAGTCACTTTGTGACTCTAAAAATTAACTCTATGTAAAACCAGAAAATAGGGATCCCTAACTGGGAACAGAAAAATGTTTTTTATTATTACTTTGTTTTTACCCTCTACACGTTGGTGAAATCTGCAAATATAGCCAACAGTTATACAGTAGTTATAAAATTCCCATATATATGATCTTGGCTTGAGATTGAAAGAGAAGATCACATTCATATTCCACAATTTAAGATGCCCATTTTCAGGACTGATTATGAATTTTGTAAGCAATGAGATTTGGCATGCATGCTTAATTGAAAGTCTCCTTAACAAATAATATCCTTTTTTTCCCAGTGATTTTTGGTGTTGAGGGAAAATGCTTTCAGAGGACAATTTGTGGTTAATGCCTTTCCGTGGGTAAAATCCCACTGAGAAGCGCTCTAGCTAACTTGCCCTGGGTTGTGTTCCAACTTAGTTTAAGGGACTTTAGGGGACACACTCCTGCTGATTCCACTGTTCTTTCCTGTCTTCCTTTTTTTTGTAATCTTGACCCAAAAACTATTTTAAGTGATGTCTGATTTGGCTTCCTATGGTTCTCAAATGTTCACTGGTAAAGGGTTATTGAAAGAATGTGTGACTCTCCCTTTCTTTTCTTGAATTCAGAGTTTCTGATGTTGATATTAATGTGAAAGGGTCATCCACAAAGAGACAAAGAACACTAATGTTGTAAGGCTTCTCAGCTCTTTGCCTTTATCACAGTTGGGGGACTCCAAACCGTTGGGATCAAATATCTTCTATCACCTCCTTAAAAATACGAACATCTGTGTCATCATTGGCCTGTAGGCTGTCAGGCTTATTCCTGAGGTATTCCTCTCTCTGTATAGTCCATCGATTGAACGTTGCCGAACTGTAAGATTTTCAGGCTAAAGGGCACCTTAAAGGTCAAATAGTCCAACCCCTTTACTTTATGGAGTTAGGAAATTGAAGCCTATGGTGAGTAGGTTATTTGTCTGTGGTGTGGACAAAGGTACAGAAATGGAAGAGAAAGTAGTATCTCTGTCTACAACAAGGGGACTCTACATGGCATTTGTATTAGTGCTCCTTTCCCCCTTGTCTCCTTAATACTTTGCTATCTTATCAAACCTTGCCCAGATCCTCATGAATCCTCTGATATGATAACTGAGTTGAAGAGGTAACAGCTTTTAACATTCAGGACACACCTGAACATAGGTTTAAATTACAGGAAGTGTGAATATGTCTAAAGTGTTTGTTTTTCTAAACACATCTTATTACTAATCTAGTTTTCGTATCACGCAAAAAAATGGTACTGTTTTTTGTTTTCTTTTATCCAAGTCTTTGGTGAAAATAGAGTACTGTCTTAGCTAAATCTCTGTAGGAATAGTGAATAGGATTCTCAGTGGAGAATGTCTACCACAATTGACTTTATAAACAACTTAGTTTTTAAAAATACACTCTGACTTAAAAATCACCCTGAGGACTACTGAGAGAAAAAACAACTCAAGATCTTTAGTTACATAGTTCTTTGAGGTATGGGATAACTTGAAGCTAAATGACTCAGCATGAGTCATGTAAGTAATGTCTTTTGGCAAATTGTTCTTGTATGAGGACTTGTATGGGTAACGTAATAAATTCTTCCTACTAGAGTAATAACATTTCAACTGAAGGGAGACCAGAAATAAAGGAATAATGTGATTTATTTTAGGTGGCATGACACAAATGTATCTATTCCAGGGAAGAGGAAAGGATAAGAATCTTCTTTTGATTTTGAAGTAGAATAGAAAAAATGCAGAGAACCACAGAGAAAGACTGGCCAATAAACTAGTTTCCTAAATGTGTTCAAAGGGATACAGAAGCTTTTAGAGATATCCAGTCCGAACTTCTTCCAAATAAAGATGGAAGAAACATTGATTTGTTCTTGATGTAAATGCTTTCCATAAAGGTGAATCTACTTCTTAATGAAGTAGTCTCTTCAACTCTTAGCTAGGAATTTTTATCTTCTTTCATAGATGAGGCGAAAATCTATATCCATGTATTAATATCTACTTCAAATATGTACCCTGTCCTTTTCTAAAAATTTTAGGTCAAACTTGGAAAAGAATATTTTCAGTACTGAGGCTAATTTCCATTTATCTATGATAGTGAATGAAACTGAAAATATTAAATATCCACAGCTAAAGAGAGATATATCAATAACCTCAGATATGCAGATGACACCACCCTTATGGCAGAAAGTGAAGAAGAGCTAAAGAGCCTCTTGATGAAAGCGAAAGAGGAGAGTGAAAAAGTTGGCTTAAAGCTCAGCATTCAGAAAACTAAGATCATGGCATCTGGTCCCATCACTTCATGGCAGATAGATGGGGAAACAGTGACAGATTTTATTTTTGGGGGCTCCAAAATGACTGCAGATGGTGACTGCAGCCATGAAATTAAAAGACACTTGCTCCTTAGAAGTAAAGCTGTGACCAAGCTAGACAGCATATTAAAAAGCAGAGACATTACTTTACCAACAAAGGTCCATCTAGACAAAGCTATGGTTTTTCCAGTAGTCATGTATGGATGTGAGAGTTGGACTATAAAGAAAGCTGAGCACTGAAGAATTGATGCTACTGAACTGTGGTGTTAGAGAAGACTCTTGAGAGTCCCTTGGTCTGCAAACCAGTCAATCCTAAAGAAAATTAGTCCTGGATATTCATTGGAAGGACTGATGCTGAAGCTGAAACTCCAATACTTTGGCCACCTGATGCGAAGAACAGACTCATTTGAAAAGACCCTGTTGCTGGGAAAGATTGAAGGCAGAAGGAGAATGGGAAGACAGAGGATGAGATGGTTGGATGGCATCACAGACTCAGTGGAGTTTATTCAATGAGTAAATTGAGTTTACTCAAATGAGTTTACTCAGTGAGTCTGAGTAAACTCCAGGAGTTGGTGATGGACAGGAAAGCCTGGAGTGCTGCAGTCCATGGCTTTGCAAGGAGTCTGACACGACTGAGGGATTGAACTGACCTGAGAGATATTTTTCATTATTACTCAACAACACACATCTGTATCACCACTTTCATTTATTCCCTCTGATCATTCTAAAGCGTTATGATTTTTATAGCTTTATGAGAGTAAAAGTTCTTAAAGGAGAGGTACATAAAACTAGCATATTCATATATAGTCAAATTATGTCTTCATTTTAATTGACATGACATGTTTACAGTGAAAGAGTATTTTCATTGATAGTCTTGGTTTATTTGAAAAATCTTGGAGAGTTATATTTCTTAAAACTGTAAAATCATTGCTTACCCAACATTATTTAGTGTGAAATACAACAATTTTTAAAGTTTTATAATTGAATGTTTGGCCTCCTGTTTTGGTTTTCAAATTTGCCTACTATAAGTAAGTGTTCTGTTTAAAATAAAAATTGTGTTCTCAATGTTTAAACATTTTTATTGTTTCAAAAGTGGTTCATAATGGTGCAGTGTGAGGACCACATACATTTCCATTGATTGTCAGGTTCAACCGTTGATATGTATGAGAGGCAGAGAGTCATTGAGGTGATATTAATGTTTTGATTCGGAAAGCATTAGGAAACTTTCTTTTGCAATTTGAAAACATCAGTTTGAATACTTAGACCTGGCTATCTGGGACACAGATGCAAATGATGGTAAGATCAGAAGTCATGTTCTCCAGTAAACTTAAGTCCATACAAGCTTGTGAATCTTTCATAGCCAGGTAGAAGAAAGCTCTCCTAACTCTGAAATTCACTAGCCTTTAGGATTACAAAAATTTTGACTGAAAAAAATTTAGATTGCATAAGAATCCCATGGAGTGCTTGTTTAAAACAGAATCCTTGACCCTTTTCAGAGCTGACAACTTGCATGTGAGACCTATAGAGTAGCAGAGAGCCCCATACGCAGAAGGGTGTCTACATTTATCTTAACGCTATGCTTCTTAGTAATTTTATTTTGAACTAATGTTTTGTAAATGAAATCCAACGAGACAAGTGAGCATGTGCATTACCAAAGAACATACATGCAATGTGTTTTGCCCTCTAATTCTTATCACTCCATTCACATATAGCATTTGTGATGGTCCATGACACAGAATTCTGCTTCGTGATGGCTGGGAATCCAGACAGACACAAATGAATACAGGGTTAGCATGTTACATCTACAAAATCAGCAGAGGAACAGGGAACTCTGAGACGGGTTTGTTCAAATTTCCTTTAGATCAGAATTTGCTTTCAAAGTAAAGGCAGGGAAAATCTAAGAAACCTGAACAATCAAGAAATTCCATTATATCTTTTCCTACTTGTGTTACTTCCCAGTATGTCCAGCCACTTATGCTGAAAACGATGACATGGGCAGAAAAGGAAAGATTAGACAATCCATAGCTTATTTCCTTTCTATCCTTTCTAACTCGTTGCTAAGCCTCAGGTAGAAAGTTCCGGCAGAATGTGTGCTTATCAGGAAATGAAATAACAACCAAGTTAGTTTTGTGGAGAGTTTAATGTTTCTAGTAAGATTGAAATACATTAATGTGTACCATATTCACTAAAATTAGGAACTGCATAAGTTAAGTAATTCCATATACAGATTAAATGTGTTTTAAACTGGCATTACACAATATAAAAATGAATAAAAAATTCATGCTACTTAAAATTTTTATTTTTTATTTATTTTAAACAATATTAAATAGCAAAGAGCAAATATGGCAAGCCAAGTGAAAAGGCCAACAGCACAAAGAAAAAGGGATTATATTTTTCTATTTAATGGCACTTTTTTCATTCTTTTAAACAAGAGCACACATGTTTTCATTTTGCACTAGATGCTGTAAAATTGCTATTTCAGTTGGTCTAGAATAGATTTGGACACCTGCATCTTTAACAATCTGTGATGCTTGTTAAACATAGAACATACTGTCCCTATACCTCTCTTTTGATTCTTGTGAAATATACCCTTGTATTATTATTTGTATTTACATGAATATAACTCTGCTCACATGACTGCAAGGTTCATTGAGGTAAGATATATGAAATGCTTCAAGTATTCTAGTGTTTAGCTTCCTGTCTTCCATTGGGCATCTTTTTAGAAAACATTTGTTATATAGTAAAATTATAAAGAGATACCTGACAATAGTCTAACAAAGTAGGAGTAAATAAAACAATTTACCAATAAGATTGCATTTACAAAAAAAAAAAAAATGTCCACTGTAACTGTCTTGACTTACTTTTGCATGAAAAAGTGAAAGTCGCTCGGGCATGTCCCACTCTTTGCAACCCCATGGACTATACAGTCCATGGGATTTTCCAGGCAAGAATACTGGAGTGGGTAGCCATTCCCTTCTCCAAGGGATCTTCCCAACCCAGGGATTGAACCTAGTTCCCCTGCACTACAGGTGGAGTCTTTACCAGCTGAGTCTTTTGCATAGTATCCATTAAAATAAGTGTTAAAATGAGTCATTTCCATATACAAATTGTAAACATAAAATATTTCTCCAAACTATTCATAATTTAAAGAAACTATTGAATATGTGGGGACTTTCTTGGTGACTGAGATGATAAAAGATGTACCTGCAATGCAGGAGACCTGAGTTTGATCCCTGGGTTGGGAAGATCCCCTGGAGAAGGAAATGGCAACCCACTCCAGTATTCTTGTCTGAAGAATTCCAGGGACAGAGGAGCCTGGCAAAGTACAGTCCATGGGTCTCACAGTGAGACATGACTGAGCGATGATCACTTTCACTTTCACTGGATGCATAGTACAGATTCATGCTTTAAAACAAGATTTTCTGAAATGATTTTATTTGCACAAATGTTTTTCTAGTGAAAACCCACTATATTAGACAATTATTGGCTGAACTCTTCTCTGAGAGAAAGAACAAGGGAGCCTGGATGGATCCTCCAGGCTTCAGCCTGCTTTTCTATCTACAATCTGCAGTGCAGAACTGAAGGAAAAAATGTTAAATGTCCAAATGATTTAATCACCGTATGGTTGCCGCCCCCACCCAATCTTTCTTATGAGGTTTAAAATATGCATCTTATCTTTTAATTTAAATTATGTTTATCTTCACTTTTAAATTAACCAAAATGTCCTGGAGAGACTGAGGGGAAGATTCTGACCATTGCTAAGATGGTAAGATGTTAAAACATTATTAAAACAGACCTACTAATTTTTAGAAAATAATTATTTAATAATTGGATTTGAATAAATTCAAAACCAGTGGCTACCTGAATCACCTGTGAGATTGAATTTTTTTTTTTTTTTTTTTGTAAAACAAGTGCACAAAACAAGGGGTAATTTAGTTAGGAGTTTTTCCTTCTAATCTTGCAGAATGAAGTCCCTAGGGACAGTCTCTTACAAATGAGAAAGTGTGAAGTTATTCATAAATTCAGCAGCCCTATTAAAAAATGTGTAACAAAGCATTTTATGTATGAATGCTCCAGAGGGTGTAATCATTGAATACTTATTAAAGATTACATATGGGCTTTAGTCCTGTGAAAAAGGTGATCTGAGTCATAACAGGTTGTTGGGTAGGAAGAGCTCAAATACTTCTAAGTATATGAGGCCAATTATCTGAAAACTCAGGAGGACTTCAAGGGTAGTTCATAATTACTCATTTGGAGTGGTGAGTCAGTTGGGTTTAAAATCCCTATTTAGATAACTGTCATAAATATGGTTAGTCAAGGTAGATGAAAGCGAGTCTGTGCCTGCAGACATGCCGTCCGTTAACAGCCCCAAGCCAGAGACCCCAGTCGGTTCCTACAGTCCTGAGAAAACTGCTATTTTATCCAGGACTTTTTTTTTTTTCCAGAAAACATAATTTGGAGCAATGTATCCTACCTGTCATAAATCTTTGACTTCATAGGTTTCGTCTCTTGCTCTAAGACTGCAATTTCTATGGTGGTCCTTTCATTAGCATCATCACCTAGTGTTGAAGTTGTAATGGGATTTTGTCAAATTGCTTGACATCCTCAGACAGTAGTTCTTCTGTGCGTGGAGTGGGACTGAATTGCACTGCAGAGGGTTTTGAGTAAAGGATTATGCAAATGAGCATGTTTCACAAAGCTTATGCTCCATAATATGCTGTGCTTAGTCGCTCAGTCATGTCTGACTCTTTGCAGCCCTATGGACTGCAGCCCTTCGGACTCCGCTGTCCACGGGATTCTCCAGGCAAGAATACTGGAGTGGGTTGCCACGACCTCCTACAGAAGATCTTTCCAACCCAGGGATTGAACCCAGGTCTCCTGCATTTACCATCTGAGCCACCATGAAAAAGATTCTGCCAGTCCAAATTATCCATAATAATAACAGTCAGTGTAGTTTAAAATGAAGAAATTGTGATAAGGAAAAGCTTTACCTTCTGATAATTTAATAGGATGTTTTTCTTATTGTCTATCAATACAGGCTTTTGAAAAAATATGTACTTTTAAAAATTTGTTGCCTTTAATATAAATATATCTCTTATTGGTGCTAAAAATCTGGAAAAGATTTTAGAGCCAATTTGTTGAAAAGCTTGACATGGCATTTTGTGAACATGATGGAAGATAAAGTTCATGGGGGGGAAAATTGGTCATGAATATCTGAGATGATCTGAAGTAATAAAAACGTTGATGAATCCATCACTGTGCCCCCCGGCCTGTGAAGGAGAGCTGGGTAGTCATACAGAATGGTGTCTTGCGCCCACAATTCCATTACTATTGAAAACGAAGGTAGTGACCTTGTCAGCAATGGACATGCACGTTCTTCCTTGCTTAATGAGAATCAGATATTTAGGCTGCGATGTTCAGGACTATCTCAGGGAGAATGAGATTTCAGTACTTCTCGTTCTTTATTCCCTTAACTCCTTGCATCCACATGTCTAATCACGGTATGTGAACTTACTTTTTACTTACATGTGTCTGCCCATGCACATGCGTATGCAAGATATCCAGTTCAATAGTTCATTATAAGAGCTTTATGTATTTAAAATTTCTTTCATTGCTATCCTAATTAAAAAAAAAAATCTCTGACACTCAAAATAGACTGATAATGATCTAATGATAGCTCAATGTGATATTATGCTCCCCTTGCAACTTTTATATAGCCAAACATAGCTTTGATCATTTCCAAAGTCAGCAAAGTTTTCTCTTTTTTTTTAAACTTTTTATTTGATATTGGAATATAGCTGATTAACAATGTTTTGATAGTTTCCAGTGCATAGCAGTGCAACTCAGCCATACACATGCACATATATCCATTTTCCCCCCAAACTTCCATACCATCTGGACTGCCAAATAACATTGAGCAGAGTTCCCTGTGCTATACAGAGCAAGCAAAGTTTTCTGACATGAGAAATGTGTTATGCTCCTAATACCTCATCTGAACCTCTGCTTTACTGTTCACCTTTTATCCTATATTCATTTAATCATTCTAAAAACAATTTTTGATCAAAGATGAGCTGTTTCAAAAACTCTTGCTTTACTATTTCTGTTATTGTGGCCTTTCACTTCATTCCATGGAGCAAATGGATGAGAAAGGAAATCTTAAAGAAACCCTGTTCACTGTTGACCAGTACACAAATACATCCAGTAAATAAAAATCCAGAAACAGCTTTTACAGGCTAAAGAAACATATCAGTGTGAGCAAATATGACATGCTAGATTTTCCTTATAAAATGAAACAGCCCAACAAGCATTTAGCTCTCTTCCTGCTTTCATAACCCTGATAATTTTTCCAGGCACCATTTGATGCTACTAAATATATATTCACTCTATAACTACCCAGAACAAAGGAATATGGGGAGTAATATTGTTGATACATGAAGTACAAGACATCCTCACTTGCCCTTTCCCAGTTCTGCTGGCACTGCCAACAGCTGTAAAAACTTGTTGTTGTCATAAGCAGAGACAACCCAAAGGCACGCAGGGAATAAATGTATGCTATAATAATAACAAGGTGCCACTTTTAAAAAAAATTTCTTTTCAGCTTAGGGCTACATTTAAACCTTCAGGTGCAGTTCATGAAACTTATAATGTGGGAGAGTTAGTACTGGTAGTGTCTTTGAGAGTCTCTAGGGAAAAAGACTCTGAGATATTGTTATCATTATTACCATCTTGCTAACTGAATCACAGTTAGTGCCTTGGTTATTACACCTAAGGGAATGACTTACTACCCTCTAGGTTGAAATAGAGGACAAAATGAGATTCTTTCATTGTAGGGAGGTGGAAAAAAATTCAGGGCACACAAAGGAAAAGACCTTCTATTCAACGTCAATCTTTTAAAACTAGAGAACTAAATTAATCAGAATCAGTCCTCCACTTGGCCATATAAATTCGTTGAGCATACATTTCAACTAAAATGAATGCACATGGAAATTTTTGTACAAAAATTAGATACATGCTTCCTTCTAAAACATACTCATGCTTTACTTTTATAAAAATGCAAAAACAGAAGCAAAGTAAAACAAGCAAGATTTCATACCAAAGCAGAGCTGCACTTGAAAATGAGAGGTTACTGTGCCACAGTCCGCATCATTTTTCCTCTCTACATTTTTTCTCTCTCTCAGTCACTTGAGTTGTAAAATTGTAAGATGCTGTCGAAGTAATTCAGTCAAATAAAGTAAAAGTAATATTGATGAAAATGCTTTCGTTTTTACTGACTCATAAATATTAAAGTGCAAATATGCAGACTTCCTTCAAACCCTGTAGATGGAACTAAATGTTCCAACTTAAATATCTGGAAAGAAAATATAAATTGTGTGTTACACTTGAACCTGAAATATACTGTGTTTTGATGACACACGGAGCCCTTTGATAATGACCTATTTTTAGCAATTGTATTTTTTATTCCTTTTCCTTATGTAGCTAATTTTTGTATTTGATCCCTATTGTGACCCTCATTTATTTTTAAACTAATTTTTAAGTGACTTGTCTGTTTGAAGTAGTTCACTGTGGATTGGGCAGATGAAAACTTTGTCCTCAAAGTCAAACCTGGCATGTCATTTTGCATTTCTTTGCTAAATTATCTTGGTCTGAGAAACGGTTAAAAGATGAAAATGCCACTGGGGCAGCATTCTCAAGTACTTTTCAAGTAAATATTAGTGATGTGGACTTTTAAAACACTGGAAATATGTTTAAAAATAAACGGGGATGCTTTCTAGGAAGGTACGGGAAAGAGTGAGAGTGATTTTAACTGAAAGAGGTGACCATTGACTTTATGTGTAAACCAGGAAAATAAAAGAAACTGTCCTTGATCATTTCCTCAGCACTGGAGGCAATAATCAATTTCCTCAAATCAATGCCACCACTGAAGAGTGATGGCAAAGAGACGACGCTTTATCAGCAAACCTGTGTATTTTGTATCAGTTTGTCTCTTTGTGTCTTTAGACATAAATCTTTACCTTAGACCTTGTGTTCAGACAATGTCCTCTCCATCCAGGATGGTGCTGACAGCACAATGGGATTTGTGGATTTTGAGCACCTGAGGGAAAAATTGTAATGTGAGTAAAGATTTATATTATTATGTTATAAGAAGTTTTATACTTTAAGAAATATACATCTTCACCAGTCAATGGAGCGTTTGGACAATCTAGGGAAAAATGGTATAAAGTGTATCAAATTGCATTTTATATCATATGTGGATATTAATGTAGATAGCTGGGAATATTGATCAATTTTATAATGCATACTTGTGCAAATACATTTTATGTATCATGTAGATATTATTGGCAAACAATGGCACAAGCATGTCTATTTTACAGCTCTTCATATCGAATCAAGAATGCGGTATTTTGACTCATGCCAGATTAGAAACAGCAATATTTACTGTGGATTTTCTCAGCGAGCACTCATATTTCCTGTTTTGAAAGCTGTCATAGCACACTTAGCATCAAACTTTTCAGATAATGTATTTTCCAACATCATTTTAGACTAGCGTTTTCACTGTGTTTTGTTAATATTGAATAGATATAAACTTCATAATGATATGGAGTAAAGATAAAGAGGACATGAAAGCTATTGATTGCAATATGAATGTAGCTCTCAACGAGCATGTCCCTGAGAAATACAAAACAATAGAAATCAGATCACAGGATATCTATTTTCTTGTCTTTAGTCTATTTAAAATTGATAGATAATAAAATGCCAAGCTATAAATAGTCCATATAGTGAGAAACACTTGAATTGCATAGGACCATGGCTAATGGATTTTATTGTATAAAATGTGACTCAGTTTTGCTCTTCTAGTTAACTTGAAGGCCATCACAAAATAGTAAATATAAAAAGACTTGAGACATTACTAAATATCAACTGTGCTTGGTAGTTATACATTTATCTTAAGCTTGATGCAAGTTATATTTCCCCCAAGTAACTAGGTATACAGTATGAAGGATCCACTTCCATTTTAAAAAGTGACATGTTAAAATAAATAAAATATGAGTTTGCCAACCATGAAAGGTACACCACACCCATTTAAAAGCCTTATAAAGTAATAATTTTGTCACTTAAAAAATTTAGTGGTAAGAAGTATGTGTATTATGTGTGTATGGATACATATCTCTCTCCATAATAGACCACTTAAAATGTCTACACAGTTATCAAACTTATAATTGTAATTTTTAAATTGTTTTATTTGGTTTCACTATACTGTGCTATTGTGCACATTTTATAGTTATTGGAGGCCTAATCCTTGCTTTGTCTACTGTGCTGTACGTGGAATAGTTATATTGGGTAATTTGTATATGTTTGTTCCTCTCATGCCATATAGTTGCTTGCTAAAATTATACATTTAATGTTTGCTTGAGCCATTAAGTTTTGTGAATGCTTTCTTGTTGAAAGTCATTATTATAATAAGTGGATATTATCCTATCATTTCCATCCCTGAATGGAGGATATCATTATGAGAATTTTCCAATGGATGATCTAAAGAAAAAAATTGATTATTTTTGTTTGAAGGAAATGCAGAGATTTGCATTCCCATGTGATGGATATCACTGGTGTATAAAATTGTGTCTTACTTTTGCTGTATTTGAGATATTATTTTGGTCTCAAAAAAAAAAAGCAATTTTCAAAAGTAAAGTAAAAACTAGTTATCTACATTAATAGATATGTGTTGTGATTAGTAGACCATTCAAGAACTAGTGACTTTATTTCTTAATGTCCAGGGTTAGAGAAGGGAACAAAGTATATACTTATGATTTCAATAACCTTGCATATACAAAACTAGACGTTTGGAAACCAGAATCACACATGATTCTACACATATTATCAAGAGGCATTGTATATTTATCTTTAGTTCAAATATATTGTTAATACATTTGTGTGGAAAGTATTAAGTTCAAACGGGTATTTATATACTATAATCAATAATCTAGTCAGATGTTTAAATTGTCAGAAGTCAATTAGCAGTGCCCTACCATATGTTTGAATTTCAACTGTAGGTAAACTCCCATCCCCAAGAAAAAGAAATGCAAAAAGGCAAGACGGCTGTCTGAGGAGGCCTTACAAATAGCTGTGAAAAGAAGAGAAGCTAAAGGCAAAGGAAAAAAGGAAAGATACACCTATTTGAATGCAGAGTTCCAAAGAATAGCAAGGAGAGATAAGAAAACCTTCCTCAGCGATCAATGCAAAGAAATAGAGGGAAACAGTAGAATGGGAAAGACTAGAGATCTCTTCAAGAAAATTAGAGATACAAAGGGAACATTTCATGCAAAGATGGGCACAATAAAGGACAGAAATGGTATGGACCTAACAGAAGCAGAAGGTATTAAGAGGTGGTAAGAATACACAGAAGAACTATACAAAAAAGATCTTCATGACCCAGAAAACCATGATGGTGCAATCACTCACCTAGAGCCAGACATCCTGGAATGTGAAGTCAAGTGGGCCTTAGGAAGCATCACTATGAACAAAGCTAGTGGAGGTGATGGAATTCCAGTTGAGCTATTTCAAATCCTGAGAGATGATGCTGTGAAAGGGCTGCACTCAGTATGCCAGCAAATTTGGAAAACTCAGCAGTGGCCACAGGACTGGAAAAGGTCAGTTTTCATTCCAATCCCAAAGAAAGGCAATGCCAAAGAATGTTCAAACTACTTCACAATTGTACTCATCTCACACACTAGCAAATAATGCTCAAAATTCTCCAACCTAGACCTGAACAGCACGTGAACCAAAAACTTCCAGATGTTCAAACTGGATTTAGAAAAGGCAGAGGAACCAGAGATCAAATTGCCAACATCTGTCAAATCATAAGAAAAACATTACCTCCCCTTCACTGACTACACTAAAGCCTTTGACTGTCATGGATCACAACAGACTGTGGAAAATTCTTCAAGAGATGGGAATACCAGTCCACCTGACCTGCCTCCTGAGAAATCTGTATGCAGGTCAGGAAGCAAACAGTTAGACCTGGATGTGGAACAACAGACTGTTCCAAATCAGGAAAGGAGTATGTTAAGGCTGTATATTGTCACCCTACTTATTTAACTTACATGCAGAGAACATCATGAGAAACTCTGGACTGGATGAAACATAAACTGGAATCAGGATTACTGAGAGATAAATCAATAACCTCAGATACGCAGATGACACCACACTTATTGCAGAAAGTGAAGAACAACTAAGGAATCTCTTGATGAAAGTGAAAGCAGAGAGTGAAAAAGCTGGCTTAAAGCTCAACATTCAGGAAACTAAGATCATGGCATCTGGCCCCTTCACTTCATGGCAAATAGATGGGGAAACAGTGGAAACAGTGACAGACTTTATTTTTGAGGGCTCCAAAATCGCTGCAGATGGTGATTGCAGCCATGAAATTAAAAGACACTTACTCCTTGGAAGAAAAGCTATGACCAACCTAGACAGCATATTAAAAAGCAGAGACATTACTTTACCAACAAAGGCCCACATAGTCAAAGCTATGGCTTTTCCAGTGGTCATGTACGGACGTGAGAGTTGGACCATAAAGAAAGCTGAGCACTGAAGAATGGATGATTTTGAACTGTGGTGTTAGAGAAAATTCTTGAGAATCCCTTGGACTGCAAAGAGGTCCAACCAGTCAATCCTAAAGAAAATCAATTCTGAATATTCATTGGAAGGACTGATGTTGAAGCTGAAACTCCAACACTTTGGCCACCTGATGCAAAGAACTGACTCATTGGAAAATACCCTGATGCTGGGAAAGATTGAAGGCGTGAGGAGAAGGGGACGATAGAGGATGAGATGGTTGGATGGCATCACTGACTTGATGGACCTGAGTTTGAGTAAACCCTGGGAGTTGGTGATGGACAGGGAGGCCTGGCTTGCTGCAGTCCATGAGGTCTCAAAGAGTTGGACACGACTGAGCAACTGAACTGAACTGAACTGAAAGAAACAACAGCCTGCTAGATAAATAGGAAAAAATTTCAGTAAGTGTTCACACACACAGGTACACAAAGACACATAGTTTTATGGATCAACTACAATGGGCAGCTCTTGGTTAAAGAAAGGCAAACGAGTTTTGTTTAATTTAATTTTATTTTTTTATAACAAGAATTCTCATATACCAATACCACAATAACTTAAACTCTCTGAATCTAAGATACACATATAAGATAACATATTCCAAAGTGAATTAGCCATAGAAACTGCTTTTTCATGGAATATCATACGACATTGCATTCTCTGAAATCTTAAAGAAATAATATAAATATTTTTATTGTCATTAAATCCAGCTAGCACTCTGAAATCACATCTTATTTAAACTCCCATTAATATTTATCATGTTTTTACCACTTCAGTGTAAAGGAACATCATGTTCTTCTTCCCGTTTATATTCTTCCATTCACAGGGGAAAACAGATATGACGTTTCTTTAAGGCAATTCACCAAAGAACTGATTCATGCCAAGCCTTCCTCCCCTTATAATTCTGCTTTACTGTATGAGGCAAAGTTTGTTTTGTTTTGTTTTCCTTTTCCCTGGTGAAATGGAGGAAAATGAACTTTTATTCAAGTCTAGTGACTAGAAAAATATGAGAGGTGTTTTGTCGGGAGGTAAACTTCAATTTGGGGTGACAAAGGTCCCTCAGAGTACCCATGTTCCTGATGAAACTACCTCCCCCCCAGCTTTGACATTCCCCACATCAAGAATGAAAGTGGGGGCATCTGAGAATCCCCCAAGCATATGGTGAGACCACTTCTGATCGCCAACCCTTCTTGTTCCAGAACCAAACTTTTAAAATATCGCTCCATAGACGACCATAACTAGCGCTGATAATGACATTCTGTAAAGAAACCATAAAAGTTAATCCAAATGCTCTCTGTACCGTTGTTTATGTCAGTATCCTAAGTAGTCCAAGACTCTTAGGTCTTCCTTAGTCATCTAAAGTCTTGAAGACACAAGACTCTGTGTATCCACTAAGATAGCTCTTTCTCTCACACTGTAAACTCTTACTGTGACCACTGAACAAAGCAAATTCCCTCTACCTTCCTTGTGTCTGAATATTTCTTCTACTTCTTGTTCTAACTGAAATCTAGATATCTAAGTATACTGTGTCCACAGTAGGACTCTCTAGCAATCTTTCACTCACACCCCAAGAAGCAGCAGTCCTGGACCTCAGATATAATTTTCATCTCTCCTCAAAACAAACAAGCAGATGAACAACTTGTTTCAGTTGTTCATCAGGGAAAATTGTGAATGTGAATGTGTTCCTAGTGATTGTAAACACCTACTAAAAAACATCACTCATGTTTTATCAACCTGTTTGCTACCTTCCTTCCACCAGTACTTATGTTTTTATTCTTTGTGTCATCAATCAATATCTATATAGATAATCTATGCAACACATTATAATTTTAGTTTTACACTTGCTCATCTCCAATAATTTTGTCCTACAAGTCACTTCAATCACCCATTCCTTCATCATTCTATCTAAACATTATCATTACCAGTTTCTGGACTACCTCCAAAATCTTAATTAAAACCAACACAACTCGTATTTTCACATTAAAATATGAACTCTTCAAAAACTCCAACTCTCCATGTTATTTGATTCTACCATGACCTCTACCCACTGAAGCCAATAATTTTTGTTGATCTCCTTACTTTTGAAGTTACTACCATACATGCTAATCCGCACTCTAAATATGACCACAGACGCTTAAGACTGCCCTCAGAGACACATGCTACATTTCCCTACAGCCTGTTTTCCTTGTCTTTTCTCTTTGCTAACAATTTTCCCCCTCCTCCACCCAAACCAATTGCTGTCAGCAGTATTTAGCACTGCATTTGGTTTCAGGATACCACAAAGAAAAAATACACTGGACTAATTTTATCAGTATCCTTACTCAGTGAGTGAAAATGAAAGTCGTTCAGTCATGTCTGACTCTTTGCAACCCCATGGAATTTACAGTCCATGGAATTCTCCAGGCCAGAATGGGTAGCCTTTCCCTTCTCCAGGGCATCTTCCCCACCCAGGGATCAAACCCAGGTCTGCAAACATTGCAGGCAAATTCTTTACCAGCTAAGCCACAAGGGAAGCTCAAGAATACCCAGTTTGACTCTATTGAAACTACTGTTGCCAGCGTCACCACAAACCCCTACCTTGAGGTATTCAATGGCAAATTTTCACTATCTTCCCTCAGTTTGTTTTATCTTGTCTGACATTCTAAGTCTGCAGAAGCATATAATCAATCTCTCTTCAAACACTTGTTCACTCAGTTAATGAGACTCACACTGGTGTGTATGTTTTTATACCTCACTAGCCATTGTTATCAGTTATTTTTACTGGATAATTCTTTTCCCAGTTCTTAAAAGTTGGAGATTACTCCAACTTTCTGTTGAAGAATCTTGTCTCCTGTCCTTGTGTAATCACAACTATATCACTTGATTTTAGTTACTATATATAAAATGATGCTACACAAATTTGTGGTAACACCTTCTGCTTTTCTCTTGAAATAAAGATTTCCATATCCAATTGACTTACTGATATTTCTACATGGATCTTACTAGAAACCTCAAGCATAATATACCCCAGACTAAAGTTTTGATTACTCAGAACCATGCCTCCTACGGTGTACCACATTTCAGTAAATATAATCATTCACCCAGCTGTTCAAGGCCAAAAGCCGAGGGTTATCCTGTAGCTCTCTGCTATACTCCTGCTCTGTATTTAGCTTAGAAAATACTTCAGTCCCACCTTCAGAAGATGTCCTGAACCTGACCAATACTTGTCTGCACTTTCTCTTCTGTCACTTTTAATCAGGTTCCATCGTTCCTTGCCTTTATTTTACAATAAAGCCTTTAACGCCTTTATCTGCATCCATGCTTCTATTTTTATGCTTTCATTATGTTTATTATACCGTCTTTTAAGACATAAGGCAGATCATGTTTCTTACCAGCTTAATATTCTCCAGTGGCTTCTTGCTGGGTGACTGTATCAGCAAGTGTGAATAGCAGGTACATATTGGTGAATAGATCAGATACAGACATAATTTAGCCAAATTAAATAAGATTCTAAATGACTCACAGAGAAGTCAGTAGTGTCAGAATTCACTGTAGAAGGGTGAGAATCACAGTACAGGAGGTTTGGCCAGCAGCTTTAGGGTCACAGAAATCTGCCAAGGTGCAATTTTAAATGTCAGGGAAAGACTGAGAGGAGTCATAGCACCCCGCCTAGATGTTTAACAGTTTTCAGTCAGGCCGATAGCTACATGAAGCTGGAGCAGCCCAACACATAATCTCATAGGATACTTATCTCTGTTCATTTGCCTGGGCCAGAGTCATCACTTCATTCTTAGAAATATATTTGCCAGAGTACCGTGTATAATCTTTAGGCATGAACAGAATTGTCACTTCTCATCTTTAGACTTTTAATCTAACAGCTTAGTCTGTCTTTCCTTAACCAAGCTGAGGAAGTGGACTTGGTTGTTCTCCAAACCCGTCTGCAATCATACGCCAGGATTTATCTAGCACTTGCCATCACACTTAAAATAGAATCGAAATTCTTTACTAATGCCTAAAAAATCCAGCTAAATCTAGTCCCTGACTGCCTTTCCAAACGCACTTATTACCACCGTCACCTTTTTATTTTTTTTTTCCCTAACTGTGCATCAGATACCATGGCTTCTGATCTTACGTTTAAACATGCAGTCAACTCCGTGGTGTCAGAACTTTGTACGTTCTGTTCTCTGTGCTGTGATGTTCTTCCTCCAGAAATCCAAAAGGAATTACCCCTGACTCCATTAGGTTTTGGCTCATTGTCAGTTCCTCAGAGAGACCTCATTTTCCCAATCTGAAACGTCATCCCACTTCACTCTAGGTTACACTGCTTTAATTTTTCTTCATAGCACTTGTTAGTTTTTGAGATTTTTCTTGTTTATATTTGTTAGTTTTGCTAAATGAATAAAAAATAATTTATGTAATTAAGTGTATGTGTGTATTTACCTGAAATGTCAAAGTATAAAAAAAAACATTTAATAACAAATCCCTATTAAGCTTTTAGTTTAATTGAGAAAGCTCATAGGTTTTCTGTTATTTCACTTCACGTTCTAATGAGTATCACAATTAAGTGTCGCTTTAATTAAAAAGTAGTTTAAATGTATGTAACCAACGTTGTTTACCCTGCCAACTTATTCTGACACGTTAGTAATTTCCAATTCAATCATCTAAAATGGAAATCAGCATTATATTTAATGAAATCAAAAGATTATTTGGCTTCGAAAACTTAAATGAAAGCACTCCCAAGAACTAAGAGAATAAGGATTCTTAAGAAGGAGATGTATGCTTTTTTCTGATATTTGTGTTTTCAAGTGAAGAGCAATTCTTCCTCTGTCTCACCTTTGGGGAATCAAAAATGAGAACTCAACAAGAAAAAAAAAAGTGTGATAGTGTGTGTTGTTTGCTCTTGAAAACTTATTAAATTCTGAGAGAAAACAAGATTCAGAATAATTGAAAATGCTCATTTTCAATTTGCCTTGTTCCTTCTAGTGGATGCTGCTGTTGACAATGTAAAATGTGAAATTAACAAATAATATTATGTATTTCTAATATGTGTTTTTTAACTATAGATGACTTAAGTCTTTTACATTGGTAGTATCCTCACTCCCCACCCCCCCCCAACACAAAATATGTGTGTTTAGCAAATATAATGTATATACAAAAGCACAGTTTTCTGATTTACCAAAAAATGTACCATGGATAGGATTACAAAAAATTCCATGAAGAGGGAGCACAGTTTTTGAAAGTCTTTGAACCAAGGAACAAAATACTGTTTTGGAGTAACTAGAGTCTGCTGTTGCCTCACTGGTATCTTAGCATCAAATAGGGATACTTCTTCATTTTTTTCTTTTGCTGTTGATGATGATGTGTGTATCTCCTCCCTGAGATTCACTGTGCATGTATTGCTGCTTCTCTACTTAACTGAAACACTGAAAGGCATCAGGTGAGACCAGTTTTACTCTGTCTTTGAAGATGGTTTCACTTTTCACAATTGGTTAAGGTAATTCCCAGTTCTTTAAATAGAGGCTGTAGCTTCAGTTTTAGCACTTGATGACTAAATGCCCTTTTATTAATTTTCTTCATCCTACTGAAATTACATTACATTTGTTTTCCTATCCTAATGTAGGTAATAGCTTTGTGGAATGAAACAAAAATATACTTTATTTTGTGTACTATAACTCTTGCAATCTGAAAAAAAATCTTTTTTTTTGTTTTCTCTGGTTCAATATACCATAAAATTTGTTCCCACATAGAATGATGTTGTTTCTTTCTTGCTGTGAAAATGTCAAGTTCAATATGAGGGAAAATGTGAATTAAGCACTAAAGTAAATTTTCTTTACTTGGTATACTTGAAAGAAACTGTTAGAACAAATTATATTAGAAATAAAAATACTAGAAAGGCTGTTTAACAACATGTGTTAATATTTTATTTATTAAAATACCGCTATTATCTGAGAGCTTTTATAAGGAGCAGATAAACTATCTTGTAAAAATACGTTTTATTTAATAGAAATCTGTTACAGTAGCATTAGCTTCCTTCATCTTATCCAGTTCTTTGAGAGGTTTCCCAGCACACTCTCCCCAAGCGCAAATAGAAACAATGTGTTTGCTTTAGTTTGAAGATACTGGAGGCATTAGTGTGACCTCGGGGTGCCTCAGGTCTCACATGCATGGCTTGTCTCTTAACATTAGTCAGACAATTCCATCAGTGCATCCCTGGATCTTCCCTTCACTTGTAAAAAGATATAGAAAACCAATTTTGTTATTGAGCTAACTGAACTTATCAGAGATTGCTGTGAAACATATTATGCAAATAAATTCTTTAAATACAGTATCTCTCATTCTATATATTATCTTTGGAAAGATGACCATTAGGCCCTCTCATTTTATTCTGCATCTCTCCTGAGTTCTTTGTTTTTAATATTGTTCCACTCTGAGCTGTATTCTGGTTAATAGCTTTAGATAGTTTTCATTTCATCAAATCCATGTCTTTAGAATTGTCTGAAATACTGTTTGCCATGTCTGGCATACATGTTAGTGCACAAAACCATTTGTTAACCCATTTTTAAATACGTTTTCTCTCTTCCCTTCCCCTGTTGATTTAAGCACTATCTTTAAAATATGTATACATAATGGGCCAAAGAAGTGAACAGACATTTCTCCAAAGAAGACATACAGATGGCTAACAAACACATGAAAAGATGCTCAACATCACTCATTATCAGAGAAATGCAAATCAAAACCACAATGAGGTACCATTACACGCCAGTGAGGATGGCTGCTATCCAAAAGTCTACAAGCAATAAATGCTGGAGAGGCTGTGGAGAAAAGGAAACCCTCTTACACTATTGGTGGGAATGCAAACTAGTACAGCCGCTATGGAGAAGAGTGTGGAGATTCCTTAAAAAACTGAAAATAGAACTGCTGTACACCCCAGCAATCCCACTCCTGGGCATACACACTGAGGAAACCAGATCTGAAAGAGACACATGTACCCCAATGTTCATCGCAGCACTGTTTATAATAGCCAGGACATGGAAGCAACCTAGGTGTCCATCGGCAGACGAATGGATAAGGAAGCTGTGGTACGCATACACCATGGAATATTACTCAGCTATTAAAAAATAATTCATTTGAATCAGTTCTAATGAGGTGGATGAAATCGAAGCCTATTATACAGGGTGAAGTAAGTCAGAAAGAAAAACACCTATACAGTATATTGACACATATATATGGAATTTAGAAAAATGGTAATGATTATCATACATGAAGATAATAAAAGAGACACAGATATAAAGAACAGACTGTTGGACTCTGTGGGAGAAGGTGAGGGTGGGATAATTTGAGAGACTAGCACTGAAGCATGTATATTATCATATGTGAAATAGATCGCCAGTCCAAGTTTGAAGCATGAGACAGGGTGCTCGGGGCTGGTGCTCTGGGATGACCCTGAGGCATGGGATGGGGAGGGAGGAGGGAGGGGGGGTTCAGGATGTAGCGGGGGACATATGTACACCCGTGGCTGATTCATGTCAATGTATGGCAAAAACCACCACAATATTGTAAAGTAATTAGCCTCCAGTTTAAATAAATAAATTAATTAGAAAAATAAAATAAACATTAAAACAAAACAAAAATATGTATACATGACATATTCATATGTTATTTATATAAATGTTAAATATATATTTTGTATACATCCTTCCCTGGTGGCTCAGACGGTAAAGCGTCTGCCTACAATGTGGGAGACCTGGATTCGATCGCCTGGGTCAGAAAGATCCTCTGGCGAAGGAAATGGCAACCCACTCCAGTATTCTTGCCTGGAAAATCCCATGGACAGAAGAGCCTGGTAGGCTATAGTCCATGGGGTCTCAAAGAGTCGGACACGACTGAGTGACTAAACTTTTTTTTTGTATACACAAATTCATGTTGCTGGCTTATTTACTATTTTCAATGTGCAAAATGATACTGGTCAGTAAATATCCTTCATGCTGTCATTGCATGGATTTGGTATCAAGTGTGGGAGATTTTCCTCATTTGGAAGACTGGAATGCCAGGCTTCTTGAATATGTATGTATTCAGATACTTTGACAAGTACTATATCATTGCTTGAATTTTCACCAGGTAAACAAATCCAACTTGTCACCACTACATAAACAGTATTACCCGTATCTAGAACTTCCACTCTGGAAGATAGCAGAGAACAGGGAAGCCGGGCATGCTGCAGTCCATGGGGTTGCAGAGTCAGACATGGCTTAGCTACTGAACAACAGAATTTCCTTGCATTCCGTTCTTTGATCTTACATTTCTCAAGGATAACCACTGTTCTGATACAAATGACATAGATTAGCTAGTAGCTATTTTAACTTGATAAAAATTAGCCTTTTAACATCTGATATTTTTAATTCAACATTGGGTTTGTAATTTTCATCCTATCTGTGTTTAACAACAGTTTATTTCCATAGTTTAGTAAAAATGTTTCATATGAATATGTCACAATTTATCTATTCTGTTGTAGACAGGGACATGGATTGCTTCATTTTCTAACATGAATAATGCTTCTATAAGTTAATTTTGCACATGCCTTTTGGGTACGTATATTTTTCCGTTAGTCTGTAGGGGAGGAATTGCTGAATCATAGAATCTGTGAAATAATTTTTCAATATGGTTGAACCAATTTGAATAAATTCAGTAGGCAGATTTTAAGTACTAATTCAACATACTTAATGTTGAGTATTCTATATATTTTGGAGAAAGGAATGGCAATCCAGTATTCTTGCCTGGAGAATTACGTAGACAGAGGAACCTGGTGGGCTACAGTCCATGGGGTCAGAAAGAGTCAGACACGCCTGAAGGACTAACACACACACACATTCTATATATTTACAATTCTATACTAAAATAAAACATTGTTTTTGAAGACTACTTCAGCATGGGTTCAGAGTCACAGAAAAGTTTTCAGTGTAGTATTCAGAATTCCCATATATCCCATTCCCAGTATTCTCCATTCTTAGAGCCTGCATTGTCAGTATGACATATTTGACAAGATTAATGAACTAATAGTAATACATTAGTATTAATTAAAGTTCATACTTAAGATTTCCTCAGCTTTGATCCACTATCCTTTTCTTTCTTTCTTTTTTTTTTTTTTTTTACAAAATCCCATCTAGGATACCAAGTTATATTAAAAACTTTATGTCTCCTTAAGCTACTTCTTGTCTATGACAATTTCTCATACACTTTGAAAATTTAAGGAGTGGTGGTCAAGTATTTCATAGAGTTTCCTTCAACTGAGATTTCTCTGTTATTTTACCATGATTATACTGAAGTCGTATTTTAAAGAGGAAGATCACAGAAGTGAAGTGCAATTTTCATCATATATCAAATTGCATACTATTAACATGGCTGAATTATTGTTTCCATTTTGTTTAGTTGCTTGGTTATGGTGGTAAAATAAAACATACACCATGAAATATATCATTATTGTAATTTTTTCCAATTTTATTGAGGTAAGATTGGCAAATTAAAAATTATATATATTTAAGTAATGTGATATAATTTTTTAAAGGTGTACAAATGTGATGATTTAATTACACTGTGACATGCTTACCACAATCAAAGTAAAGAACCTCACCTGGTAACTATTTTTTTTTTCTTTAGAGAACACAAGATCTATATATGCTCTCAGCGAACTGCAAGTGTACATTAGAGTGTTATTAATCATAATCACCATGCTGTACATTAAATCCCTAGAAGACAGTCACCTTATAACTGAAACTTTGTACTTTGAACAGCATCTATTTCTCCAGTACCCTTGCTCCTCACAGTCAACATTTGACTCTCTGGTTGTATGAGTTTGACTTCTTTATATTTCCCATATAAGTGAGATCATATAGTATTTGTATTTCTATGTTTGGCATATTTCATTTAGCGTAACTTCCTCCAAGTTTACCCATGCTGTCACAAATGGCAGAATCTCCTTTTTCGAAAAGCTGAATGACGTTGCACTATTTGTGTTGCTCAGTCGCTAAGTCACGTCTGACTCTTTGCAACCTCAGGGACTGCAGGCTCCTTCACCATGTCCCAGAGTTTGCTCAAATTCGTGTCCACTGAGGCGGCGATGCTATCTTACCGTCTCATCCTCTGGCATGCCCTTCTCCTGCCTTCAGTCTTCCCTAGCATCAGGGTCTTTTCCAGCGAGTCAGCACGTCACACCCAGTAGGCAAAGTACTGGAGCTTCAGCTGCAGCGTCAGTCCTTCCAATGAATATTCAGGGTTGCTTTCCTTTAGGATTGTCTGCTTTGACTTCCTTGCTCTCCACGGGACTCTTGGGACTCTCAGGAGTGTTCTCCAGCACCACTATTTGAAAGTATCACTTCTTCAGTGCTCAGTCTTCTTTATGGTCCAGCTCTCATTGCTGCTGCTGCTGCTAAGTCGCTCCAGTCGTGGCCGACTCTGTGCGACCCCATAGACGGCAGCCCACCAGGCTCCCCCGTCCCTGGGATTCTCCAGGCAAGAGCACTGGAGTGGGTTGCCAGTTCCTTCTCCAATGCATGAAAGTGGAAAGTGAAAGTGAAGTCGCTCAGTCGTGTCCTACTCTTCGCGACCCCATGGACTGCAGCCCACCAGGCTCCTCTGTCCATGGGATTTTCCAGGCGAGAGTACTGGAGTGGGTTGCCATTGCCTTCTCCACCAACTCTCACTGACTGACCCTAATACATGACTGCTGGGAAGACCATAGCTTTTGCTATATGACCTTTGTCTGCAGAGTGATGTCCCTGCTTTTAGATATGCTTTCTAGGTTTCTCACAGCTTTCCTTCCAAGGTACAAGTGTCTTTTGTGGCTGCAGTCATTTTGAAGCCCCCCAATAAAAGAAATCTGTCACTGCTTCTACTGCTTCCCCTTCTGTTCACCATGAACAGAACACCTTGGTCCAGATGCCAAGGTTAGTTTCTTTCATGTTGAGTTTCAAGCCGACTTTTTCATTCTCCTCTTTCACCCTCATCAAGAGACTCTTTAGTTGCTCTTAACCTTCTGCTATTAGAGTGGTATCCTCTGCATGTCTGTGGCTTCCCTAGTAGCTTAGATGGTGAAGAGTCTGCCTGCAATGCAGGAGACCCAGGTTCTATCCCTGGGTCAGGAAGATCCCCTGGAGAAGGAAATGACAACCCACTTCAGGGTTCTTGCCTGGAGAATTCTGTGGACAGAGGCTACATTCCATGGGGCTGCAAACAGTCAGATACGACTGAATGACTAACACACACATCTGCATATCTAAGGTTAATATTTCTCCCAGCAGTCTTGATTCCAGCTTGTGCTTCTTCCAGCCCAGCGTTTCTCATGATGTACTCTGCATGCAAGTTAAATAAGCAGGGTGACAATATACAGCCTTGATGTACTCCTTTTACTATTTGGAACCAGTATGTTGTTCCATGTCCAGTTCTAACTGTTGCTTCCTGACCTGCATACAGGTTTCTCAGGAGACAGATAAGGTGTTCTGCTATTCCCACCTCTTTGAAAACTTTCCACAGTTTGTTGTGATATACACAGTCAAAGGCTTTCTCATAGTCAGTGAAGTTGAAACAGATGTTTTTCTGGAATTCCCTTGCCTTCTCTGTGATCCAGTGAATGTTTGCAATTTGATCCCTGGTTCCTCTGCCTATTCTAAACCTAGCTTGTACGTCTGGAAGTTCTTGGTTCAGGTACTGCTGAAGGCTAATTTGAAAGATTTTGAGCATAACCTTACTAGCATGTGAAATGAGTGCAATTGTGCAGCAATTAGAATATTCTTTGTTATAGCCCTTCTTCATGGATCACAGCGAAGGGAATGTATAACTCAGTGAAGCTATGAGCCATGTCATTCAGGACCACCCAAGATAGATGGATCATAGAGAAGAGTTCTGACAAAATATGGTCCACTGGAGGAGGGAATGGCAAACCACTCCAGTATTCTTGCCTTGAGAACACCATGAACAATATTACATTTAATATATGTATATATTTGTGTAAATATATATATATATGTGCAAACCTACATATATAGAGATATCCTTATATAGATATATCACACAAGTTATTTATCTGTTCATTGATGATGAATACTTTGGTTGTTTACATATCTTTGCTATTGTGAATAGTGCTGCAAAGGACATGAGAATATATATTGTTTTCAGACAGAGATTTTAATTCTTTTGAGTATGTACTCGGAAGCAGAATTGCTGGATGAGCTGGTAGTTAAGCTTTTAATTTTTTGAGGAAAGTCTGTATCGTTTTCCTTAACGGCTACACCAATTTACATTTCCATCAACCGTGTACAGGGCTCCCTATCCTCTACCCTCTTGCCATATGTATCATCTCTTGTAGTTTTGATAATAGCTGTCCTAACATGTGTGAGTTAATATCTCATTGTGGTATTCATTTGCATTTCCCTAGAAACCTGTATGCAGGTCAAGAAGCAACAGTTAGAACTGGACATGGAACAACAGACTGGTTCCAAATAGTAAAAGGAGTATGTCAAGGCTGTATATTGTCACCCTGCTTATTTAACTTATATGCAGAGAACATCATGGGAAATACCGGGCTGGATGAAGCACAAGCTGGAATCAAGATTGCCGGGAGAAATATCAATAACCTCAGATATGCAGATGACACCAACCTTATGGCAGAAAGTGAAGAGGAACTAAAGAGCCTCTTGATGAAAGTGAAAGAGGAGAGTGAAAAAAGTTGGCTTAAAGCTCAACATTCAGAAACCTAAGATCATGGCATCTGGTCCCATCACCTCATGGGAAATAGATGGGGAGACAGTGGAAACAGTGTCAGACTTTATTTTTTTGGTCTCCAAAGTCACTGCAGATGGTGACTACAGCCATGAAATTGAAAGACGCTTACTCCTTGGAAGGAAAGTTATGACCAACTTAGACAACATTTTAAAAAGCAGAGACATTACTTTGCCAACAAAGTTACGTCTGGTCAAGGCTATGGTTTTTCCAGTGGTCATGTATGGATGTGAGAGTTGGACTATAAAGAAAGCTCAGCACCGAAGCATTGATGCTTTTGAGCTGTGGTGTTGGAGAAGACTCTTGAGAGTCCCTTGGACTGCAAGGAGATCCAACCAGTCCATCCTAAAGGAGATCAGTCCTGAGTGTTCATTGGAAGGACTGATGTTGAAGCTGAAACTCCAATATTTTGGCCACCGCACGTGAAGAGTTGACTCATTGGAAAAGACCCTGATGCTGGGAGGGATTGGGGGCAGGAGGAGAAGGGGACCACAGAGGATGAGGATGGCTGAATGGCATCACTGACTCAATGGACATGAGTTTGAGTAAACTCCGGGAGTTTTTGGTGGACAGGGAGGCCTGGAGTGCTGTGATTCATGGGTTCGCAAAGAATAGGACATGGCTGAGTGACTGGACGGAATAATCAGTGATATTGAAGAACTTTATGTATATCTGTTGGCCATCTGTATGTCTTCATTCAAGAAATGTCTAGGACCTTTGCCCAGCTTTACATGGAATTATTTGATCTTTTGCTATTGGATTTTATGGGCTCCTTATTGTGTTGGGTATTAATCCCTTATCAGGCACATGGTTTGAATATGTTACCTCCAATTCTGTAGGCTACCTTTTCATTTTGTTAATTGTTTCTTTTACTGTACAGAAGTTTTCAGTTTGATGTAGTTCTGCTTAATTGTTCTGCTTGTGGTATACCCAAAAATCATTGCTAAGACTGATGTAGGGGCATTTTTTTCCTCTCATTTCTAGGAGTTTTATAGTTTTATTTTTTAGTAGTTTTCTACATTATTGTCATCTAGGTTTTACATTAAATCTTTAATCCATTTCAATTTTTGATTACTGTAAGAAAGGGGTCTTTTGCATTTAGATATCTATTTTTTGCAACATAATTTGTTACAGAGACTATATTTCCCTCATGAGTGTTCTTGGCATTCTTGTAAAAGATTAGTTGACCATATTTGCATGGGTTTACTTCTGGACTGGATAGTCTGTTTTGTTTATTTGTTCTTCTGTTTATATGCCAGTAGAATACTATTTTGATTTCTGTTTTTCTGTAATACATATATTGTTTGAAATAATGAAGTATGATGACTCTAGCTTTGTTATTAAAATATTTCTCGAGATTGATTTGGCTATTTTGGGTCTTTTGTGGTTCTGTATAAATTGTAGAATCACTGTTTCTATTCCTCTGAAAAATTTCTTTGGAATTTGATGTGTTACATTCAATATGTAGGTTGCTTTGGATAATATGGGCATTTTAAAAGGATTAACTCTTCTATCCATCAACATGTACTGTTGTGTCTTCTTCAATTTCTTTCATCAATGTCTGTCAGTTTCAAGTGTACAAGTCTTTTGCCTCCTTAGTTAAATTTCTAAGTATTTTATTCTTGTTGATGCTTTGTATATGATATTGTTTTCTTAATTTCTTTGTTGGATAATTCATTGTTAGTATATAGAAATACAAGTGATTTTTGTACATTGATTTTATATTCCACAAGTTGCTACATTCATTTATTAATTCTAGCAAATGCTCTATGGAGTATTAGGGTTTTCTTCACATAAGATTATATCATCTAAAAAAAGAGGCAGTTAAACATTTTCCTTTCTGGTTTGGATGGCTTTAATTTCCTTTTCTTGCTTCATTAATCTGGCGAGAATTTCCAAGTACATGTTGAATAGAAGTGGTGAAAGTGGGCAACCTTGTCATTTTCCTTACCTTAAAGGAAAATCTTTCAGCTTAGCCATGGATTTGTCATATATGGTCTTTATTTAATTGAGGTACATTCCTTCTGTTCCCAATTTGTTGAATATTTTATCATGAATTGATGTTAAATTTTATCAAATATTTTATTCTACATCTATGAAAATGATCATATGATTTTTATCCTTCATTCTGTTAATATGGTGTATCCCATTTATTGATTTGTGTATGTTGAACTGTCCTTGCATTCTAGGAGTAATCCCTGTTTTTCATGTGTATAATCCATTTGATGTGCTGTTGAATTTCATTTTCTAGTATATTATTGAGGATTTATAATCATTATTTATAAGAGATATTGGTTTATAGTTTTCTTGTATTTTCTTTTTTCTTGGTCTGACTTCGCTTTGTTATACAGGCCTCATAAAATGCATATAATAGTATTCCCTTCTCATTAATTTTTTGGGGGAAGAATTTGAAAAGTGTAGACCCTTTTAAATGTTTGGTATGATTCACCAGTAAAGCATTTATCCCTGAACTTTCCTTTGTTGAGTTTTTGATTATCAATTTAGCTTCCTTATCAGTCTTTGATCTATTCAGATTTTCTGTTTCTTCATGATTCAGCCATGCTGCTTCATTTTTTTCTAGGAATTTTCCATTTCATCTAGACCTATGATTTCATTTCCCACCGTTTCTTCAGATGGAAGCACTTTTTAACTGAACCAGTGGGATCCACACTCTTTTGCATAATCAGGGGTGCAGCACTTTTTTGGTAAACCCAAAGCACTCTCAAATTAGCACAAAAATGGCACCAAGGAAACATCAGCTTTCAGTAACTAATGAAGGAAGGAATGAAAAAAAATGAATGTAAGAAAGGAATTTAAACATTTAATTTTGAAATTGTCAGACACATCTAAAAATTATAAAAGCTAAAAACATGGCTCTCATTAAAATCTTACCATTTTTACTATAAAGTTATCTTTCCCTTTGGGATTCTACAGAACTCACAGCATTTTGACAATGAAAATAAATATAGTATCCATTCATATCTCTTTAGTTTATATCACCAGTTGGAACTGGAATCCCAGTCATTTTGGCATTCTTGCATTGTTTTTCTTTCTGTTTCATGCTTAAGGAACTGTTTTTACATGTCAATAAAATGTTCAGCTTAAAGCAGGGATAGTTCAGGCACTGGTCTCTGAAAGTCACTAATCTTTCTGTGAGCATTACCATGGGATTGAGATAAGGAGTGTACTTAGAGATCTTAGAAACAGGTCAGTCAGTCTAATCAATCTCCCTTTATCAACCATGACTTCATTAAAATAGATTTTAAAAAGTGTCTCTACATGAAAATCTTCCAAATATTTCAGATGATGATTAAAGGCACAAAATATTCAATAAAACTGACTTAGAAAGAGATGCAATGGAAAATGTGTTCATCAAAACTCTTAAATTACCTTCACTACTAGAACTACTTCCCTTTGATTTCTTACACTAAGATTTTATAGATATGTTTAGCTAGTTATATTCTAGATTTATTCTGTACAATAACGTAGACACTAGTCAAATGTGACTAATTACATTAATTAGAATTAAATAAAATTTGAAATTTAGTTTCTTAGTTCAAATAGTCATATTGTAAGTGCTCGTTTGTTGCACTTGACTTGTGACTATTGTTATGGATAGTACAAATATAGACCATTTCTATCATCTCATAATTTTCTATTTGACAGTACTGTTCTAGACCTTACTGGCTAATTTAGATAAATTTTCTTTTTATTCACAATATTTCAGTAATGTTCTTCCCCAAGATCCCACTGGTCACATGGGATTCTCCTTTCGGCTGTTGGATAAATCTCTAAAAGCTCACTTTTCTCTTTTTATACTTTCTTAAGCTCCCTTAAGGGAAGCAGCTCTGGGCTTCAGTTTTAGGCATCTTCTCTGCCTACATTGTTACCGTTTTCCAGGCAGAGCATTGTTGCAACTATGGATTCAGAATGGGGAACAAAGGAGGACTCCTTGCTGTTCTGTGACTCTGAAGAGAAATATTAAACTGCATAGAATGTGGGTGTCAACATAAAAAAGATACTGTTCATATACATTTCTTTGCCATTGTCCCTCACCTTGCTCCTATTGTACATGAGCTTTCTTGCAGATGGCTCATGATAGAGGTTTAAAAGCTTTGATTCTGGAGGTACAGCCCTGTTCTGTGATAAAAATAAGCTTTAATATTTTTTTCCTTTGCTTTATCTGTTTTTATGTGGGCAGCAGATAAATTCCAGAATTCCTATGAGATGTTCTAATGGAATAGCAGGTTGAGCTGCTAGCAGTGTCAGTATTTCAAGATAAAAACATAATGCCATGAATCTTTATATCAAATGTTGTGTTGCAAATGAAACACTATCTATTCCATGTAAAATCAGCTTCTCAGCCCTATCTTTGAGCCATTTTTCTTTGATTCCACAGTGTCAGTGAACGGTTTAGGTAACCCACTACTTTCCCCTCTTGAGGCTGTATGGATGAATTATTTCAGCGTTGTTTTATGGAAGGGATATCGACTCACTGGTTATAGAGAGAAAAATATAATTAAACCCTGATAAAGAGTTTGTCACTGACTCATAGAAGACAGGCTTGTGTCTTACTTGTCTTGAACTCACAAGAATGGTCTAAGGATTGGTGATTTTAAAGGTCAAGGTGGGGGGGACCAGTATGCTTTTTCAGTTCACTAGAAGAGTTACAGAAGATTGCAAATTTATTATATATTATTAAACCATATTCATTGGCTCTGAAACTTGATTAAGAGTTATCTCCATTATTGTATATATGGTAAAATCCTAGGAGAATCCTTAAGCAGTACCTTTGGAGACATATACCACCCTGGGATCTGCCTGATTCAACATATTACACTGTGATTTGGATTTATAGCTTGTTGGATGTTTTTCAATCCCTTTAACTGAACAAAATAAAAATAAAAGTCCCTGCCTACCAAGTTAAGATAGCTTGCAAATGAAAGAGTCAGAGTTTGATCCCTTAACCTTTCTTTGATTCAGAATCTTCTTTCCCCCCCTGCCCCCCAAACAGACTTTGATTCACAGATAAGGTTTATGACTTAACAATCGCTAGGCCTGAAAAAAATATCCTTCACAAAAGAACACAATGAAAGTAAAATCCGTCACTAAAAGCACTAAAAAGATTAGGGGAATAAAGTGTCCGGGTGTAAGGGTGTGGGAGATTGAAAGAAAGGTTCAGAAATCTTTTTGGTCCTTCCAGTCTAAAGGCCATTGTGAAGTTAAAAAGTTGGAAGATAAATGCTAAATCTCACAGAATGAAAATGCTAAAGAATAGCTCAAATGACCAGGATGGGAATTGAAATTTAAGAAGTAGATGGAGTAAATACAGCAATAGGCATCGGAATTAAAAGAGAGACTGACAGAGTGAGGAATTAAGGAAAATCAGTTATGAAATTTAGGTTATGCAGTTTTAGGTAGCCTTCCCAGGTGGCAGAGTGGTAAAAATCTGCCTGCCAACGCAGGAGATGCAAGAGACTGTAGTTCGATCCCTGAGCTGGGAAGGTCCCCTGGAGGAGGGCATGACAGCACACTCCAGTATTCTTGCCTGGAAAATCCCATGGTAAGAGGAGCCTGGCGGGTTAAAGTCCATGGGGTCACAAAGATTCGGATGCCACTAGGCACGCATGTACCATAACAAAGTCAGATGATTTGCCAAGGTTGCAACATCTAGGTATTTCTCCGTGCATGCTGACTAGCTATTGAGACATTCAAAATCACAGCCAGGCAACTAAGTCCAATAATGTAATTTCTATCAGTCCTAACCTTTTTGGAACTATGCATTCTTTTCAGAGTCTGATGAAATCATGTACTCTCCTTTCCTGAAAAATGAGCTAGCCTCATAAACTTCACACATAAACTCCTAATCCTTATTTCGTACTAAAGCCTTCTATAGTGTCTGTGGTTTGTCTTCCACTCTTTGCTATTCTAATTCCTGTGAGCTACATTTTGTTATTGTATGTAAGAGCCCTTTCTTCCAACAGACATCTATTTGCAGTAAATCATTTGCCACTCTGAGGGCAAATGTGCCTACATGTAAACTAAACTGGTAGCTCCAGGTTTGTTGTCTTGAACAATACAGAGTAAATCTCATCTACCTGGTGGACCTTTTCATGTCACAAAATAAAATGTGCACTCCATGCCCTGGCTTTTCTAGGCTAACTTCTTCACGTTTGCTGCCTAGCTAAAATGATTTTGTTCTTGTTGTTGTTCAGTCGCTAAGTTGTGTCTGACTCTGTGCGACCCCATGGACTGAAACACTCAGGGCTCCTCTGTCCTCCACCATCTCCCCGAGTTCACCCTAATTCCTGCCCACTGAGTCAGTGATGCTACCCGACCACCTCATCTTCTGCTGCCCCCTTCTCCTGCTGCCTTCAGTCTTTCCCAGCATCAGGGTCTCCTCCAGTGAGCTGTCTCTTTGCATCAGGTGGCTAAAGTATTGGAGCTTCAGCATCAGTCCTTCCAATCAATATTCAGCTAAAATGATACTTTCTAGAAAAGGACGAGTCAGGTTGTTAAAGTGATGTTCAGTGGCCTTTCAAATCCTATGTAAAATTAATAATAATTCTAATCCAGCTTGCAATATTATTACTAACCCTATAATTCAACTTTACATGCAAATTGGTGTCTCTATATGCTATGGACTTTCCACATAAGACCTTTATGCTTATGTGCTTACTCCTGCCTAGAATTGACATTCAATGCCTACCTCTTCAAGTCCTACCTTTTTTTTTTATAACACTTGTAACATATATACAGTGCTATATATGTAAAATATTTAAGGTTTTTACATATGTTATATTATTTAGCATCATAAGAAAATCTGTAAGTAATATTAACCAGTTTTACAAACAGGGAGGGACTGTGATGCACAGTATGTTGAAAGCATACAAAGTGATGAGCCCACACAACTTTTAGTTACCTCATTGGCCTGAAAACATCCTTCGTATACTACATCATTGCACTGCTGATCCTCTTCATGATGCCAGTTGCCTCGCTGTTCACACTGTCCACAGTGTTCGCTGAACCCAGGTTAGGCAAGACTCAACCTGAGAGGCAGGAAGGAGGCTTGAGGAGCCGTAGGAACTGCAGACACATTTGTTCTCCCTTGTAACAGCCCCTCTCCTGGCTGACGCAGCAGCTGAGGCAGCAGCCACAACACGCCCATAACGTAGCCATAACAGAGCCATAACATAGCCTCATGTAACATGATTGCGATGTTGCCCCAGTGTAGCCCCAGCGCAGCAGCAGCTGGGGCTTTCACGGTGAAGCCCACACAGACGAATGGCACACAGTATCCCGTGAGCAAGCAGGTACCTCGTGACAGGCACGCACAGTGCTATAAATGATCTCAGCTGTTCCATAACCATTATTAACAAAACGTGGGGTGAGAGCCTGACCACACTGTTTGGCTAATTTGCTCATTCCCTACAATCATACAATAATTTTCTTTAATAATAATAATAATCTGATCAGTAATAACAATCAGTAATAATCTGACATCTCTTTGAGGGCAATAACGGTCATAGTATCTTTACCTAAGATAAATCTATGGAATTGTATCAGACAGTTCATTTACAATATTGCCATGTTGGAAGTGAACATTCAAAGAGAAGGCATGGGAAAGGCATGATTTTAAGATTTTAGATTTCTTGATTTGAAATCTCCAAGATTGCAAGATTTTAGAACTTGGAGTTTTCTAATCAGGTGCTCAAAACAGGAGAACTAGATATGGAAAGGACTGAGAAATGAAGAAGATTCCCAGCCATGGCGATTATAGAAGAAAGCAAATGGGTACATAAGGGTTTCTCAGAATGAAATTGTATATACAAAACCAGCTGCATTTTCATTTGTGGGTAAGTATGCTCAAAAGGTGGGCTTCGTAAGTGGTGCTAGTGGTAAAGAACCTGCCTGCCAAAGCAGGAGATATAAGAGAAGTGGGTTCAGTCCCTGGGTTGGGAACATCCCCTGGGGAAGGGCATGGCAACCCACTCCAGTATTCATGCCTGGAGAATTCCATGGACAGAGGAGCCTAGCAGGCTACAGTCCATGGGGTTTCAAAGAGCTGGACAGTACTGAGCAACTAAATCATATTAAGATGTTCAGTCTTAAAATTGCTTATGCCTCCTGAGAGGATCAAGTTCAGAGCAAAACCCCGCATCCTGAAATTCTCCCCCAAACCACAGAATACAAGGTCTTTTCTAACATCCTGTTGGGCTTCTCTGCTAGCTCAGCGGTAAAAGAATCTGCCTGTAATGTAGGAGAGATAGTTTCAATCCATGGATCAGACAGTTCCCCTGGAGGAGGAAATGGCAGCCCACTCCAGTATTCTTTCCTGGAGAATCCCATGGACTGAGGAGCCTGGTGGGCTGCAGTCCATGGTGTGGCGAAGAGTTGGACATGATTTAGCAACTCAATAACAAACACCCTATTGCTGAGATGCCCCATTCCTCATAGGGTGCATTCTCCCTTAATGCAGTGAGTCAGTAAACCCTGTTTGTTTCTTTAAAGGTGTACCTTGGTGGTCTTTGGCTGGAAAATATTGGCGAAATTTTGTTTGAATTCTATAATGTGCTCATCTTCATCAAGTCTGATTGAAGGCTTCTCAACCACTCTTGATTTCGAGATTTCAAAACCAAAAGCAAACAGGCAACACACAGTCTAATGCTTAGGCAAAAGCAGGAAACCGTAATAGCTGTTTGTATGCCTTCAAAAAAGGGGGGAGTGGGAGACCTTAATAAACAGTTGTTGGTAATGATTCTATCAAGAAAATCCAGCCAAAAGAAGCTGTCAAAGCCTCCTCTTTAAGGGATGGAGAATGTTTCTTGATTAGGAACCAGTTGTGTTATGCTCCCTGGAAAAGGTTCCTCAGATGTTACACTCCCCTACATCTGAATCTCAGTCTGAGTAGTTGCCTCTGCTCTTGAGGCAGTATTTCTTAAGTAAAACTTAAGAAATGGGTGCACTTGAAGAGGGATAGATTTTTTAGTCTAATCTCTGTAAAAGTTGAAGATCCAGAAGCTTCTCTTCATTGACTTGCTTGTGATCCATTTTGATGAAGAGCATACAGTTAATTTAAAGAATTCTTAGTTCTTTTGAGTCTAATTATGGATTTTTTCATGCTCCAAAAATCATATGTGTAGTTATCTTTGGGCTTGTTAGACTCTTTGGAACAATATCTGCAGAAGTCCTAGAAGTCGTTTCCTTGTCTTCTTTAAAATTTATGTATTCAAACATTAACTTCAAATTTTTTAAGTCTTAACAAAGTATCTTACAGTAAAGTTCTTGAATGATCCTCACCCTGAAGCCATTTTTTTCGAGTCTTGTTTTTGTCACATTGAGTAGATCTAAGAAAGAGGTTTTTTAAATTATTTTATTATTGAAATACAGTTGCTGTATAGTATTACATGTTCAGTTCAGTTCAGTTCAGTCGCTCAGTCATTTCCGACTCTTTGCGACCCTATGGACTGCAGCACGCCAGGCCTCCCTGTCCATCACCAACTCCCGGAGTTTACTCAAACTCATGTCCATCGAGTCCGTGATGCCATCCAGCCATCTCATCCTCTGTGGTCCTCTTCTCCTCCTGCCCCCAATCCCTCCCAGCATCAGGGTCTTTTCCAATGAGTCAGCTCTTCACATGAGGTGGCCAAAGTATTGGAGTTTCAGCTTCAACATCAGTCCTTCCAATGAACAGCCAGGACTGATTTCCTTTAGGATGGACTGGTTGGATCTCCTTGCAGTCCAAGGGACTCTCAAGAGTCTTCTCCAACACCACAGTTCAAAAGCATCGATTTTTCAGTGCTCAGCATTCTTCACAGTCCAACTCTCACATCCATACATGGCCACTGGAAAAACCATAGCCTTGACCAGACGGACATTTGTTGGCAAAGTAATGTCTCTGCTTTTTAATATGCTATCTAGGTTGGTCATAACTTTCCTTCCAGGGAGTAAGCATCTTTCAATTTCATGGCTGCAATCACCATCTCCAGTGATTTTGGAGCCCAAAAAAATAAAGTCTGCCACTGTTTCCTCTGTCTCCCCATCTATTTCCCATGAGGTGATGGGACCAGATGCCATGATCTTAGTTTTCTGAATGTTGAGCTTTAAGCCAACTTTTTCACTCTCCTCTTTCACTTTCATCAAGAGGCTTTTTAGTTCCTCTTCACTTTACAGGTACACAATAGTGTGATTCATAGTTCATAAAAAGCTATACTCCATTTATAATTATTATAAAATATTATCTGATTTTTCCTTGTTGTATAGTATTTCCTTATAGTTTATTTTTTATTTAATAGTTTGTACCTCTTACTTCTCTACCCCATATTACTCTTCCTGACTACCTTCTCCCCATGGGTAACCAAAATTTTGTTCTCTATATCTGTGAGTCTGCCTTTTTAGTTTTTTGTTTTTTTTAGATTCTACATATAAGTGATATCATACCTTATTTGTCTTTCTCTGTCTGATTTATTTCACTGGGCATAGTGCCTTTTGTGTTGTTACAAATGGCAGATTATTTTTTTCTTTTATGGCTGAGAAGTATTCCATTATACACACACACATGTGCATATTTACCACATCTTCTTTATACACCCATCTGTTGGTGGACATTTTGGTTGCTTCCATATCTTAGCGATTGTAAATAACACTGCTATGAACACTGGGGTGCATATATCTTTTTGAATTGGCACTTTTGCTGTTATCAGGTGTATACCCAGGAGGTGAATTGCTGGGTCATATGGTAATCATATTGTTAGTTTTTGGGAAATGTGTTTTCCACAGTGGCTGCCCCAGTTTACAGTCCCACCAACAGTGGATGAGCTTCTCTTTTTCCACATCGTTGCCGACATTTGTTAGCTGTGTTCTTTTTGTTGATTGCCAATCTCATAGGTGTGGGATGATGATTCATTGCTGTTTTGATTTGCGTTTCCCTGATGATTAGTGATGTTGAGCATCTTTTCATGTGACTGTTGGCTGTGGGTTTTATTTTTTGACCTAAAAATTCTTCAATGCTCCATATTTCCTCAAAATTCTATTTGAAAGCTAAATAGTCCTTTTTCCCCTCTCTCTGCTTTCCTGTATGCACCTCTACTTTTCTCCTTCTATGCAGCTAAATGATGCCAAATGACCCTTTATGTATTCTCCTGTTACTTTATCACTGTGAAACTGCTTTATCATCCTTCTAGCCTCCACTGTTAGTTTCCTCACTGTCTTTTCAACTTTCACTACCAGTTTGTTCACCATTTGTCCACGCAAAGCACATCATAAATTCAGTGTAGTGTGTTTAATGTTTTTAAAGGGTTCCATCCCAGCTTTAGGCTCCAATTTAAGTTTCAGCTACTTATACTTAAAACAGCAACTGTTTATTTGCTTGCTGTTCTACAATCTAGGCTGAACTCAGTCGGACAGTTTATTTACTGATTAAATCCGCGGTCACTTTGCATGGATTCAGTTGTCTAACGACTCTCCTAGGGTTGAGTGATCCAGGGTCGGAGCCACATTACTAGAGGTTAGCTGGGGTTTGAGGTCAGAGAATCTTAGATCTCCTCCACACAGTTTCTTTTGAAGAATAGTCCAGGTTTTTTACACAGTGGTGGCAGTGTTTCAAGAAAATAATCATCAGTGCAGAAGTACTCTATCAAGCCTCAGCTTCTATCAATTTTGCTAACGCCTACTTGCTAAAGCAAATCACTGGGCCAAACTCATGTAAGTAAGCAGAAACTAAGATACCACATTACTAGATGCTAATGTAACAATCTACCCATTTTTATCTGCAGATATTTGGGCAATGGGTAGTAATATTTTTTATGAATTGCATATCTTAACTACAATGATATATTAGCTCTATAATAAAACTATACTAAGTAACAATAAAAATGAATTGTCTTTCCTGTGCAATCATGTTGTTTCTAAGACAGAAGCAACTCTTTATACTTTAAAACATTAAAACTTTATAATAACATTACAATTTGTTTATAGGTTATCAAAACAAAGCAAATTTCCAATATTTTACTGATAATATTTAATGATATTTGTATATTTTTTTTGCTCTCTTCACCTATATGCTGTAGCAGAGTGTGTTAACATACCACAAGAAATTTTGTAAATAGCAAATGCATTTTCAGTTTTGCTTAAACAGTGTTCTTATAAAGAAAAGCCAGCACAGATATTTAGGTAAATTCATATCTGATTATTTTGTTTAGTACTTATCTGACACTTAGTTGATACGTTTCAAAATAAAAGTCATACCATCATTCCAAGTTTATTTTCTGGCTTTCAAGAGCACAATTTCTCCAAGAAATCCACCATGCGTAATAATTTTAAAAGATCCCACTTCCAATGTACTATAACTGTCTAACATTTTTACAGCAACTTGGTTGGCTTCAACTAGAAAGATGTCTTTTTTTAATAGAATAACAAATAATGCAAAATCTTTATGCCTTCGGGTACGTAGAGGAAGAGTAGCTGGTATAAAACCTGCTTACTCTTCTGTATCTTCTCATAATGCAAGTGTTTCTAGCCATATAAAAATCTGGGAAATTGCTAAATCTTTTTTGTAAGCATGGCAAATAAAATATTTTTATGATCACCTCTTGCTCCTCCATTCATGACGTAGATAACTTTTGAGGTCACATAGACTTCTTTGTGCTTTTTTCAGCATTCCCGTTGGCATTAATAAAATCATTTTTTGTTTAAAAGAAGCACTTCCATCTCTTCCTCTGGGCTTTTTTTCACAGTGAACACAGATAATAGTTTGCAGAGAATAACTGTGCAATCCTGTGAGTTGAAAAAGAATAAAACAGAGTAAGTTTTTTGATGTCTGATACCTATACTCACTTATCATTGTAATTATGAATTCTCCACAATTTTATTTGGTTTATTACTAACCAAAAGAGTCATTAGATAGAAAATCAGAAAATAGGGGAGAAAAGAAGGAAATAAGACAGAATTGTGATTTATCCTTTTTCTTATTGTGTATACATGATAACTGATAAGGAAATGTATAATTGTCAATTGTATGGATTTGACGGGAATATCCTACTGCACTCTTTATTTTTTTTTAATACGTGAAAGTATACATACATATAAGTTTGGAAAAGGAGAAAAAAAATGGACAGTATGCAAATACAGTATCCTAGTATCCTTTCTGAGTCAATGAAAAACATATGGATATATAATCAGTCCTAAGGTCTGAAATTCTGTGTGCAAGTTTCACTGACTGTTGTAAGTAGAGATTTATTTGGTGGTATTGTTTGTTTCTGCCATTGAATGGACCTGGTTAACACATAATACAGATGCATGATGAATATTAGAAGGGAGGGAGGAGGCCAAAATGGGCAGAGAAAATTTTGTGTTTAAATTTTTCTTGTCTTGCCTTAAAATACGAATTTTTATTTCATGAACTCAAAGCAGATGGGATAATAACAACAAACTAGAGGAAACTCATTAAAAAAAAAAAAAAAGTCAAAGGTGATAGGTACAGCAGAGATGGAAGCTAGTATGCACGATGGATCCTTACATCAAATTCAGGCTTGGAGGAGGCAGATAAGACAGCAGGAGAAGACCTTGAAGTGGAAATCGTGGATGGAATTTGTCAGACTGCCTTAAGAACTGCTGGGTCAGTCAAAACTCCCCCTTCGTCCATAAATGCAGGGCTGCTGGCTACAGCATTTGCCTTCCCCTGGACTTCAAAGAAAGGATGAGAGATTTTCCTGGAGAGGACACAGAGGATGGGTTTTGGACTGGAGGGAGAGAAAGGGCAGATTCTAACATTACTGTGAAGCCCCCAAAGAGCACAGAAGTGAATAAGCTGGGCCTCTCTCCACAGAAGAAAGGAAAAAGAAATATTATTACTGGCTAAGACTAAGTAATTAAGAAATCATCATTTTCTTTATCTTTACTTTAGAATTTCTGGTCTCAGCTAAAGGAGGATTGACTCTACTCTGAAAGTAATTCTTTTTCCTCTTGGCAAGCAGAACAGTCTAGTTTACACAGGGCTCCCTGGATGACTTCTTGACAGAGAGACATTGGTATTGGATCCAGAGCTGTCTAATTATTTATCCTTCCAAGGCCAGTGATAAGATAAAGATAATAAAATAAAGTAGATGAAAGAGTCATGAATTGAAATAAATTTTCTGGATTATAGATTGAGCTTCTTTACTTTAAATAATCTGTTTCATATTTGCTAATCCTCCTGCTTAATTCTGTCTGGACAGGGAGTCGTAGATATGGGTGAGTTACGCTAAGGGGCAGGGAGGAGAATCTGAGCAGAAAGGTTTCTGAAGTTTTAGCAGCTTGTTTATAATCCTGAAAATTCTTAGAACAGAAGGTGCATCATTTGTAAAGGCTAACGTACATGACTCTGCCTCTTCCCTTATCCTTGTTCTCTTTCATCAGCATGGATAATCACAGACTGAATAAACAAGAATACATGTTTATAATACTGTGCAAATCTGTTATTGTAATGGCATAAACATTGCTAATCAGATAAAATCATATGACCTAAAAAAAAAATAAGGAAAATCACACAGACTTTTCCTTTATGTACCCTACTCCTATACAAATAACTACAGCAATACTATATGGAAGATAATATAAATATTAGGATAGTGTCCAAAGACTACAGGTCTTCTCAACCTTGTCTAACTTTATAAGTGATGTGCAGTCTCTTAGCTTCACTTTAAACTGGGTGGACTTAGCAAGTTTATATTATGACCCTGCCATCCATTTGTTATTTTATCTTTAACACTTTCGTCAAGATTAATCAACATGCTGCAACACTGGCCCTTTTAAAGTTAAACCCTTTTAAACTCAGTGTTCTGAGACTACTCAGCGCTTTACAACCATTGGCAAAATCTGTTTAGCACGTTCCTGTCATCTCAGAAGTCAACCCTGGAACCAACGGCAGTCATTTCCCATTCCAGTCCCTCTCTACCCCTACATTCATCCTTTGTTTCTGTGGACTTGTTTATTCTGGATATGTCATGTAAATGGAATCAATAACATCATTTCCTTGGGCTGGCTATTTTTACTTAGCCTAATGCTTTCAAGATTTATCTGTGTTGTAGTCTGTATCAGAATTTTATTCCTTTTTGTTGCCAAATAATATACCACAGCTTGTTTTTCACCTTTTGACTATTATGAATAATGTTTCTGTAGCAGCAGTGTACACATTTTTGCGTGGACATCTGTTTTCTGTTTTCTTTGGTATACGCCTAAGAGTGGGATTTCCGGATCATATGGTAGTTATGTTTAGCATCCTGAGGGATTGTGAACCTGACAGACTACAAAGTGTACTATTTCTCATTCCCATTTCTTCATATTTTTACTAACACTTTTTATTATCTGTCTTTTTTATTATAACCATCCTAATAGTCAGTGGTTGGATATTTGGGCTTCCTTAGTGGCTCAGCTGTTAACGAATCTGCCTGCAATGCAGGCGACCTGGGTTCCATCCCTTGGTTGGGAAGATCCCCTGGAGACAGGATAGGCTACCCACTCCAGTATTCTGGCCTGGAGAATCCCATGGACTGTATATCCATGGGGTCTCAAAGAGTCGGACACGACTGAGCGACTTTCACTCACTCATAAAGGACCACCTCCTATTTTGGGCTTCACTGATAGCTCAGTTGTAAAGGATCCACCTGCAATGCAGGAAATGAAAAGTCCGTTCAGTTGCTGAGTCGGGAAGACCCTCTGGAGAAGGGATAGGCTACCTGCTCGATATTCTTGCCTGGAGAATTCCATGGACTCTATAGTCACAAAGAGTCGGACATGACTGGGTTATTTTCACTTTCACTTTCTTTCTGTCTATAGGATATTTTCACATATGTTTGCAAGAAATGTCCTTTTAAATACCTTGTGAATGTTTTAATTTGTCTTTATACTGCTGATTTGTAAGAACTGTTTATGTATTCTAGGCACAAGTTCCTGATCAGATATATAATTTGCAAATATTTTCTTTCACTCTATGGGTCATATTTTCACTTTCTTGATATATAACATGAAAGTTTTAGTTTTTTTTTTAAAGTTTTAGATTTTTATATCATCCAATTTTTTATCATGATTCTAGTGCTTTTGCTGTCCCTAATTTTTAAGTTCTCATTGTGTATCAGATATTGTGCAATGAAACATTGTAATAAATATGAATCAGAATAGTATTTGGCTTTAAGGATTTCACGACCTATGAGTGTTATATTTAAAGAAATTGACATGATATATGTGTATATTATATGAGCTCCAATAGAAAGGAAATTTTAAAAATAATGGAAAAGGAAAAGAGATTGTGTTCCTTAGCTTATTATTGTTTTTATTATTATTCATTTTTAAACTAACCTGAAATTTTATAAGTATATGCTAAAGTCTTTATTAACTTATTTCTTCAACAGGTATCTAGTGAGTCCTACCATTGTGACAGATATATATTATGTGTTGAATGTATCAGTGAATATAAAAGAAAATATTCCTATTTTATGGAGTTTGCATTTTATTGGAAGGAGAGGAGAGCAAACCAATGAAAAATACAAAAAATATATATATTCTAGTTTAGAAAGTGCTAAGGGGGGTAAAAAAAGCAAGGGAGAGAGAGAAGTTGAAGGCATTAGGAGTTCCTGTGAGTAATGGAAAAGTTTCAGGTTGAAAAGAATTGATGTTATAAGTACCTTTTAGAAGGAGGTGTTTGAAAGAGATGGAAGGGTTGGCCAAAAAGGGTATCTGAGGGAGAGACAGAAGGAGAATCTGGAGCAAAGAACTTAAAATAAGAACATTTGGGGAGCTGTAAAACAGGGGGTAAAAAAAATGGTAGGGTGAACTAAGAAGAAATAAGAGAGATAGCCTAATAGTTAATTGAGACAAATTGTAAAAGACCTCGCAGGTCATTGAAATGTAACTTTTATTTTTTTTCTCTTTTGATGATACGCATAGTTACTGTGGGCTTTTGAACAGAGAAACAGCATGCACTGTGTTAAAAGGACTGCTTTTGCTGATGTGCCGATAACACAGAGTGGGTGAGGAAAATGGCAGGTCGGGTAAGAGCGTGATGGAAGCAAGGAAAGATGTGAGAAGAAATCTGTCAGAGAAGAAGTGACCAACTCAGGTAAACGACTCAGTGCTAGGAAGTCACAAGATGAAGTCTGACGTTGGTCATTCGTTACAGCAAACTGAGGTCATCAAGGACCTTGTCAAGGGCAGTTTCTGTGAAATGGTAGGGAAGATTGACTAGAGTGGGTTTCAGAGAGAAAAGAGGAGAAAGACTGGAAAGCTGGAAATGCAGACAGTTCTTTCAGTAAATAGTGTCGTAAAGGAGAGCGTGAATTGGAACAGTGGGTGGAAGCAGGTTTCTCTATGTGTTAGTCACTCCGTTGTGTCCGACTCTTTGGACGGAAGCACAAATGAGGACAAAGGTAACTTTATTTATGACTTGTAAAATTAAGCATTTGCAAAAGTTCATAATTCACACAGAAGTGTTACAAATGACACTAGACTAGAAATTTAATTTTTTGCTTACTAAAAATGCTGAGAGCCTTGGTGAACAGTTAATTTTTTGTTTTACTCTACATTGAATCCTTTCTCCGTTTTCTTAATAATAGTACCATTTCATTGTGATGTCTTCCTCTTTTGATGTTTTACTTACTAATAATGCAGTGAAAATATTCTTCTTTCTTAGGAAACAGCATTGATTACCTTTTTCTGAAAAACACTGTCTGGATTTTAATTCACAATATCATGTCCCTGCTGAGTCTAAGAGAAAAAAAAAAAGAAAGAGTTCTAAATGAAATTCTAAGAATCAGTAATCAGGCAATTGAAATCAATTTTTCAAACACATAAAAGGGAAGCCATCAATGTGCTTTGCAACTCTCACAGACTCCAGACTGATATTGATTTCTTTATTGATTTTCTTAATATTTTCTGGGGAGTATTATGTGTGCATACTAAGGAACTGGCATTTTAATACCTTTCTTTGGGGAAAAAATGTGTGAAAGTTTTTGTTCAAAAGAGATGCTAAATAATTGTACCACTTCAATATAAACAGATAGGTGGAAAGTTAGCTGCTTTTGTTTATGACATGGGAAGTGTCTCCCAAGGCTTAGTTTCCTAGAGTCATTTTAAAAAGGCAAATGCCTCTAGATTATTTACCTTTTTATAAGACTATACAATGAGGTCTTATAGGCACATGCCTCTCCTATTAAAATCTGATCATGATGTGCTAAAAAGTAAAAAAACGTGCTTTACGATGCACAACCAGATATTTTAAAATAATGATCCTTTTAGGGCTTTACCAAAGTGGTTAGCAGGTCCACCTCAGAACTGTTTTGAAGAAGTTTATTAAACAAGGAACAGAAATGCAGCAGCTGGTCTTTCTCTTTGTTCCTCTGTTCTCTGTGTCTTCTTTAGGGGCTTGGAGATAACTAATGATGGTAAGTGAAGTGAAGTCAAGGTCGCTCAGTCGTGTCCGACTCTTTGCGACCCCGTGGACTATACAGTCATGGAATACTCCAGGCCATAATACTGGAGTGGATAACCTTTCCCTTCTTCAGGGGATCTTCCCAAGCTGGGGATCGAACCCAGGTCTCCCACACTGCAGGTGGATTCTTTACCAGCTGAGCAACCAGGGAAGCCCAATGATGGTAAACGGAATGCCAAAAAATAGGCCGTCATATTTGTTTCTGAAAAATCTCTTTGGCACTGATGTATTTTCAAGCTCTTTTTAAAAAATACTTTTTCATTTTCTGGTTTTCTCAAGATAATATAACATTAATAATATTTGTGAATATATAAAAATGTTTATTCAAAGACCATTTAGATCGAATGTGTTTAATTTGCTATATTATTATAATTTAAAAATATATAGTATGATTGAAAAAGCATTTTAGTAATCAAAATATGTTCAAGTAAATGTAACTTTCCCCCAAATATTGGAAACTTAATTTTTATAGAATGTCACTTTATGAGTCAATGCATATATGTATATGATAAACAATGCCTCTTAAGTAAACTAAAAAAGTTATCATAGATCTGTTTCAAATTTCAGCCAAGATAATGCTTGCAGATGATATAGTAGGTATATAATAAAATATCTCATCAGTAATTTCTCACATGGAAAACAATTTTTAAAAATCATAAAGTAAATATGATGTTTTCAAAGTAAATAGAAATGTGTAATTGTCATTTATTGTTTAAAATAGAAGGCTACCCTGTTATTCTAGACAAGACAGAAAATGCTGGAAAGGTAATCACCCTGGCTTCAGAGGTAACCTTCTTCATCAAATATGAAGGTGAATATGGCTTTTCTCTAAAAGAATAAGAATTAAAAACTTCCCAAGAACAAAATCAAAGAAAACAACCAAAAACCTCAGTTAGGGTCATTTCTACAAGCAATAATTTAGAAAAGATTATCTTTTTGATTATTTTCGTTAAAGACCATACTGAAAACATGATAGAATTTTGTTTGACAAAGACATGCCATAATTACTATGTTACATTCTTTTGAAAATGAAAATCTATTTCTAAATTGTGAAGAAAAGTGAATGATATTGCTAGGTGTTTTTCTTTTTGGTTCCTAACCTCACCACATAAATAAAATATATTGTGCAAAGGATGAGAAATAGTAAACTATTTCTAGTTTAGAAATAGAAGAGGTTTAGTATGTCCCAAGGTTGTACTTATATTTCTCACTCATAATCCTGGGGTGGTAGACAAAGACTTTCTAAAAAAAAAAAAAAAAAGATTAAAGAATGTTTCTTATTTTCTTTTGTTAATATGCACATTTTAGCATTTTATATTTAATTACTAAGGCTATTTAGTTCCAGTTGAATATTCAGAAGATTCAGTTCAGTTCAGTCGCTCAGTCATGTCCGACTCTTTGAAACCACATAAATTGCAGCATGCCAGGCCTCCCTGTCCATCACCAACTCCTCAAATCCATGTCCCTCAAGTCGGTGATGCCATCCAACCATCTCATCCTCTGTCGCCCCCTTCTCCTCCTGCCCTCAGTCTTTCCCAGCATCAGGATCTTTTCCAATGAGTCAGCTCTTCGCATCAGGTGGCCAAAGTATTGGAGTTTCAGCTTCAGCATCAGTCCTTCCAATGAACACCCAGGACTGATCTCCTTTATGATGGACTGGTTGGATCTCCTTGCAGTCCAAGGGACTCTCAAGAATCTTCTCCAACACCACAGTTCAGAGGATTACTATATAACAATGCCACGCCCTTACATGGCTTCTAAGTTAAAAGACTTAAGTTAAATGATTACTCGCTCTACATAAGAAATGAGAACCCACTTCACTGTTGTATTACTCCTGTAGAGAAAATAAATGATAGAATAGTATCTGAACTTGCAGCGAGTGATACTTACACAATTGAAATGATTTATTTTGTTTATTTAGTTTTCAGCATTTAAAATCAGCTAATTTAAGAACACGGAATATGCAATTACCATTACAGAGAAAAATGTAAATATGAAAACCTCGTCAAGAATTTATTTTCACCTTTGTGTAAAGTTCACTAAAAAAAAAAAACAAATAAAACAACAAAAAACAAACAAACAAAAAAATAACAGCCACCTTGGAATGGAGATGCAAGCAGAAAGAAGAGTCAGAGAGGAGAGGCGCACGCATGTTGCCTCTGACCAGTCATGGAGAGAGGTGCAGACATAGCGCTGAGGCCCTGGAGGTAACGGACAGGCCTGCAATGGCAGTTGGTGAAAGAGGCAGCCAGCGGGGATTTGGATGAGGGTTCCAAACAGATAGGACTTTTACTTACAAGCTTTTGCGTATTAGTTTAACTACACCACGGAGTTGTGGCTGTTAAATAATATACTATATGAGAGTAGGCATTTTTTGTGTGGTTTACCTGAGTCCAGAAAGCTCTTAGCACTAGTAGGTCCTCAATGCATACATGTTGAGCTACTGTTAGCCGTAGGTTCAAACCCTGTCTCAGTCAGTCACAAGGTACTGCTGAAATTTTCATTTAGGTGTTGTCTATGTGTGATTTGTTTTTTCTCTGACAGTGGCAGAGTTGAGTACTTATGACAGAGACAATCGGCTTATAAAACCTAAAATATTTACTGTCTGGTCATGTGCAGGGAAAGTGTGCTGACCTCTGCCCTAGAGCAAGATAAACAGTGAAAGGAGAGTTCCTGTCTCCCCAGGCACGTGCAAGCTGGGAAGCCACAGACCTCGGCGGAATTGTTCAAACTGAAAGATGCTAATTTGTCACAGAGTTGGTTCAAGCCTCAGGGTGGACTGCAGGATCCCAGGCTACCGTGACATCCATAATTAGCACACTCAGGTCACCCCACAGATAGAGCAAAAACTTCAGGTCATATGAAAATGTGGTTTCCAGGGACCAATGGAGTGGCAAGTAAAGAGCTTGGGGGTTCTCCTCTGGTTCTGCCTAATTTGGGGGCTTTATCCATCACTGGTCTCAGATCCTGGGATGTTGGAAGCAGTCGCATGAAGGGTAGAGGTGGTCGTTGATAAAGACTTGAGATTGTGTCGAGTATGGAAATAGCTTTATGGTTTTTTGAGAAGTCAGGTAAAAGCAATGAAGAGTAGTGAGGAAAATAAATAGTAAAATAGGATCAAGTGATTTCATGGTAGGCTAATCCAAAATTTGAAAGAAAATAGTTTATTTATCATGTATGGATGTGAGAGTTGGACTATAAAGAAGGCTGAGCACCGAAAAAGTGATGCTTTTGAACTGTGGTGTTGGAGAAGACCCTTGAGAGTCCCTTGGACTGAAAGGAGATCCACCAGTCCATCCTAAAGGAGATCAGTTCTGAATATTCTTTGAAAGGACTGATACTGAAGCTGAAACACCAATAATTTGGCCACCTGATGCGAAGAGCTGACTCATTTGAAAAGACCCTGATGCTGGGAAATATTGAGGGCAGGAGGAGAAGGGGACGACAGAGGATGAGATGGTTGGATGGCATCACTGACTCAATGGACATGGGTTTGAGTAAACTCCGGGAGTTGGTGATGGACAGGGAAGCTTGGTGTGCTGCAGTCCATGGCGTCACAAAGAGTCGAATGCAAATGGGTGACTGAACTGAACTGAACTGAAAATTAAAGTGCCACACGTAGCATTTGCAAATTGCGTATAAATTGAATGTACACGTGAGTTTGCATTTTTCCTATGCTGGTGGGAAGAGTTATAGTGACAGTATAGAGCCTCTGCTCTACTAGAAGTTGGATATATTGATCAATTTTAATCACGCCAGCAAAGCAATAGAACTTTTATTTTAATTAGACTAATAAGAGAGCAACTTATGCCCTCAAAATTGTGCTCATCTTGTAAAACAGTAATTCCAAATTTTGGAGATGTTAGCAAGTTAAAGATGCTTTCCAACAAACTCTTTTGTGGCACACAAGCTTGTTGATTTTTGACTGACACATTACATGAAGTACATTTAAGTTCCTCCTAAGGGCGTCCTGATCATTGGAGACCTCATAAGAACATGATATTTCTAAAAATTAGCATTTAAAATTGATTAAGAAGTAGTTTTATAAAGTGATCTCAGACCTTACTACTTCTCCAGTCCCATCATTTCTCACCCCCTTCTCTTCTCTCTTTATTAACCCAAATCACTTAGTGTTTCAAGCCACATCCTATACAGTCCTGTGCATCCCACTGCAAGAAAGAAAGAAAAAGAAAGTGAAGTCGCTCAGTCGTGTCCAACTCTTTGTGACCCCGTGGGCTGTAACCCACCAGGCTCCTCCATCCATGGGATTTTCCAGGCAGGATTACTGGAGTGGGTTGCCATTTCCTTCTCCGGAGGGCATGTGGTAAATGCACTGAGCTAGCATTGTTCAGTTGCTAACTTCTGGGACCTCCGTCTTCTCCAGGCCCAGTGTTACAGTCATACACAATGGGTACTGATAGTTGATGACTAAATGTATAGTTTGATTACAACAACAAAACTCACCCCCAATCATCCTTTCATGTATCCATTCACTGGATATCCTACAATTTAACTGTGCTTTTCACAGTGTTTGAAACTAAAGGAGGAAGGAAAGCAACTGAAACTATATCTCCCTTTTGAATGACAGTTGATCATTTCCAAAGTGCTTAAAAGCAGATACATTTAATCCTCACGCCAGCAATAATAGGAATTATCATCCCCTGTTTTAAAAATATGGAAACCGTAAACCAGTGAGGCCAAATAACTTGCCCAAGGTCACAAAACTAGAAAGTGCTAGCACTGGGACTTAAGCCAAGGTCTTTTGATTTTCTTCCAAAATTCTTTCCATTATGTGTGGATATGTGCCAAACGGAACTGAAGACTGTGAGAGAAAATGCTTGTAGCTGGATAATTTGTATTTGTAATTTGAGACTCACTTGTAGTTTAATAACATTGCATGATTGCTGGAGAGAAAGCCATGGTGAAGTGGGTAGGTCCTACAGGAGAAGGGCAGACTTAATAACTGTGATTCCAGGGCGCACAGCTCTTCTGCCGAAACTATAATTTCCCTAGATGATGACATTAGAAGTTTATTCAGCTGAGAAAGTGATGGCCTTGGGAAACTTCTCTAAAGAGATACCTTGAGTTTTACTCTCCTCATCACACAATTAACACTCTGCTCCGAAATCCAGTATGAAGTTTTCGAAAGCAAGTCTGAAGTTGCTGAAACTTTGCGAAGGATTCCTATTGGTGTTGATGCTGTTTGTGTTTGCTGCATTTCCTATTTGTTTTTCTATTTCCACCGTTCTCGGCAGGACGGTTCTTCTCTGTGAACAGAAGATGTTTACAGAAAATCTTATTTTGGAAAAGTCACAGATTTAGCTATGTGCAAGGGAAAAAAAAAAGTATCACAGTATCATCTTTTGTTTGAAGACACAAACCATTGTATAACAACAAACAAAAAGCCCAGGAAAACATAGAATGGGTAAACAGACAAATGGAACCTGGAAGTGGTTAGCATAAGATTGTGTGAATATTTTAAATAAATTTTGGAAACAGTGATAAAACAGCATGACATACAGGATCTCAGCTAGGCTGAGACTAAGGATATCTGTATTGTTTCCAAAACTGTTACTTGAATCACTTTATGACTCTGAGTACTTTGTCTTGGTTATCCATGTTAAAGCATTGTTCAGCCAATGATAATCTAATTGGCCAGGGATACAAAAAATGTGATTAAGCTAACACTGGACTCGGGCTTGTGACAGGAGTCTGTTTCTCAGGAACTATGTCATGGAAATGTCTGTTGCAAAGCCCTGAGCAGCACTTGAAACTCATCTACTTTACTTCTCAGGCTCCTGGAGTCACTCCACTTCTATGTTATCTAATAAGTTGAAGCCTACTAGCTATGAGCTGGTCATCTGTGGAGAGAAGTTGGTGGTCCTCCATAAAGAAGCACATCATAATCAGAAAGGTCCAGACTCGGGGGACAGAGAGACTGAGCTTGATTGCCAGCTAGCTGTCTTGTTTGTCCCCTTTACTTTGGTTTAGTGACCAACTCAGAGCTTTGGTTTTCCCACCTGTAGTAGTGATATTGAAAGTGGAACGTATTTAGTCACTCAGTTGTATCCAACTCTTTGCAACCCTATGAACTATAGTCTAAGTTCCTCTGTCCTTGGAATTCTCCAGGCAAGGATACTACAGTAGGTAGCCATTCCCTTCTCCACGGGATCTTCCCAACACTGTCATCAAACCTGGGTCTTGTGCATTGCAGACAGATTCTTTACCAACTGAGCCACCAGTCAAGCCCAGTGGTGGTATTAACAATAACAATAATATTGACAGTGTTAATCTTTAACATATTTTCCAGCACTTACTATCTGCAGGGCATTGTTCTAAATTCTTGGCATGTTATTCAGTTTAAATATTGCAGCAACTCTTGGAGGCAGGTACTATTATTATCACTTTGTACAGAAGATGTAATTGTTGCAGAGTTGGCTATCATGAATGACCTGAGTCATATTACTAGGAACTGAAGGAGGCAGGATTTATACCAAAGTAGTCACCCTCAAGAGGGTATGTACTCAATCACTACACCATGATACTTTCTGTCAATATCGATTTGTTCTTCTGCAAATAGATGTAATAAAATCCCTTGCTCTTTTATAAAGATTAAATGACTCAGTAACTGTATTTAGAAGAATGCCTAGCATATAGTAGGACTTTATAAATGTTTGTTAAATACAATAAATGAGATTAAAAAAAAAAAGTCCAATGGCAGAGCTGGCAATTGGTGAAACAGAATTCTTACCTACGTAGCGTAAATCCAGGTCCTTCACTCTCCACCATTAGAAATTCTGTCTCCTGATATTGCTTCTAATTAAAACTGCCTTGCACAGGTATGTGACATTACAAATGATATCTGTGGATTCCTGGTACACAGAAAGAAGTTAGTAAATGACAACATTTATTGTTGCTCATCCCAGCATATCATAATTGACTTGAGAGAAGTATAGTTTTGATTACTTATAGTAATAATATTGATTGACCCTTTAGTGTGCACCAGGGACTCTACTAAGACTCTTCATAATTCATTTAATTCTCACTAACTACACTACAAAGGTACTGTCTATCACAATAAACTAAGGAAGGCACAGAGAATTTAATGAACTTGTCCAAGTTGCCAAAGTCTGTGAATAGGAGAAAAGGGTATGAACATAGACTTGCTGGCAACAAATTTTGCCCTGTATCCCTTTCATTGCAGCACTATTTCACTCTTGTGGAATTTATTCAGACAACACAATTTGGTAGAAGGCTCTAGACCATGAATTTTAGATTTGGTTCTGCCATTAAAGATCTCTGTAACTTTAAACATATGACAGCCTTTTTCCATCACTCTCATCTGTAAAATTAAAATCGTTGAACTAGATAAAGTTGTCATTTATTCTTTTTTAATTTGTTCATGCAAGAAATATGTTTTGAGTGTCTGCTATGTGCTAGATACAGTGCTAAATTTTGCCTCACCAAGATATCTATGCAAAGAATTCACACTTCTGTTAGACCAACAGTTCAGAATCTTTCTGTTGAGAATACATATTGCAATAAAAACTCCTTGGGGGAATCTGACTTCCAAACATTATTATCAGTTTACCCTGCTGTTACCATCATTACTTAAGTAGAATGCAGACTACAGACTGTTCATTTAGAATTTTTTTTAAATAACACATATCCCACATTCTTCTCTGTACACTATTCTTAAAGATGTGATTGTTTAGTACATCTTGGGGAAAACTTAAATTAACGTGGTTATAGTTTAATGGCCCCTGTGTGCTAATCTGATAGTACCTGGCTTTCTGTTCATTTACAATGTACTCATACAAGCTTGAGTCAGTAATCACTGTGAGTGCTCCTAAATTCTAGATGTTTTTGACTTTATGTAATTGCATCTTTTAACTTCATATTTGCTCAAAGTTTGTTTTATATATGAGCCTTTAACAGCATTCAGTGATAATATAAGATATACGTGTGTATGCTTGCATGTTCAACCCAGAACAGACTTAAGAAGTGTGACAAAATTTGTTCTTCCTCCCAACTACAGATAGTATTTGTGAAGTTCTGCCTCACCAGCTTAAGAATTATTTAGTAGGTATTTAAGAAAAGTTAACTGTTAATATATTGTCTATATTCTGTACATGCATTATATTTGTGTGTATACATATGTATATATGTATATGTATACATATGTATACATATGATTAAATGTTTTGATGATTACTAATTTAGAAATGATTTTTTGTTTTAGTTTCAAGTGGACCACAAAGTCATTTACTCTTATATATATGTATATTTCAGATTATTCTCCATTATAGGTTATTGTAAGATATTGAGTATGGTTAACTGTTGCATACAGTAAATCTTTGTTGTTCATCTAGTATACATACAGTAGTTTGTATCTGTTAATCTCCTACTCCTAATTTATCCCTTCCCCCTTCATTTTCTCCATTGTAAACATATTTGTTTTCTTTGTGAGTCTGCTTCTAATTTATATATTTGTAAAGTTTTTGGCAAATTTGTATTATATCTTTAGATTCCACATGTAAGTGATATCATGCAATGTGTTGCTTTCTCTGTATGACTTCACTTAGTATGATGATCTCTAGGTTCATTCATATTGTTACAAATGGTAATAGTCCTTCATTCTATGGCTGAATAGTATTTCATTGTGTATATATAGCACATCTTCTTAAGCTGATCATCCACTGGTGGATACTTGGGTTATTTCCATGTCTTGCCAATTATAAATCATGCAGTTATGAACTTGGGATGCACATATCTTTTTGAACTATAGTTTGCAACATTTCTGGGCTTTCCTGGTGGCTCAGATGGAAAAGAATCTGCCTGCAATGCAGGAGACCTGGGTTTGATCCCTGGATTGGAAAGATCCCTCTCTAGTATTCTTGCCTGGAGAATCCCATGGACAGAGGAGCCTGGCAGGCTACATACAGTCCATGGGGTTGCAAAGAATCAGACATGACTAAGCAACGAACACTTTTACCTCACTTTTCATCTTTTCTGAATATATGCCCAGGAGTGGGATTGTCAGATCATGTAGTGTTTCTGTTTTTAGTTTTTTAACAAATCTCCATAAGGCTTTCCATAGTGGCTGCCCCAGTTTACATTCCACAACAGTGTAGGAGGCTTCCCTTTTCTCCACATCTTCTCCAGCATTCATCATCTGTAGACTTTTTTAATGGTAGCCATTTTGACCTATATAAAGTGATACCTCATTGTAGTTTTGATTTGCATTGCTCTAGTCATTAACGATGGAGAAGACAGTTGCACCCCTCTCCAGTACTCTTGCCTGGAAAATCCCATGGATGGAGGAGCCTGGTGGGCTGCAATCAATGGGGTCGATAAGACTTGGACACGACTGAGCGACTTCCCTTTCACTTTTCCCTTTCACGCATTGGAGAAGGCAATGGCAACCCACTCCAGTGTTCTTGCCTGGAGAATTCCGGGGACGGGGGAGCCTGGTGGGCTGCCGTCTATGGGGTTGCAGAGAGTCGGACACGACTGGAGCGACTTAGCAGCAGCAGCAGCAGCAGCAGCAGTCATTAACAAACAGTCAGACACAACTGAGCGACTCAGCACAGTGCAGTAATTCACAACATTGAGCATATTTTCGTGTCCCTGTTAGCCATCTGTGTATCTTTGAAAAAAGGTCTATTTAGGTCTTCGGCCCATATTTTGATTTTTTTTTTTTTTTTGACATTGAGTTGTGTGAGCTCTTTGTATATTTTGAATATTAATTCTTTGTTGGTCACATTGCTTGCAAATACTTTCTCAAGGTTCGTCGGTTGTCTTTTTGTTTCATTGATTTGATTAGGTCTCGTCTGTTTATTTTTGATTTGTTTCCTTTGCCTTTGGGAACTGATCTAAGAAATATTGCTTTGATTTATGTCAGAGAATGTTTTGCTTATGTTCTCTTCTAGGAGTTTTATGGCGTTGTGTCTTTAAGGTCTTTAAACAATTTGAGTTTATTTTTTTATATGGTGAAGAGCTGTTCTAATTTTACTGATTTATAGGTAGCTGTCCAACTTTTCCAGCATCACATGTTGAAGAGACTCTTTTCTCCCTTGTATTAATATATCCTGGCCTCCTTTGTCATAGATTAACTGACTGTATGTGTGTGGGCTTATTTCTAGGCTCTCTGCTCTGTTCCATTTACCTGTATGTCTGTTTTTGTGTCAACACAATGTCGTTTTGATTACTGTAGCCTTGTAGTATAGTCTTAAGTCTGGAAGGGTTATGCCCCCAGCTTTGTTCTTTTCCTCAGAATTGCTTTGGCAATTCTGGGTCTTTTTGTGTTTCCTTATAAATTTGGGAATTATTTACCCTCCTGTTGTTACGTTTAGTTGCTAAGTCTCTTTGCGACCCCATGGACTGCAGCACACCAGGCTTCTCTGTCTTTCACCATCTCCTGGAGTTTGCTCAAACTTAGGTCCATTGAGTCAGTGATGCCATCCAAACATCTCATCCTCTGTTGACCCCCTCTCCTCCTGCCCTCAATCTTTCCCAGCATCAGGGTCTTTTCCAATGAATCAACTCTTTTGTGAAAAAATGTCATGGGCATTTTGATAGGGATCTTATTAAATTTCTAGATTGCGTCAGATAGTATGACTGTGTTAACACTGCTAATTCTTTCAATTCAAGAACATGGGTATCTTTCCATTTTTTTTGAATCATCTTCAGCTTACTTTATCAGAATTTCATGATTTTCAGTGGTGAGGCCATTCACCTCCTTGGCTAAGTTGATTCCTAGGTATTTTATTCATTTGACTCAGTTTTAATTGAGATTTTTAAAAGAACTTTTGTCTGATATGAGTATTTCTACCCCCACTGTCTTATAGTTTCCATTTGCATGAAATATCTGTTTCCACCCATTCACTTTCAATATGTGTGTGTCTTCTACCCTGAAGTGGGTCTCTTGTAGGCAGCACATTGTATGAACTTTTTTAAAAAAAATCCAATCTGCTACTCTCTGTCTTTTGATCAGAGCACTTAGTTCATTGACATTTAAAACAATTATTGATAGGCTTCCCTCATAGCCCAGTTGGTAAAGAATCTGCCTGCAATGCAGGAGACCCCAGTTCGATTTCTGGATCAGAAAGATCCTCTGGAGAAAGGGATAGGCTACCCATTTCAGTATTCTTGGGCTTCCCTTGTAGCTCAGCTGGTAAAGAACCCACCTGCAGTGTGGGAACCCTGGGTTCGATCCCTGGGTTGGGAATATCCCCTGGAGAAGGGTAAGGCTACCCACTCCAGTATCCTGGCCTGGAGAATTTCAGGAACTATACATCCTAAGGGAGATCAGTCCTGGGTGTTCATTGGAAGGACTGGCGCTGAAGCTGAAACTCCAGTACTTTGGCCACCTCATGCGAAGAGTTGACTCATTGGAAAAAGCCCTGATGCTGGGAGGGTTTGGGGGCAGGAGGAGAAGGGGACGACAGAGGATGAGATGGTTGGATGGCATCACCAACTCGATGGACATGGGTTTGAGTAAACTTCGGGAGTTGGTGATGGACAGGGGGGCCTGGCGTGCTGCAATTCATGGGGTCACAAAGAGTCGGACACGACTGAGCAACTGAACTGAACTGATACAGTCCATGGGGTTGTAAAGAGTCAGACATGACTTAGTGACTTTCGCTTTCACTTCATGTACTTATGAGTATTTTAAACTTTGTTTTATAGTTGATCTTGTAGTTCTTTTTTGTTCATTTCTTCTTTTTGTTTTTCATTTTGTGGTTTGCAGGTTTTCTTTTGTATTGGGTTAGCCAAAAGATTCATTTGGAATTTTCCATTACATCGTATAGAAGAACCCAAACTAACTTTTTGGCCAATGCAATATATACTTGATTTTTTTTCCTGTTTTTATTAAAATTAATCTATTGTATATTTTTGATTTGTGGTTACCTTGGATTTCAAGACTGTTGACCCACAAATATATATACTCTCTTTAAACAAGTAGTCATATAAATTCAAACACATTTATAAAGGTCTGAATCATTATTGTCCCCTCCCTCACATTTTGTGATCTTAATGTCTTATTTTATATCTTCATATTTATCCTTTTGCTATTAGTTTAGTTACATTCATTTTTACAAAATTTTTAAAAATTCTTTTTTAGTCTACATATGACTTGTTTAAGTGATCTTCAACCCTTTTATGTTTTTCTTTCCTATTTAGAGAACATCTTTCAATAGTTCTTTTAGTATAGGTTTTGTATTGCTATATCCTTTTCATTTTTGCTTGTCTGAGAAATTCTTTACCTTTCCGTCCATTCTAAGTAATAATCTTGCTGGATAGAGTATCTTAGGTTGCAGGTTTTTCTGTCTCAGAACTTTGAGCCTATCATGGCATTCCCTTATGGTCTGTATATTTTCTGCAGAGAAAACTGCTGATAACCTTATGTGGATTCCGTGTGCAAAGCATAATAATTGCAAAGGATGGGGACAATGATATGGAATACTTTGGAAAACTTGACCTTCAGATGTAGCAACTGAAATTAATGAATCAGTCTGTGGCAATATACACATTTTGGTGAGGAGTCATGTATTCACTCAATTCTGCACTGATACTACTATCCTATGTGAGACCTACTTAATGTAGGATCACATTATCATATGTACCTAAATTTTCTTTGTTCAAAATCTCATGAAGTAAAATTTACAAAAGAATGCTTTAAAAATAAGAGTAAGTGAAAATTGTATAGGTGAAGCAAACTGTCAGTCTTAAATTGATGCAGAATTTTGGATTAATTCAAGAAAAGACAACTTCTAGTTAATGAGTCTTGTATTTATTCCCCTGAGGAAACAAAGATTTATTAATTATCCTCCACCATTCTGACCATGAAACAACAGAAACAACAACATTCTAATTAGGATAAAACTTTGCTGCTTTTTTTAATGCTTCTTTTTATGAATTCTAGCAGATATCCTTTTTTCATTCAGTATAAGCTGATAACTGATATGAAATATATAGTTTTTATATTAAATGATTGAGAACTGTCATAGTCTCAAGAATGCAACCAACAAAATAAAAACAAAAATAAACACATGTATGTGCTCTTGCTGGTTCAAACAACAAATGTAGTTGAACAGACTTGATATGTATCCAAGCAATGGTAAATCCCTCCATCAGAGCCTATAGGAATAATCATTAGGAATGACTCTTATATAGAAGAAGTCATTTCAATGATGTTTTGTGGAACCTGAAGACGATTTTTTGTTTGTTAGATTGTTTTAAAAAAAATCACACACAAATGTTTGCTATGAGCTTTTGAATGATTAAAAACTGAGAAATCTAACTTTCTGCAGTAAGTGGATGGAAGTCCTTCATAAAGCACAACATGGTCTTATATTCTCTCTTAAGGCATATTTAGATAAACTAAGTCAGACTGGAAGGAAGGTCAAAGATAGTTCTTTAAAAGGAAAGAGGCCAGAAGAGAGATGCTTAAAGAACTTACATACAAAGAATAATATCTATCCTAATGATATTTGATAATTTATGTTTGATAATCTTTTTTCTTATTCTGAGAAAATATGAGATAACTTGCAATTTAACATCTCTTCCTTTATTTTTCCAGTAAAAAAAACCATTGGTTCCCAAGTTGATGTGGTGCAGAAATAGGAGTAGACGCTTCGCTGAGAGCTCAGTTGGTAAAAATTCTGCCTGCAGTGCAGGAGACCCTGGTTTGATTCCTGGGTTGGGAAGCTCTGCTAGAGAAGGGATAGGCCACTAACTCCAGTATTCTTGGCCTTCCCTGGTGACTCAGCTGGTAAGGAATCTGCCTGCAATGTAGGGCATCTGGGCTCGATATCTGGGTTGGAAAGATCCCCTGGAGAAGAGAAAGGCTGCCCACTCCAGTATTCTGGTCTGGAGAACTCCATGGACAGTATAGTCCATGGGGTCACAAAGAGTTGGACTTGACTGAGCGACTCTCACTTTCTTCTTCAGACTACACTTGCTATCCAACACCCAGAGTGGGTGACATTTTAAAATCTGTCCAGGTGATTTTTGATATGTAGTATTTCCACCTCCGTCACTAATAAAGGACTAGAGTTAATGGATGTTACCCTCTGTAGATAAAACATGATTTAGTTTTCTGGCACTGCAATTAAAAGGAAAACATGTATTTGCAAACTCACTTCAAAGACCCACCTTTAGAGAGGTAATTGTTTAGATGAGTTTGTGTCTAGGGAATATTATATTATAACAATGGCTTTATGATTTGCCATGGATATAAAAATATTTTCATAACACATGCAATGTGTAAAAAATTTTCAGGCTACAATCTCAGCTATACAAGACGTTAGACTCTTTACTTTTGCACTAAATAGACCAATATTTATTTTGGAGGTTCCAATATTTCATGATAAAATTAAATCTCAGTTAAATCAATTCTGACTTAATTACTGGATAGATTTGCTTAAGATCCTTTGGAGTAATATAATGATATTTGGGTTATAAAGACACACACAGTTACTGTCATCATATGACAAAACTAGCACCTCTCTGGGATGCATGTCCTTCTATTTTGCCCTCCATTGTCTTTTTTGTCAGGGAATTTTAAGGTGGTTCCTTGTTAACTTCAAGGCATATTAAAGTCTAGTTTTCTCAACTACTTTTGAACACCTTTCTGTATTCCTTTATGAAAAACTTTACATGGTTGTCTGTAAGGCACTTTACAACCTTCATTTCAGTCCAGGAAAAGGCAAAGGCATGTTTTCTCCTCAAGACATCTTACTTTTCTCAATTCCATGGTATAATGAGTGGAAGCTCTGGGATGCCAACTCAGGCTTCTCAGCCATTTCTATACTGGACTCAAGCAGGTCCTGTTAGGTTGAGTTCACTTAGGCGTTATGTGGGAAATGGGGCACAATCTCTCTCTGCTTTTGTATCTTTTAAACTATCTGGATGTCCAGTGTCTCCTTCAACAGTGTATATACATTTCTACCTTTCCTTCTATCAAGCTCATCTTTTTCTTTTTTTTTTCTTTTTCTGGATTAGTTTCAAAATCCCAAGCCAAATATGGACTCCTCTATAGCTTTCTGCCTTTCTTCTGTAATATTCCTGCTACAAAGCAGAGGCTTTCATAAGTTTTATGTGCTCAAATAGAAAAGAGTTATTTATGAAAAGGAAATCTCAGCAGAAATGTCAGTTAATAGCTTCAAATAAAGTTGCACATCTATGTACTGGATTTTTTCTTGGAATTAAAAAGTTAGTGAAGTACAATGTATGTATAATATTATATAATTTATAAGTGTACAGTAGAGTGGTTCACAAGTTTTAAAGATTATACTCTATATTCCCTGTGTTGTACCATATATACTTGTAACTTATTTACTTACTTTAAGTATAATACCTTGTACTCCTTAATCCCCTATGTTGCCTTCCTCCCTCCCTTCTTCCCACTGGTAACCCCCACTAGTTTATTGCCTATTTATGAGAGTCTGTTTCTCTTCTGTTTTATTCACGAGTTTGCTGTGTGTTTTAGATTCTGCATATAACTGATATCACACATCATTTTTCTTTCTCTATTAAGAATTACTTCACTAAGTATAATATACTCCAAGTCAACCCACATGGCTGTAAATGTCATTTGTTTGCACGCTGAGTAGTATTCCATTGTATGGATATACTACATCTTCCAAATTAATTCTCCTGTTGGTGGAAACTTAGCTTGTTTCCATACCTTGGCAATTTACATTCCCACAAACAGAGTAAGAAGGTTCCTTTTCCTCCACATCTTCAGCAACATTTTTTACTTCTGTCCTTTTTGATGACGGCCATTCTGACATGGTGAGGCAGTAACTTTGTTGTATAATCTGAAGTCCGGGAGCATGATTCCTTCAGCTCTGTTCTTTCTCAAGATTTTTCTTTTTTTCTTTTTTGGCTATTCAGGATCTTTTGTGTGTTTACATAAAAAAAATTTAAATTATTTGTTCTAGTTCTGTGGGCAATACCATTGGTATTTTGACAGGGATCTCATTGAGTCTGTAGATTGTCTTAGGTAGTATGGTCACTTTGATAATATTGATTCTTCCAATCCAAGAACATTGTATATTTTCCCATCTGTTTATGTCATGTTCAGTGTCTTTCATCAGTGTCTTATAGTTTTTGGGGTACAAGTCTTTTGCTTCCTTAGATAGATTTATTCCTAGGTGTCTTATTCTTTTTGATGAAATGGATGCAATGGGTAAATGGGATTGATTGCTTAATTTCTTTTTCTGATAATTTGTTGTTAGTTTATAGAAATTCAGCAGATTTCTGAGTCTGAATCTGAAGCAGTACATTAATTTTGTATTCTGCAATTTTACTAACTTAATTGATGAGTTCTAGTCATTTTCTGGGGGTGTCTTTAGGGTTTTCTTTCTTTCTTTTTTTTTTTTAGGGTTTTCTATGTATAATCCCATGTCATCTGCAAACAGTGAAAGCTTTGCTTCTTATTCCATTTGGATTCCTCTTATTTCTTTTACTTCCTTATTTGCTGTGACTAGGACTTGAAGAACTATGTTGAATAAAAATGGCACGGGTGAGCACCCTTGTCTTCTTCCGGATCTTAGAGGGAATGCTTTCAGCTGTTACTCTGAAGTACGGTGTTAACTGTGGGTTTGGCACATACGGTCTTTCATATGTTGATGAATATTCCCTCTATGCCCACTTTCGGTGAATTCTTTTAATCATAAATGGATATTGAATTTTATCAGAAAGCTCTTTCCACATCTATTGAGAAGACTGTATGGTTTTTATTCTTCAATTTGTTAATGTGGTACATCACACTGATTGACTTGTGAATATTAAAAAGTCACTGTATCTCTGGATAAATCCCACTTGATTGTGTTCTGTGATCCTTTGAATGTATTATTGGAATAGATTTGCTTGAGGATTTTTATACCTATGTTCCTCAGTGATATTGGCTTGGAATTTTCTTCTTTTGTTTCATCTTTGGTTTTTAGTATCAGGGTGATAGTGGTCTCATAGAATGAGTTTGGAAGTGTTTCTTCCTCTACAAATTTTGGAATACTTTCAGACTGACTTGTTTTAACTCTTCCCTAAATGTTTGGTAGAATTCACCTGTGAAACTATCTGCTGCGGGACTTTTGCTTTTTGGGAGTTTTTTAAATTGCTGATTCAACTTAAGTACTGGTAATTGGTCCGTTCATATTTTTTGTTTCTTCCTGGCTCACTCTTGGGAGGTTGTTCCTTTCTCCGAATTTGTCAGTTTCTTCTAGGCTGTCCATTTTCTTGGTAAATAGTTGATCATAGTAGTCTCTTCTGATCCTTTGCATTTTTGTGGTGTTAGTTGTAACTAACTGTGGTGTGTTTTAAGTTTTTTGTTTCTGATTTCATCAGTTTGGGCTGCTTCCCCACCCCTCTTTTCCTTGGTCAGTCTGGATAAAGGTTTATCAATTTTGTGTGTCTTCTCAAAGAAACAGCTTTTAGTTTCATTGATCTCTTCTATTGATATTTTTTAGTCTGTATTTCATTTATTTCTGCTCTGATCTTTATGCTTTCTTTCCTTCTACAAATTTTGAGTTTTCTTTGTTCTTTCTCTAGTTGTTTTGGATGTCAGGTTAGGCTGGTTATTTGAGATTTTTCATGCTTCCCGGGGTAAGCTTGTATGGCTATAAATTTCCCTTTTATAGCTGCTTTGGTTGCCTCCCATAGATTTTTGTTTGTCTTCCTCCACTTTCCCCTTTGGTAGTTGTAAGTTTGTTTTCTATGTTTGTGAATCTATTTATGTTTTATAAGCAAATTGATTTGTATCATTTCTTGGATTCCATATATAAGTGACATTGTGTGATAATTGTCTTTTTCTGCCTGACTTCCTCCACTTCCCTTGGGCATTCCTGAGGGCTTAGTTGGTAAAGAACCTGCGTGCAATGCAGGAGACCCTGGTTCAATTCCTGGATCAGGAACATCTGCTGGAGAAGAGATAAGCTACCCACTCCAGTATTTTTGGGCTTCCCTTGTGGCTCAGCTAGTAAAGAATCCACCTGCAATGTGGGAGACCTGAGTTTGATCCCTGGGTTGGGGAGATCTCCTGGAGAAGGGAAAGTCTACCCACTCCAGTATTCTGGCCTGGGGGATTCCATGAACGGTATAGTCCATGGGGGTCCCAAAGACTTGGACACAGCTGAACGACTTTCACTTTATTCCACTTTGTATGCTAATCTCTAGGCCTATCTATGTTGCTGCAAATGTCACTTCACTCTTTTCTTATGGTTGAGTTATATTCCATTGTGTATACATCCTTTCATCTTTTACATCCTTTCATCTGTCAGTGGACATTTTTATAGACGGTTTAGGATTGGGAAGCGCACTTTAAAATGATCTTCTAATTCTCTTAGTGCATTTGGGCTGCTGTGGGGTTTATTTTATGAGAACACTAATCCCATACATGGGGGCTCCACCCTCATGACCTAATCACCTCTCCAAGGCCTACTCAAAAGCCATCACTTTCAGCGGTTTGAAATTTCAACATATAAATTGGAAGGGATGCAAATATTGAGACCACAGCCTTCTCATTTTATAAATCAGGAAACCACACCCCATAATGGATTGTCTAAGTAATGTTTAAATATTATTTCATTCAAAACATATTTACTGAACAATAGTTATGTGTCAGATATTGTGCCATAACTAAGGATATAACCCCAGGTTTCCTTGTGGTGGAATTTGATATAGTTTTGTGTCTGGCAAGGAGGTTACAGAAAGAACCTTGTTGTCTTCATTTTGTTAAGTGTAGGCCATTCTTTAAAAATGCAGATCGAATAGAGAGATACAGAAATTTAAACTAGGCCGACCTCGTGGCGCAACAGTAGCGCGTCTGACTCCAGAAATTTAAACTAAACATTTCAATAAAACAATCCTCCTTGGAGAAAATTCCTATGAGAATGTGAGGAAGAGGAGAAAAGCTAGGTTAAGAAAAAGTTGGAAGAGGTGTTTGCTATGACCAGTGTGTTCTCCTGGCATAACTGTTAGCCTTTGCCCTGCTTCATTTTGTATCCCAAGGCCAAACTTGCCAGTTACTCCAGGTATCTCTTGAATTCCTGCTTTTGCATTCCATTCCCCAATGATGGAAAGAACCTCTATTTTTACAGTTAGTTCTAGAAGATCTTGTGGGTCTTCATATAACCATTCAACTTCAGCTTCTTCAGCATTCCTGGTCTGGGCATAGACTTGGGTTACTGTGATACCGAATGGTTTGCCTTGGAAATGAACAAATATCATCCTGTCATTTTTGAGATTGCACCCAAGTACTTCATTTTGGACTCTTTTGTTGACTATGAAGACTACTCCATTTCTTCTAAGGGACTGTTGCCCCCAGTAGTAGATATAATGGTCATCTGAGTTAAATTTTCCCATTCCAGTCCAGTTTAGTTCACTGATTCCTAAAACATCAATGTTCACTCTTGCTGTCTCCTGTTTGAACACTTTCAATTTGCCTTGATTCATGGACCTAACATTCCAGATTCCTAGGCAGTATTGTTCTTCACATTATTGGACTTTACCTCCATCACCAGTCACATCCACAGCTGGGTATTGTTTTTGCTTTGACTCTGTCTCTTCATTCTTTCTGGAGTTATTTCTCCACTGATCTCCAGTAGCATATTGGGCACCCACCAACCTGGGGAGTTCATCTTTCAGTATCCTATCTTTTTGCCTTTTCTTTCTGTTCATGGGGTTCTCAAGGCAAAAATACTGAAGTGGTTTGCCATTTCCTTCTCCAGTGGGCCACGTTTTGTCAGAACTCTACACCATGACCCGTCTGTCTTGTGTGGCCCTACACAGCATGGCTTATAGTTTCTTTGAGTTAGACAAGGCTGTGGTCCATGTGACCAGTTTGGTTAGTTTTCTGTGATTGTGGTTTTCAGTCTGTCTACCCTCTGATGGAAAAGGGTAAGAGGCTTTTGGAAGCTTCCTGATAGGAGAGACTGACTGTGGGGGAAACTGGGTCTTGTTCTGATGGGCGGGGCCAGGCTCGGTAAATCTTTAATCCAATTTTCTGTTGATGGGTGGGGCTGTTGTTTGGCCTGAGGCCAAACTATGGTAGGGCAAATGGGGGTAATGGCGACCTCCTTCAAAAGACTTAGGCCTACATTGTATATTCAGTGCCCCTGACCATGCCAGGCCACTGTCGACCACGTCTTCATGAGAGACTCTTGAACACTCACAGGGAAGTCTGGCTCAGTCTCTTGTTGGGACACTGCTCCTTTCTCCTGGCTCCTGGTGTGCAAAAGTCTGTGTTTGTGCCCTCGAAGAGTCTGTTTCCCAGTCCTGTTGAAATTCTGTAATCAAGTGCCACTGGCCTTCAAAATCAAATTCTCTGGGTACTCAGTTGCTTTGCTGGATTCGCAGATTGGGAAATTTGTCGTCAGTCCTAGAACTTTCTTTACAGTAGGAGAATTTCCTTGCTATAACACGAGAGACAACTCTATACATGGAAATCACCAGATGGTCAGTACCAAAATCAGATTGATTATATTTTGCAGCCAAAGATGGAGAAGCTCTATACAGTCAGCAGAAATAAGACCGGGAGCTGACTGTGGCTCAGATTGTGAACTCCTTATTGCCAAATTCAGACTTAAATTGAAGAAAGTAGGGAAAACCACTAGACCACTAAGTTATAACCTAAATCAAATTCCTTATGATTATACAGCTGAAGTGACAGATTTAAGGGATTAGATTTGATAGGCAGAGTTCCTGAAGAACTATGGACATGACATTGCATAGGAGGTGGTGATCAAGGCCATCCCCAAGAAAAAGAAATACAAAAAGGCAAAATGGTTGTCTGAGGAGGCCTTCCTAATAGCTGAGAATTAAAGAGAAGCTAAAGGCAAAGGAGACAAGGAAAGATATATCTAACTGAATGCTGCATTCCAAAGAATAGCAAGGAGAGATAAAGACTTCCTAAGTGATCAATGCAAAGAAATAGAAGAAAACAACAGAAAGGGAAAGACTAGAGATCTCTTCAAGGACATTAGAGATACCAAGGGAACATTTCATGCAGAGATGGGCACAATAAAGGCAGAAATGGCATGGACAAAAGAGAGGCAGAGGATATTGAGAGAGGTGGAAGAATACACAGAAGAACTATACAAAAAAATATCTTCATGACCCAGGTAACCACTATGGTGTGATCACTTACCTAGAGTCAGACATCCTGGAATGCAAAGTCAAGTGGGCCTTAGAGGCATCACTAGGAACAAAGCTAGTGGAGGTGATGGAATTCCAGCTGAGCTATTTCAAATCCTAAAAGATGATGCTGTGAAAGTGCTGCACTCAATATGCCAGCAATTCTGGAAAACTCAACAGTAGCCACAGGACTGGAAAGGGTCAGTTTTCATTCCAAGCAAGACCAAAGTGGGTTCTAACTACCACACAATTGTACTCATCTCACTTGCTATAAAAGTAATGCTCAAAATTCTCTGAGAGGTTTCAACAGTACATGAACTGAGAACTTCCAGATGTTCAAGCTGGATTTAGAAAAGGCAGAGCCACTAGAGATCAAATTTGCAATATTTGTTGGATCATAGAAAAAGCAAGGGAATTTCAGAAAAATATCTATTTTTACTTCACTGACTACACTAAAGCCTTTGACTCTGTGGATCACAACAAACTGAAAATTCTTAAAGAGATGGGAATACCAGGTCACCTTACCTGCCTCCTGAGAAGTCTGTATGCAGGTCAAGAAGCAACAGTTAGAACTGGAGATGGAACAATGGACTTGTTCCAAATTGGGAAAGGAGTATGTCAATACTGTATATTGCCACATTGCTTATTTAACTTATATATAAAGTAAACTATGCGAAATCCCAGGATGAAGCACAAGCTGGAATCAAGATTGCCAGGAAAATTATTAATAACTTCAGATAAGCAGAGGACACCACCCTTATGGAAAAAAGTGAAGAAGAACTAAAGAGTCTCTTGATGAAAGTGAAAGAAGAGAGTGGTAAAGTTGGCTTAAAGCTCAACATTCAGAAAACTAAGATCATGGCATCCGGTCCCATCACTTCATGGCAAATAGATGGGGAAACAATGGAAACAGTGACAGACTTTCTTTTCTTGGGCTCCAAAATCACTGCAGATGGTGACTACAGCCATGAAATTAAAAGATGGTTGCTCCTTGGAAAAAATGTTATGACCAACCTAGACAGAATTTTGAAAAGCAAAGACATTACTTTTCCAACAAAGGTCTGTCTAGTAAAACTTTTTTTTTTTCCTAGTAGTCATATATGGATGTGAGATTTGTACCATAAAGAAAGTTGAGTGCTGAAAGATTGACGCTTTTGAACTGTGGTGTTGGAGAAGACTCTTGAGAGCCCCTTGGAAGGCATGGAGATCAAACCAGTGAATCCTAAAGGAAATCAGTCCTGAATGTTCATTGGAAGGACTGATGCTGAGGCTCCAATACTTTGGCCCCCTGATGTGAAGAACTGACTCCTTAGAAAAGACCCTGATGCTGGGAAGGATTGAAGGCTGAAGGAGAAGAGGACGGCAGAGGATGAGATGGTTGGATGGCATTACCGACTCGATGACCATGACTTTGAGCAAGCTCCGGGAATTTTGGACAGTGAGGCCTGGTGTGCTGCAGTCCATGGGGTCGCAAAGAGTCAGACACGACTAAGCGACTGAACTGAACTGAACTGAACTGAACTGAAGAAAAAGTTACGTTCACAAAGAAATTAGGTCTTCAATATTCTCAATGAGAGCCATTGTTCAAGTGAGAGAAAGGTTTGAGAGACCACATCTTTTCTTTTCGCCTACTCCAAAGGCGTAGGTTATGCTGTGTACCTGTCCAAAATATAGGACCACATTAGAAATCTTTTAAAATTTGTTCTTATGTAGTTGAAATTAAAAATTTATTTGTTTTGTAAAACAACAGTAACAACCAGTTGTAGGTGCTTTTGCCTTTGTGGCCTTAGTGATCATGGAAGTGTTTTCTGTAGAGAGTATAGAAATTTCCAAAGTAATAACTTTATTAAGCTTGTTTAATTGTATTTTTCTGATTCAAAAATAATTTTTACTACAAATTAGATTATTTTAAAAGTTAGGCATGTGAAAATAAGAAAATACATTTTTAATTGCTTGTAATTCTATTAATGAGAAAAAAATGAATATTGTGTTCTATAATGTATGTTTCTAATGTTTTTCTCCACACACTCCTTTTCAAATCAGTGAGATCATATTAAAGCTATTTTTGGCAATTTTTTCACAGTATATTATGGTATCAGTATTTTCTATTCTACTAAGTAATTTTACATGATCTGATATCAGTCGTTGAATACTTTTCCTTTATATTCATGTATTGATTTTTATTTGACCTATTCTATTTGCATGCTCAGATCATTTAAAAGTTTTCTGTTTTGATTTTTAGGACAACATTAGAAATGCTTTTAGAAACACAGGGCCCTAAATTTTTAAAATCTTTTTGGAAAGGCACCTTCCATTGTACTTTTCTCTAATCCTTAATGTTATATTTACTGTCAATTTCAAGAGTATCAGTTTTCTTAAATAGGAACTATGACAGCATCTGCTTTCCTTTTAAATTCTCAACAATTTACTGGAAAGTTTTGTTAAGAAAATTAGCTGTTTTATCTTTTCTTTAACTTCAAAGCCAAAATGTAATTTTGGCTGTAGTCTTTACCTCTAACTAGCAATCATCAAAAATTAGCGGGAGCATTTGTATTTCACAAAAACATTTGCTAAAATGACCCTAACGTAAACATATAAAAGCTTATATCACTCCTCTTTAGTGCTTATGAAATACTAGAGTTTTGCTTCACCAAATATATTAACTTTAACAATTTATTTCTTATACTCAAAAATACTTGTTTTTATGAGTTAAGTGACAATGATTGTACCAAAAATGAAATATGTTTCAATCACCTGGAAAAAAAAAAAAAACAAAAAAACCTGTCCAGCCAAGCAAAGCATTCATTTTATAACTGAGAATGAAAAACACATCAATCATGGCATGTCAGGAAGAGCAGAGGAGAAGCAACCGAAAGAGAAAAAGGAAATTTGGAGACCTCTGCGGTCAGGGCTGCGCCATTTTGCACAAGTCCTTCATGTGAAATCATGTAAGTCTCGCTGACTTATGGTCAGAGTAAGTGTTGAGGGTAGGACTAGTCAAATGTTTCAAATAAAATAATGAATATTTTTAGTTTTAAACTTTAGAACTACTTTTTAGAAATAAAAAAATAGTGATTGTTAGCCTTCATAAACACAAATATTTCTTGTCTATCAAATGAGATAAAATTAAAATGAAAATAAAAGTAAATTATTTCTAGAACCTTAGATGTATATATTTGTATGTTTGGAAATAGTTATTTATAGGCAAGCATAAAACATTTTAGTATGTTATCAAGAAATAAGATGAGCAAAGAATTAGTTCTAGAAACTCAGATGTGGGAGAAACATAATGATAAGTTCCTTTAGAAAGCAGAAAATTAAACCAACTTTATATAATTGCCTGACAAATTTACTTATTCAGAATTAAGCCAGAGGATTAACAAATATGAAATACATTACTTAAAGTAAAGAAGCTCAATACTTAATCCAGTAAATATATTTCAGTTCATGGAAATACATTTCAGTTCATGGGTCCTTTGGTCTGTCTGGTTTAATTCTTTTTATCTTATATTTGGCCTCTGTTTTGTGTGCAAGGACAAATGACTGTCATCTTTACAACCAACAGTGATGGCTTTCAGAAGTGTCCTATTTAAACTGCTGGATAGTTAACATCTTATTCTAATTAGGGGATCAGTGTTAAATCTGACTTGCTGCAAATCTTCACGTGGTTTATCGCACCAAGGAAATGTAACGTCCAGTCTGCATTTTTAAGTCATTTTAGTCTACAGAAATGTGGTTTGCAAATGCGTCAAGATTATCTAGGTTCAATATTGTGAAAAACAACAGAAACCCGTATTACCTTTAGTTACAAGTGTTTGATATTTTAGTATTTCAGTAACCATTCCATCTGGGAGTTTGTGATGGACAGGGAGGCCTGGCGTGCTGCGATTCACGGGGTCGCAAAGAGTCGGACATGACTGAGCAACTGAACTGAACTGAACTGAACTGAACCATTCCATATTTCACCTCATATCACTCAAAGGATAAGAAAAATTTCACCCCAATACAAGGTGAAATCACTGATAAAAAGTTAGTCTTTTATATACTGATGAAAATCACACATTAATTGCCTATTGCTAGATTGCGTGTGTAAGTTTCAGATTGTGTGAATGTGATGCTGTGAAATCTGCATCTTTGATTTTTTTCCCCCCAAGATAAAATCAGCTTCTCAAAGGATGGAGGGATGTCAATGAAGTTCTGAGAGGGCCCAGCAACCTTCCCCTCTGCACAGCTGCCTTTGACTCTGCAGAGCACTCTTTGTGGGAGTGCAGAGCACGTGCTGAAGGAAGTTAAGAAGAAGCAAAGGTTTCCGGTGCAGATAAAGAGATGGTATACACAATAGAATAAAGAAAAGGTCTCTAAGAGATGCAGCCGCCTCACTGACGCATCTGGGGGGAATATTTTAGCCCTGGTAATTGAAAACTATCGTCAGACCACAGACTGACTGAAATGAGCCAGTTAGAATCAATGCTAGCATGCTAGTGCTAAGTAATATATGTAAAGTAATTTTACTAAAGTAAGTGTGTCTCCTAATATTCTGACCCTAGACTTATCCTCAACATGAACATGCAAGGAGTATAGAACTCCTTTTTCACTCTAATGATCGTGTTTCTAAACTAATATCACATGGCCTTGTTTTCTGTTACTACACACCCACAGTTCATTATTAGCTTATGGGCATGCAAGAAAGGAGAAATAGCATTTTCAGTTTGCTAACATCTATTAAAGGCAACAATCAAATACCCACTTTTGTCTTTTTTCATTAAAATCTTGACTTTGAAAATAGTCACTTTTCAGTCACTAAGCCATGTGATTAGTGACTCTTCGACCCCATGGACTGCAGCACGCCAGGCTTCTCTTTCCATCACTAACTCCCGAAGCTTGCTCAAACTAGTGTCCATCGAGTCGGTGGTGCCATCCAACCATCTCGTCCTCTGTTGCTCCTTCTTCTTCTGTCTTCAATCTTTTCCAGCATCTGGGTCTTCTTCTAGTGAGTCAGCTCTTCACATCAGGTGGCCAAAGAATTAGAGCATCAGTCCTCCAGTGATTATTCGGGGTTAATTTCCTTTGGGACTGTCTGGTTTGATCTTCTTGCTGTTTAGGGAACTCTCAAGAGTCTTCTCTAGCACCACAATTTGAAAGCATCAATTCTTTGGTGCTCAGCCCTTTTTTATGTTCCTACTCTCACATCTGTTTATGACTACTGGAAAAAACCATAGCTTTGACTACATGGAACTTGGTCTGGAGAGTGATGTCTCTCTCTGCTTTTTAGTATGCTGTCTAGGTTTATCAAAGCTTTCCTTCTAAGGAGCAAGCATCTTTTAATTTCATGGCTGCAGTCAACATCTGCAGTGATTTTGGAGCCCCAGAAAATAAAATCTGCCAGTGTTTCCATTTTTTCCTTATCTATTTGCCATGAAGTGATGGGACTGGATACCATGATCTTAGTTTTCTGAATGTTGAGTTTCAAGCCAGCTTTTTCACTCTCCTCTTTCACCTTCATCAAGAGGCTCGTTAGCTCCTCTTCACTTTAGCCATTAGAGTGTTGTCTTCTGCATATCTGAGGCTGTTGCTACTACTCTCTTGAGACAGTCCTCATTTCACCTTGTCATTCCTCCAGCCCGGGATTTTGCATGACGTGCTCTGCATGTAAGTTAACTAACAAGGTGGCAATACACAGCCTTGATGTACTCCTTTCCCAGTTTTGAACCAGTCCACTGTTCCATGTCTGATGTCACGTCCGACCCATTATATTTTCTCTAATTTGAAACCCCTTCACCTTGTCTGTTCAGTTATATATTTGTGTTTCCAGATTTATGACAGATTCAGTATGTCTTGATGTTTTCCCGTTTCTCTCTGTCCCTTTGACTGACATCTGCTCTGTCTTCCATGCATGTTTTTCTTTGTGTGACTTTGTTCACCACACAGCATTCTTTTGCAGTATGGATGTGGTGGAAGCATGTAGAACCATAGGCTGTTTTATTATTTTCTTTCTTAGTCATTGCTATATTTTCAATTGTAGCATTCTTTAAGTAATGTAGTGAGATGGTTCCTCATAGAATTTTTGTAGCTGTGAAGTTAATTTTTGTAGCTGTGAGGTTACTTTATATATTTTAGCTGGGATTTGGGGGAGATTGATTTCTATATACCTGCCACTTTCTTCCTCAGTTATATTCTTCTTTAAAATTATAGTAGAGTTAACACACTGTATTCGTTCATCGTGTTACTGACATTATGTTAGTATCAGCTGTAAAACATAGGGCTATATCTTAGGCTCACATTTTCTCAAGGATTGCATACAAAAATTACATACAAAAATAGATAGTTTAGATACTTTCCTTCCTCCTCCTCTTCACCTCATTAGAAATATAAATGCCACTGAATTATGACAAGGTATCAAAGCATTTTAATACTTTTATTGGCATAGTATTCTGGAAATAATCACTTTGACTCCAAATAAATTAATTATTGTAATCCAACATCCTGCTCCTGCTGCTGCTAAGTCGCTTCAGTCGTGTCCAACTCTGTGCGACCCCATAGACGGCAGCCCACCAGGCTCCCCCGTCCCTGGGATTCTCCAGGCAAGAACACTGGAGTGGGTTGCCATTGCCTTCTCCAATGCATGAAAGTGAAAAGTGAAAGTGAAGTCGCTTAGTCGTGTCCAACTCTTAGCGACCCCATGGACTGCAGCCTACCAGGCCCCTCCATCCATGGGATTTCCCAGGTGAGAGTACTGGAGTGGGGTGCCATTGCCTTCTCTGAACCCATCATCCTACACCTCAATAATTGTTGAAGCAGCATGGAAGATTGTATCATATGCACGCTTACGTCTCTAAGTATTGCAAGAAGTTTATAATTCAGAGAGCAGAAATATCCCAAGCTCTTAATACATCTTTGTATATATGCACTTTGAATGAAAAAAATTAAAAATGTTGGATTGCTGAGGATTTCTTTTGCTTAACTTTTAAACTATTGCTAAGCTAAAAGAGCAAAAACCCATTGTTCTTATCTGGTAGTCCTTCCACCTACAAACTTTCTTAAGTGGCATGAGTGACAATCACCCTTCAACTTGCATTGAATTCTAAGTCAATTTAAATTACCTTACCAAGAGTATTTCTCATCTGAGCTCTTCCCTATATCCTCACTCATCTCAGGACTTGTTGCAGAGGTTATGCATGTTCACCAATGTCCAACTTTCCTATGATTCTTGGAATCCTGCCAGGTTTCATTTGCACTTCAGTGCAAGCTGTAGCTCAGTTACGGTCCATGAATGTGAGTAAAATGATCAGCACTGCTTCTAGACCTGGTCTTTAGAAACATCCCACTTACCATCCTTTCCTTCCCTAGCTGTTGGTTTAACGTAATGGACTTTAATATACAGGAAGAAATATGGGTTCCTGAGTGAGTTAAACAAGTTTGGCATACTCCTCCATCCTAATATGGATAAAAGAGAAGCCTTTATGTGAAAGCTCCTGGAATTTTGATAATTATATCTGAGATTGAAACTTACTATGGTTTTCCACCCCCTCCATCATCAATATCACCTCTAACATAAAATATGCATGCATAAATTCTTATTGAGTGGATAAATATTTTCCTGCCAATGCAGTTAATGTATTCTTGTTAATGCGTTATTTCTATTAAAATTAAAGTTCAGTTTTTTGTTTTTTTCTAGAAATACTTGAGTATACTGGGATATTCTAACCTTGGAGACATTTACAATTTATTTTAGGTCCTCAAAGCTAATTTTCACTTTGTTTCACAGCTTCTTTCTTCATGAGACTCTGAAAAATATCCTGGATCTAAGGCAGAGAATATATCATGGTAACATCTGTCTATGATGCTCCAGATTAGTCTTCTCTGACGCTGTGGACACAGCGGGGCTCCATCCTGGTCCCTGTTTAAGGAAGTGTTTATTTCGACCTGAGGGAACAGTGTGATCAGGAAGCCTCTAGACAGCAGCTCCTTCGGGGTTTGTCTCAGCTTCAGAGAACTACCTTGTACGAGGTTATGTTCTCCCTGGAGTGGTATGGGTCTGGCTGATGAGTGAGGTGGCATATAAATATCTGGGCACTTCAAACAGACGCAGAACACTCTGAAGGGCAATATTCCCTTCAGAACTTCACATCATTTTGGGTGAGGTTTTGCTGGACCTCTCTCATAGCTGAGTTATCCCCCTTACTTGTGATCCCATCTTATTTTTTTCCCACAGATATTGATGGAAGTAAATTTCTTACACCCAAACTCCATTTCATTGTATGTTTCCGGGATACCAAATGCCCCATAACTGACCATATATTAACTTTTTCTTCGAAACTAAGCATGTTTAAAAACTCTCTCCTGCATTCTAAATCTCATGGAAGCCATCTCTGTTATCCCAAATTGTCTGAGACAAGAAATCTTACTAAGTTCTGAATGTCATGTCAGTTATGATATAACTGACAAATAACAATTAGATGGCTAAATGAAACAAATCATCATAATAAGTAACAACAACAAAATAGAAGAGTAGCCAGGCAAAGGAAATTTAAAAAGAAAAATTAAAAGAGTAGTGTAAAGATCAGAGGGAACAAGCCGAGAGATATAAGCAGGTATGTGATAGTTATGTTGCAATGCTGTCTGTAAAAAAGCAAAATAACATTTGATCCTCTTAATATATCAAACGCCTAACAAAAATCTAGTTTTTATGAGAGTACCTACATTCCACAGTGGCTGCTTAAAAAATTATTTTATTAAAAATGAGACCTGCCTGTCCTCTTCATTACTTCCAAGCACAATAAAAAATAGAAGCCAATAAACACAAAGGCAAATGAATTAAAGAACCGATGAACAAATACATTTAAAACAAATCAACAAACAAATAAACCCACTCATGTTCTGTTGTCATAACAATTATACTGTGTCCCTGGGGTCTCAATCAATATGGGATTGAATGTTTCTGGAAGCAGTGTACCGCTCTTAACTCTGCAGTGTTACTTGAAGGATCGTTTGTTGTGGGCGCTGGGAGTAATGGCTAGGGCGCAAAAGCGATATTAAGACAATATATCCTGTGGTTCTCAGCCTCTGAACTGATAATAACTGGTTAAGTAAACTGGCTACTAAATCAGAGAGAATGGAAACAAGACAAAGTGATAAGTGAAAAACAGCGCATATGAGAGGACAAAACGCAAACCTGAATGTTGGTTTAGGGTTGCATCTTATGGAATGGGGAGTATTCACGGCTAGTCTTAAAAATACTCAGACTATTTTGAAAGTAACTTAAAGTCATAGATTTGAAATAAGTTCCAGGGACATGTTATAATGATTAGATATTCAGTCAAGAAAGATTTTGATTCAGTGACCAAAAATATAACATTAAAATATTCAGTCTGCAAGTTTGATATTACACACACAGCTAAATTTTTTCTAAAAAATATCACATTATGCACAGAAATTCCAAAGTATCTGCAGATTTTTGAAATGGATGCATTAAGGCTCAGTCTCAGTTCCCAAATAAAGTTTTGTTGACAGAGCAAAAAGACATGACATGTGCTTGAAAAAGTGGTAATGGTTGTTCTGTGAACAATGAAAACATCTACTGGCATATTTGCTAATATTTTCCTTAAGACAGCTACATGTAGTACAGTTGAAATGTATTTCATAAAATCAAAGGATAGAAGCTTTCTTCTATTTCCCACAGTATCCAATTGAAGAAAATAATGCCCAGAGAATTCACGAGTTTCCTCAGTGACAATTAATGGATGGCAGAATTAGCATCAGAAGGCATGACATCTAGATTTCGAGGCCAGCTAACTCCTTCCCAGTTCTTTATGGATAGGATGTCATTTATGGGACAGTGATTGTATTCTTTATAAAATGGATCTCCTGGTAAATTTCTGTCCCTGTAGTGATATCTTACATTAGGGACTAAATGTAAGAAGGGGGAGCCCCTTACTAAGAGAAAGAGTCAGAAATGAAAGACTTCCACTCCCCTGTTGAATGTTATTAGTAAGAAATACTGTAAATTAGAAATTAGCAGCTCTCAGCCTTCCAATTTAATCTGTCTTTTGATCAGCATTGACCGCAAACTCATAGACCCAATCCCTATGTGACAACATCTATGCCAAAATGCTTGCAGTAGAAAAATGGGGAAAAACATAAGTCTCTCTCATATTTGGACATGCTTTGGACTTTATGTTTTCAGGCTGTAAGTACTTAGTACACATTATAAACCTTAATTATGCAGCCATAAAATATTATGGCATGAAAGACTTCAGCATATTTCAATATTTATTTGATTTTAAGGTCATTTCCATACGTATTTTCTTTAGATTAAATTCAATGAAGAAGTCAGATGAACTGTATATTTTACATAATAATCTGTAAAATGTCAATGTAAAATGTGAAGTATAGATTGCACTCAATAGTGAAAACAAGTTAGATCCAAAGCACTTTTAAGATACTTTACAGTTGTCATTTTTAGAAAAATAGCAGATAAATGAGGCCAGTCAACAGCATGCTTTGAAATTCGCCAGTTTAATTAAGCTTAATCACATGATACTTTTTTGCCAGATGGAGTGAAGTGAAGGCTTTTATATTTTTCCTTTATGAGAAAACACACTTGGACATTTGTCTTGCATGTATTTTACCTTGAACTATGCTATTTTTGGTAGCCGATTCAGCAAATATATGTGTGAGATGTTCTTCATATGGCTCTCCATACTCTGTAATATGATTTTTTTTTTCTTTCTTGCTTTAACTGTGTGATAAAATAATCATACTAGAACTTGCCATTCTTCACATATTCCAGTCTTCCCTTACCGTTGATTGGCTCAATGATGGCTACTTGACTCAAAGTGGACCAATGTAACCATTTCTACCTCATATTTGTCCAGGTAATTTATTTAAAGCCAAATACTCAGAATTAGTCAGGATTCTCCAGAGAAACAGAACGAAGAGGATTTATATGGAGAAGCAGGGGTGGTGAAATGGTGAGAGAGATTGACTTATTGATTTTAAGTAATTATCTCATGCAATTAGGAAACCTAGGAAGCCCCGAATCAGCAAGGTAGGTTGGAAGTCCTGAGATGGATGGAGAAAGCAAGTTTGCAGTTCAAGTCTGAGGGCCCTCTACTGGAAAAATTTCTTCTTTTTCCAGATTGGCTAGTCTTTGTTCTCTTCAGTTCAGTTCAACTTTGATGCTCACTCATGTCCAACTCTTTGCAACCCTATGGACTGGAGAACACAAGGCTTCCCTGTCCATCACCAACTCCCGGGACTTGCTCAAACTCATGTCCATCGAGTCGGTCATGATATTCAACCATCTCCTCCTCTGTCATCCCCTTCTCCTCCTGCCTTCAATCTTTCCCAGCATCAAGGTCTTTTCTAAGGAGTCAGTTCTTCACATCAGGGGGCCAAAGTATTGGAGCTTCAGCATCAGTCCTTCCAATGAATATTCAGGACTGATTCCCTTTAGGATGGACTGGTTGGATCTCCTTGCATTCCGAGGGACTCTCAAGAGTCTTCTCCAACACCACAGTTCAAAAGCCACAATCCTTCAGCGCTCAGCTTTCTTTACAGTCCAACTCTCACATCCATACATGACTCCTGGAAAAACCATAACTTTGACTAGATGGATCTTTGTTGACAAAGTAATGTCTCTGTTTTTTAATATGCTGTCTAGATTGATCATAGCTTTCCTTCCAAGAAGCAAGTGTCTTTTAATTTCAAGGTTGCAGTCACCATTTGCAGTGATTTTGGAACTCAAGAAAACAAGTCTGTTGCTGTGTCCACTGTTTCCCTGTCTATTTGCCATGAAGTGATGAGACTGGATGCCATGATTTTAGTTTTTTGAATGTCGAACATTAAGCCAACTTTTTCACTCTCCTCTTTCACTTTCTTCAAGAAGCTCTTTGGTCCCTTTTCAATTTCTGCCATAAGGGTGATGTCATCTGCATATCTGAGGTTGTTGATATTTCTCCCGGCAATCTTGATTTCAGCCTGTGCTTCATCCAGCCCAGCATTTTGCATGATGTACTCTGCATAAAGTTAAATAAGCAGGGTGAAATATACAGTCTTCATATACTACTTTCCCAATTTGAGACCAGTCCATTGTTCCATGTCCAGGTTTAACTGTTGGTCTTGACCTGCACACAGGTCAGATTTCTTAGGAGGCAGGTCAGGTGGTCTGCTATTCCCATCTCTTGAAGAATTTCCCACAGTTTGTTGTGATCCACACAGCCAAAGGCTTTAGTGTAGTCAATGAAGCAAAAGTAAGTGTTCTTCTAGAATTCTCTTTCTTTCTCTATGATCCAACGGTCTTGGCAATTTGACCTGTGGTTCCCATGAGTTTTCTAAATCCAACTTGAACATCTGAAAGTTCTCAGTTCATGTACTGTTGAAGCCTTGCTTGGAGAATTTTGAGCATTACTTTGCTACCACATGAGATGAGTGCAATTTTGTGGTAGTTTGAGCATTCTTTGGCATTGCCTTTCTTTGGGATTGGAATGAAAGCTGCTGTTTCCAGTCCTTTGGCCACTGCTGAGTTTTCCAAATTTGCTGGAATATTGAGTACAGCACTTCCACAGTATCATCTTTTAGGATTTGAAATAGCTCAGCTGGAATTCCATCACCCCCAGTATCTTTAGTCATAGTGATGATTCCTAAGGCCCACTTGACTTCAGACTCCAGGATGCCTGACTCTAGGTGAGTGATCACAGCCATCATGGTTATTTGGGTCATGAAGATCTTTTTTGTATAGTTATTCTGTGTATTCTTGCCACCTCTTCTTAATGTCTTCTGCTTCTCTTAGGTCCCTACCACTTCTGTCCTTTATTTTGTCCATCTTTACACAATGTTCACTTGGTATCTCTAATTTTTTGATGAGATCTTTAGTCTTTCCTATTCAAATGCTTTCCTCTATTTCTTTGCATTGATCGCTTTCTTATTTCTCCTTGCTATTCTTTGGAACTCTGCATTCAGATAGATGTATCCTTCCTTTTCTCTTTTGCCTTCCGCTTCTCTTCTTTTGCCAGATATTTGTAAAGTCTCGTCAGACAACCATTTTGCCTTTTTGCATTTCTTATTCTTGGGGATGGTTTTGATCCCTGTCTCCTGTACAATGTTATGAACGTCCATCAATAGTTCTTCATGTACTCTGTCTATCAGATCTAATCTCTCTATCTATCAAATCTAATCGATTTTGCTCCTCCTATCATCTTATTGGGGCTTCCTACTTGCCCTTGCATGTGGGGTATATTTTTTTGGTGGGATCCAACATTTTCCTGTTGCTTATTCAGTGGTTAGTTGCAGTTTTGGAGTTCTCACAGGAGAAGATGACTGCACGCCCTTCTACTTTGTCATCTTTATACTTTTATCTTTGGTCTCTTAAGGCCTATAAATGATTGGATGAACCAATCCAATCTCCACACTGTGGAGAATAATCTGATTTACTCAAAGTCCACCAATTTAAATATTAATCTCATTCAAAAAACCCACCATATAAACATCAAGAATAAATGTTTGACCGAATATCTGGGGAATGATGACCCAGCCAAGTTATTACAAAAGTTTGTAGGTGCTTTTGTGAAACTGGACTTGAAATGGGAGTTAGGGTTAGAATATGTGTGTGTGCACAAGAGCACGCTCAGTCATATTTGACTCTTTGCGACTGTACAGACTGTATCCCACCAGGCTTCCCTGTCCATGCTATCCTCTGGGTAAGAATACTGGAGTTGATTGCCATCTCCTCTTCCAAGGGATCTTCCCAACCCAGGGATCAAGCTCTTGTCTCCTGTGTCTTCTGCGCCGTCAGGCAGATTATTTAACACTGGCACCACCTGGGAAGCAGGTCTTAGAGTAGTGAGTGATCTCAATTCATTTCAAATGTCCAGAACATTAGTCTAGAAGTTTACAGATGCCCCATATTTTTAGATTAATGGATAAAGGTCTTGGAGACCAAAAATAAAAGATAATCCCCCCAACAAGTAAAGATGAGAAACAGGAAGAAAATCAAGGGGCAGTGGTATAAGTCTGTGTGAATTTAAAAGCCCAAGAACAAGAAGCATTGATGTCCTGGGGCAGGAGAAGGTGGATGTCATGTCTCAGCCCAAACAGAGTTAATTTCTTCTCCTTCACCTTTTCATCTATTCAGGACTGCAAGGAAATGGATGATGTCCCTTCACATTGGTTGAGAGCAATTTTCTTTTCTAAATCTAGTGATTAAAATATTGATCGCTTCTGGAGTCATTCCCACAGGCACATCCAGAAATAATGTTTTACCAGTTTTCTGGGTATCCCTTAGCCCAGGTAAGTTGACACAAAAATTTAAAATTAAACCATTGCATCAGTCATATCATACTCATAAGAAAAATATTGCACTAGTTTACAGCAGGATTTTTCCAGATTTCTCTTCATTCAGTTCAGTTCACTTGCTCAGTCGTGTCTGACTCTTTGCGACCCCATGGACTGCAGCACGCCAGAACTCCCTGTCCGTCGCCAACTCCCAGGGCTTACTCAAACTCATGTCCATTGAGTCAGTGATGCCATCCAGCCATCTCATCCTCTGTCGTCCTCTTCTCCTCCCACCTTCAATCTTTCCCAGCATCAGGGTCTTTTCAAATGAGTCAGCTCTTCACGTCAGGTGGCTAAAGTATTGGAGTTTCAGCTTCAACATATGTCTTTCCAATGAATATTCAGGGCTGATTTCCTCTAGGGTGGACTGGTTGGATCTTCTTGCTGTTCAAGAGTCTTCTCCAACACGACAGTTCAAAAGCATCAATTCTTCAGTGCTCAGCTTTCTTTATAGTCCAACTCTCACATCCATACATGACTACTGGAAAAACCATAGCCTTGACTGGATGGACCTTTTTTAGCAATGTCTCTGCTTTTTAATATGCTGTCTATGCTATTTCTTTTCATTGGAGTACATTATAAATATTCTTGGTAATTATCAAGTTATTTTTTGAAATATTAATTTTATTTAAATTATAACTTATAAACTCCTTAATCTTAAAGCTATTTCATATGATAATAAAAATACAAAAATAAGTACTAATAAAACTATAAAGCCAATAAAAATAAACATTATCATAATTGGATGAACAATGGTTAATTAAGTGTTCTAATTTCAAAATGATCATTATATTTTATATTGCCTACTGAGGATAGGTTTTATTTTACTTTGATATGTGTGTTATTTTGCTAGTGCCTCCGAAATAGAGTCACAAACTGGGTGGTTTAAACAATAGAAATTTATTACCCCATAGTTCCAGAGTCCAGAAGTCTGAGATAAAGGTGTTGATAAGGTTGATTCCTTCTGAGAGTTTGAAAAACATCTGTTGCATGCCTCCCTCCTGGTTTGGTTTGGTGGCAATCTCTGACATTCCTTGGTTTTTAAATCACTTCCTTCATCTTCACATAGTGTATGTTTGTTTTTTTAATCCAAATTTCCCTTTTTTAATTAAAAAATATTACATTGAGTTAGGATCCACCCTAATGACTTCATCTTAATTAATTCCATCTTCATTGACTATTTCCAAATAAGATTGCATTCTGAAGTACTTGGAGTTAGGACTCAAGAAATAAATTGGAGATGGAATACACAATTCACCCCCTAGCAGTACTTGCCTATTAGCTTCGTTCATCTGACTAAAATCTCTAACTTTTCTCTTCTAAAATTTATCTGAAACCTCCGTTCACACAATATGTCATGATGTTTTCCTTATTTATTTTTTAAAAAATGTATGCTTCTTGGTATGATCTATCACTGAGTTACTGAAACGATAAGGAAGTGAACTAGTTCAAAGTTATTAACCAGATTCAGACTATGCTGAAGCTATGTTTAGGTAAGATAATATGGAAATTTTAAGGCATTAAAATTTATTGTAGAAATTAAACCAGAGCTCTACAGCATTCTCTCAGTTGAGAAATAGTGGTGTAATGTATATAGCAGATGCCTTGAGTTCCCACCCAAATCTCCTTGGCACTCACAGCTCTGACAGCTTCTTACTGCAAACACCTGTGAACCCGTCTTTGGCTATAAAAATATTCTCAGTCTGTGGGCAAGGGTCAAGGCAGAGTGCAAACAATTTAATGCCCCCGTGAGTAGTATACAACCAGGTGATGGATGGAGTTGATGAATGGGAATCACATTTTGGGTGGAATAACTTGGAAACATGTCCCAGCGGGATTGAACTTCAGTAACTCACAGTGGTAACCTGTGTACATATGTACCTGTACTGACTTCTCTTTCTTCTCCATCTCACATTCCTGCTCTCCTACTAGTGTTTTTTGAAATCTGACTAGTAAATTACTTGTATTCACATCATGGTCTACTTCTGTGGGAAGGCATAAAATATGTTAGCTATAGCTAAATGCCTAGATTTCAATGAAGACTTTCTTTTTCTTTTCTTTTTTTTTTTTAATTGAAGTATAGTTGCTATACACTGTTGTGTCAGCCTCTGTTGTACAGAGAAATGAATCAGTCATAGATATACATACATCCACTCTTTTTTAAAATTTCCTTCCAATTTAGGTCATCATAGAGCATGGAATAGAGTTCCCTGTGGTTTACAGTAGTAGTGTATATACGTAGTCATGTATATAGGTCAATATCAATCTCCCAATTCATCCCACCTCCCTATCTTTCCCCCTTCATATCCATTTATTTGTTCTCTACAACTGTGTCTCTATTTCTGGCTTGCAAATAAGATCATCTCTACCATTTTTCTAGATTCCACGTGTATGTGTTAATATCTGATATTTGTTTTTCTCTTTCTTATCTATTTCACTCTGTACAGCATCTCTTGGTCCATCCATATCTCTGCAAATGACACAGATTTGTTCCTTTTCACGGGTAAGTAATATTCGATTGTACGCATGTACCACATCTTTTTTTTTTAATCTGTTCCTGCATTATTGGACACTTAGGTTACTGCCATGTCCTGGCTATTATAAATAGTGCTGCAAAAAATGAACATTAGGGTGCATGTATCTTTTGGAATTATGGTTTTTTTCTGGGTATATACCCAGTAGTGAGATTTCTAGGTCATATGGTAATTCTCTTTAATTTTTTAAGGAAACTCCATACTATTCTCCATAGTGTCTGCACCAATTTATATTCCTACCAACTACGCAAGACGGTTCCCTTTTCCCCACACCCTCTCCAGTGTTTATTGTTTGTAGATTTTTTGATGATGGCATTCTTGAGCCATCTCAGGTAAAGGAACAGTTTTGCTTCAGGGAGCTCCAATTTTATCAGTGAATGTTCTATGAATCCTAGTTCTAAAATATCTCTTGTACTCTATAATATTTTATTCAATCCTCTTCTAATTCCCACACCCCTGTTAGTAGTATCTTAACATCTTTCAGTTAGATAATTTTCATGACCTCGAGAAATATCCCTCTAATTCCACACATACCCCAAGGTAGGTTCCCTATTAGCTGTATTAAAGTTTTCATTACCAGCACTCTTTGCCACATATGCTTTGCTCTAGTCACAAAGAAGCTCTGGGACTTGCTATGAAATTGTTGATCCTTCATGTGTCTCTACTTCATCCATGCTTTTTCTACTGTCTGGAATTATCTAGTAATTCTCCGGGGGAATTTCTGCCAGTGCTCCTAGCCTGTTATTAAAGACATTCCCTTATTCTCTAGCACCTGTCTACCCTAACCCCTTATGCATAGCCAAGATTCCATCTTACTGGTGGTATAACTTTGTATCTGTACCATTACTAATCCATACCATAATATTGTAGGTATATTCACATTATTCACATACTTTTTAAATTTCATTGTTAATTAAACACCTTGAAGAAATCACCTTCTTTGTTTCCTCTGCCAGATTGGTAGGTGTTCAGTAAAATGTTATTGAATAAGTGAATAGGCATTGTAGATGCTCAAGAATCCATGTTTGGCCTAGAATTTAAGTCAGAATAGTGAAATACTTCACTGAAGATATTCTGGGAAAGCACAGTATTGGAGTCAGTGGTCAAGTAAAAAATACATCCTGCATCTTCAGCCTTCATTCACCCACCTCTGCTATTTTCTCTGATTTGCGTACAAGAGGAGCTGGGCTTCCTTGTCATTTCGTTAGTTTTGACTAAGAAAGTGAGATTCTTGGGCTTGAGGATAGGAATGAAGGGATAGAGACTGGGAGTGGAGCTTTCCATGGAGGAGAAGTTGATGTGTGTTAGGGGGCAGCCAGGAGACCATATGCGGTTAGAGATGCACAGTCAGCCTCAACCTCAAGAAGAGGGGAGACACTCTACTTCTGCATTTGCCTGGGTCGAGGGCAAGTGCTGGCTACTTTCAATCTCATGTCACCCAGCCTATCTCCCCACCTGCTGGAGGAACTGTACGTTCTAAAGACAGGATCAGAGCAGACGCTTCTGCAGAGTTGCATCCTGCACAGCCTCCTTTAAGCCAATCCAAGACTGACCGCTTTGACTCAGGTTTGCTACTTCTAACTTGCAAACACACACACCATTTAGTACAGGTTCTTGGAGGTGGAATGCTTTT